>NC_080634.1:105298927-105605623 GCF_027579445.1 Ammospiza nelsoni
ATAACCTTGCTTGTGACTGTTCTGCAGTTTAACTGTAGCCCTCTGATCCATGTGAGCACAGGGACAAGATGCAAACACTAAATTGTGTGTAAGAGCAGGGACACCAGGAGAGGTAAATGGCTGCTGCAACTGAGGGGCAGCTTTAGAGCAATATATAGCAGGAAACTGTAATTAAGTCTTTAGGGGGCAAAGTTATAATGTGCATTTTTAGCCTGGGCTGATAGACAAATTTTTTAAGGTAAATAATTAATAGCAACACCAAGGAATAACTAATAGCACACCATCTTGTGTGTATGGATATAAGACCTTTATTCCCTTCTGGGACTTCTGTTATGGCTTTTCCCCCTTTCTTTTTTCCCCAAGTGATGCCAATCTCAGAGGCTGCTCTGCTGACAAGATTTCTCATTTTATGTGGGGCAGAATTCTCTGCATAGTGCAAAGGCTAAGCTGCCCTAGAAAGCATTTGCTAGTTCTTTAGACTTCAAAATAGAGTTCTCTTGCTTCTGTAACCTGACAACAGAACTACCTTCTGCAATCAAACCACCCTCCCCAGTAGAGCTCCAGGTAAAGACAATGATTTGTCTGCAAGTACTGCATTAGATGGTGAGAAACCATCTCATCAACATTGTGATGGGGATCCTGACAATCTCTTTCTCCAAACACAACCAGAATACAGTGCTGGGAGTGCTGCCCCATGTCCATGACAGTCTGTTTTGTAACTTCAAGGTAGTAAATTTCCCTTTTTGCCTTTTGAGAAGTTCTTCCACTAAGAATGCTTTCTTCAAGAGGAAAGGACAAGACCCCTTTAGCTGAAGGTTTAGGTCCTCTGAAACCAAAGTCCAGCATTTAGATTCCATGGCCCATCACCATAAAAGATGTCTTACACAGCCCTCCACACTTAGGACACAAAGGTGAAGGGATGCAGGATGAAGAATGAACATGAGCTGCAGAAGTAACTGGCTGCCATTATCTATATTCTCAGGGGAAATGCCAGTTTGTGCTCAGTCCCATTTTCAAGTACAATCACCATGCTAGTTATCACATGAGATATCACAACAATTGGCAATAAATCTCAGCCACAGCAGGCTCCATTTGTCACAAACTGCTTCCTACCATTGCTTATTCAATAGAGCATATATTTTTAGTGTATGATATTTTGCTACTATTTTATTTTGCATATGCTTCATTCCTGTGCATGTAGAAATGTCCAGGTGTAAAAAGAGCAGAAAAAAATTGTAGATGGAGAAAAGGAAAATTGATCATAACTCACATTGTATATTAAAACTAGCTGCATGTAACACATCATCTACAGGTATGGAAGAAAAAAATCTTTACGACAGATTATGCTAATTAGCTAATTATAGATAGATGATAGACCAGATCCCCATAAGGGATGACTACAGTAATATCTTAACTGAGGAGCACTTGATGACCTTCAGTGGACTCAGCTTCATGACATCTCCCTCATTACATTTCTCCCACAAACTGTTGTAGTCACCACTACGATCCTAGCAAGTCTATTCATGTTTCCTAATTTGGCGAAGAGCAAGACCAAAGACATTTAACAGAAGTTACTCTAAAGTGAAAATTATGTAGGAATGGGTTTGCAAATAATGAACCAGCCTAATGCTTTGTAGGTTTCTTATTTTTGCTGCTGGGTTTGCATGCTAAACTGAGCAAGAAAACATGGATCAAAATTAATACAAAATTAATCATGTCAGCTTACAATTTATTGAAACTAACCATGAAATATAGGAGGTAAAGTTGGAAATACCTGCTGTGGTTCTAAAAGCTTTGATATCTGTGGCATGTTAAAGTGTATTTGTGATTTTTTTTTATTGCATGATATTATAGGATCACAGAATAATTGAAATTATCCAGAGTATTTGGAGTTATTCTAACTGTTTCAAGTAGAAACAGAGTTTCCTACAGAGTACCACAAGAAAGAAAAAAATAATATCAAAGGGAAATCCCTCAATAGTGAATATCTGAGAAGATTATAGTACTGATGTAAGAGAGAATTAATTTCCAAACTGTGAAAACCAAAGAACACTCTCATCTATCAGTACACACTCTGCACTGGCATATTCTATTGACCAGTCAGCTCACCATTCTTTTGAGACCATCACATCCAAAGTATGATCTCTAACCCATTCTTGTAGATGGAGCAAAGTATTAGGTATATATGATTGTGAATTTCTTGCAGACTTAGATTACCTTCTCTAGATTTGTACAATCAATCATAAAACAGCTCTCTGGCAATATCACATTTTATACAAGGCTGCAGGCAGGAGGCCTTAAGCACTGGATCTGATTAATTTCCTCTTACAGGGGTCAGTCCTTACATTCAGTATCACTCAAGGTTGCTGGATGTGGCACCTGATTAATTTACATCTCAATTTTATGTGGAATTCAGGCACATGCTTAGTTTTGCACAACATCCAAACTCACAGGCTACAGTGAGAACTGCACCTGCAGCTCCTGTGAACACTGAGTTTTCAGATCTGATCTGTGACTGCACTACCCAAAATCTAGAAATCTATATCCCTGTCAGGACCTGATAACCAATACATCAAAAGAAGGACAGAGACAGAAATTACTTCTTAATAACGTCACTGCTTTCAAGATGCCCTTTACATGGCTGATGTTTCTGTAGAAAACTTTAGAGTGAACATCTGAGCCTGCCCTAAATGTTTCTGTCAGATTCTCAGTAAGGTAATTACTAAAAAACTTTTAAATGTTAAAAATAGCAATCATCTGAGAATAAATATGGGGGTAAATTTATGTTGGAATATCTCTTATAGGAAAAAACCTCCTTAAAGCCTCACATTAAAAATTTGTATTTCTCTGGGCAGTGCTTTACTGAAATTACTAAAATGTTACATTTTACAAAATGTTTTTTCCCCTCCCCCAAGTTTCCTGAAGAGAAAGACTCTGTTGCATGTTTAAAATATCAGGAACATTATGACACAGCAGGGTAAAAGCAAGAAAAAACTCAACACTCTTTCCTTCCAAATGGCATATTTATGCTGTACATAAAAAATAATTATGTTAATGATGCAGAATGCACTGGGGTAATGCACTCAAGTTATACACAATTTATTTTCATATTCTTGGTTCTTAGCATTTCTGCATTCCCAAAACCCCTTTTCATGGCTTTCTGTTTTCCTCTGTTTTTCATTTATGTTTCTGTGCAGTAAATTCCAGATGATTTTCTCCTGCTCAACTCCTCTGTCTCTCTTCAGGATAAAAAGGATTTATCAGTCAGCATGCACAACTAGCAATTCAGGTGAGTATTACGTGACACAACTATCTTTTTCTTACTGTAGCCAGGGTGGGGATTTTTTGGAATTAAAACTTCTCTGTACATCTGGGTTTTCATTGTAAGTGCCTGACACATCTTTACTGACTCAGGCTTTTCAAAGAAATCAGAGGATAATTTCATGGACAGAAGTTATCATAAATTTCTATAAGGTTCAGAATGTAGAAGAACAAAGGCTTATGGGTCTAGTTTGAAATCAGATATAAATTTTCCTGAAGTTGGCACTGAAGTGCTGAATACTTCCTTTTGGAAATATTCACTTGGCACTGAATATTTCCTTTTAAATAAAATGATCATAGAATCACAGAGTGCTTTGGGCTGGAAGGGATCTTTAAAGATCATCTAGTCCAACCCCTCTGCAATAAGTAGAGTCATCTTCACTAGACCAGGTTGCTCAGAGCCTCATCCAGCCTGATCTTCAGTGTTTGTGGGGATGGGGCATTTATTTACAACCTCTCTGGGCAACCCGGTCCAGTGTTTCATCAAACTCATTGCAAAAAACTTCTTCCTAATATGTAGTCTGAATCCAATGCCCTCAAGTTTAAAACCATTACTCATTATCCTACGACAAGACGACCTACCAGAATTTCTGTCCCCTTTTTTCTATGAGCCCTCTTTGAGTACTGAAAGGCCACAGTCTGATGTCTGCCCAGAGCCTCCTCTTCTCCAGGCAGAACAACCTCACTCTCTCAGTCTGTATTTCACAGAGATGCTCCTGCCCTCCCTTCACCTTTGTGCCCCTCCTCTGGATTCACTCCAACATGTCCATGTCCTTCCTGTGCTGGACTACAGCAAGCCCTGGAGTGCCACAAATAGCATGGGGTATGTTTGTGTGGTCAAATACATGGAACCATTAGTATGTAAATTTTCAATTACATAATTAAATTAATATCAAATGACTAATGTTCCAAAGAAGCTTTTTAAAAATACTGACCTACTTGTCCACCACTGCAATAAATTTATTTGCATTGTAAAACATTAATTTCTAGTTATATTGTAAAAATACAAGTTCTATATTTTACAAAACTGGAACTTATGCTTATGAAGCAATACATTCTTTTTAAAGTGGTTTTGATATTCCAAATGCACTGAATTCCTAGTATGCTGAACAGACTACTTCAGGCGGGTTGGTGGGTGCCATATATCACTGGATTTAGTCTCCAACGTGTTTGAAATAACAGCAAATCCCAGTTATGAGTTCTAATATTTTCTAATATTCTAATATTCCTTTGAATTATGGTGTGTGACTCCAGGTCCACTGAAGTAGTTGAAAAACCATCTTTTTACTTAGCTTTCTGGATCAGCCTGCTTCTCCCAGAGCCATGCAGAGAACCTCTCTTCTACTCACCTGCTTCTCCCAGCTACTGTTCAGCTTTGGGGACATATTTCAGCTCACTCTTTATGTTCTGAATCTCTGACAAGTTGACAGCAAGACCTGGAAGTTTCTTAGCTCCTGGGAGCAGTTTCTTCTCTTTCTCCTCCTCTGTTGAAGCAGGAGCATTCTGCACAAAAGGACACCAGTGACCTTCCTGCTGCAATAGCAATCTCTTGAACATGAGCATAGATCAGTTATTTGAAAAACAGGAAATGATGTTTTTATTCTAAAGGCAATCCCAGTGGAAAAAGGGGTGGAGTCATGAAGAGATAAGTTATTTTGTTGGTTGTTGTCTACAATGTCTAAAAACATTCTAAAAGAATGGAAGATGCTCAGTGTAGAGGAATGAGGTTTAGAATTTATAATGCCAGGCAATTATATTTCTAGAAAATAACTGGAGAATTAAAGGCAACTTTAAATCTTTCATATTTTAAATTATAAAAAAGCAGAAAAACCATTTTTTATCATCTAATTCCTTTTAGAGTTTCACAGTTGCCCGACACTTGGAGAGGAAGATCATCGTGTATTTCTGCAGCTCTGGAGAAGAGTGTTGATAGTGGGTTATGGACTCCAAAAGCTCCATGCAAGATCAACATGAGTTGAAATTTAACTTTTCATAACTTCAGTTGCAAGACCAGAAGGGGTTTGATCATTTTATATTTGAATTAGGGTAGTGCTGCATGGCTATTTTGCTGACATGTGAAAATGCCAGTTAAATAACAGCAACTACACAACAGTGAGCAACTCAGCTCATTTCCCAATGGACCACAGTATTTCAGCCCTTGGTACTTCCTCAGCTCTACTATTGCTTCTAGATGAGTAGAGCAGGTATTTTAGACCATTTCTACTCTAGACTGGGTAATCTTTCCAAGGAGTAGATTTCCAGACATGAGTGTACTGTTGTTCCAGCCTGGTGTGTATTTTATAAAGGTGACATAAAGGAGGAATCAAGTACATGTAGAGATTAATTTCTATTTTACTATAAATAATTTCATTATGAAATTATTTTTTCATTTTTGATTACTCTGTGAATGTCCTCTTGTGATGGGCTTTTTAGAGTTCAATCATGATTCAGATTTATTAGCCACCCTTTTTGAAAAGGGGAATTAACTGTGAACAGTCAATTCTTAATATTTAACTTAATTTTTAAAATTCCAACATTACTTGTCAAATATTATTGGCCAGTAAACCCCTCTTTTTTTTTTCTCTGTTGACTAGTGGACTAATGCTAATCAGGAAAAAGACTGCAATGTCAAACAAACAAGGTATTGGAGAAAACTGTCATTTTCTTCCTATCTGATCTTTAAGGACTTTCCTAAGATCACCAGATATAAGAAAATGGAATTGATAATTACATTTCTTGGCTTGGTAGACTTGTATTATCTTTTCTCACATTTTAGCTAATGCACTATTAATTATTCCAAGATAATACTAATAATATTTGACTATTTTTTGCTAGATGATTTCAAATCCCAGCCAGTAATTCATCCCCAGGAACTGTATGTACTGCCTCATACGTGGTTTAATGATCTAACATCCTGAAACAGTAGTAAAGCACAGCAGGAGTATAAGTAAATTGGTACAAAAGCTGTTTGGAAGGATACACAAAATTGTATCAGTAGTCAAAGATGTAATGAGCTTGCACTGTTTCCTTTGACAGTTTTCCTAGATAATCTGAATTATCAGGGGAAACAAGTACTCCCTGAACCCAGCAGTACTTATTAGTACATAGCAGAAACTATCTAAAAAATCCCATTTCAAGTCATGTGCTATACCATTCCTCTTGTAGAACAAGTGGTGCAAGCTTTGTGCTCCATAAATTGTTGTCAGCTTTCTCTTCCATCTCAGATGTTTGCTGTTTAGGACCTCACTGCTCCCTGTATCACTCACTCCATGTGCAACACAGAGCTGAGCTTAGACTAAAGCCTTCAGTTTTATGGAAGGAAGCCTGAGGAGTTCCTTAGATATACAATAAGGGTTAAAAAATACAAGCATGGGAATGCTCTGACTGAAGAAGAGTTATTTCCTGTAATTCCCACCCTCCATTTCTTTTCATGTTAACATGTCTGCTCCACTGACCTTCAAAAATAGACATTCCTGTCTGACTCCACCACCCCTTTGAGTAAGATCCATATTCCCCTCATCTCCTATGTCAAGGCTTTAAAGTACAGTGGATAATGCACTGTTAGCAGTGATTATGCACTGCTAGCAAAAGTTGCATTTGCCTAAAACTGCTCTGAAAAATCATGAGCTGTATGGCAAAACTTAACAAGATGAGAAAATTGAGAGGACAAGTTCACTGGTAGCATTTTTATTCTATTCCTATAACAAGATCTCTGTCTGAAGTGTTTAATCCCATTGGTTTGGTTGAGTATTTCCCATAAAACCTGGGCCAAGATCTTCCATAATGTCTGTCTCCTATAGGTATTCATGCAGCTGAGAAACCATCATTCAATTACCCAAACAAATGTAATTATCAGCACCAGTCATTTATTTTATTTCTCAAACATTACTAGAACTCACACATGCTATATTAGTTTCTGCTTAATAACATCCACTCCTTCACCAGTTAATTACTGCAGAGAGAATATGCTTTGATTCCTTTCCAAGGGAGAAAGCCACAATATCTATTCAAGGTCATTTTGTATGTTTGTTTTCTAAATCTTCTGAAGAGCCAAGTCAGCCTAGGTTTGATTATTTCAGGAAAGTTCTCTGTGAACAGAGCACTGTTTATATCAAAATATGGCAAAATTCAGAGAAAAAAAATCTGCCTGAGACAGGAAAAGAAGAATTGGCTCTTACACAGCCTGTCCTGCCCTTGGCTGTGAGGAGCAGTGGGAGCTCTGGCCCAGCAGGATGAGTTCTCATGTGGGGACTGTGAATCCAAACTAATTAAACTGTCCAGGAAACCAGGAACACCCATCTTTTTTATCTTGCTTGGAATATCTACAACTACATTTTCTTCCACTGTAGGTGTTAGGGTCTCATTTATTATTGAAGTTAATGGTAATTAAGATGCTCTAATATGATTCAGAAATATAATATCTGTGTTTAATCATAAATTTTGTGATCAATGTTAGTTAAGGTATAAATTGGATTTTATATTCAAACCTCAGTGTTAAACACTTCTGTAAAATACAAGCATGAAAATACAGAATTCAGTCTAAAATGGAGTATTTTCACCCCTGGGCAGATAAATAGGTTTGGAATTTCTGTTTTAACTTGCAAGTGTCTTCACATTCAATTTCTTCTTGTTGATAAACCTTCTAAAAAGCGTTGTGTTTGAAAACCAGTTTCCAATATTGTTAAGCTGTAACAATAAATCACACCACAGGGTGACAGATAGCAGCAAAGTCTTCCGAAGCCTTGCTATAACTTTTCCTGCTGTATCTCATCATCTCCCATCTAGAGAAATACTGCTGGTGAAATCCTGGCTCTCTCCCCTGACAGCAGATATTATCCTGCTGGGGAAGCAGAGCTACACACCTTTAAAACTGTTTATGTTCCTATAGGTGCCTTGGCACCAAAAGCAGAACTATTTATACATGAAGTGTTAGTAAGTGGCCATTTATTTCTGTGAATGATCAGTGCATGTCCGGCTCTGGTACCTAAGATGGGTATGTGGAGCTATAAGATCACTTTAAAGGCTTTTTCCATTTTATGGCAGGGATTCTCCTCAGAAAAAAACAAATCAAAAAACCTTTTTTGCTTACCTCCTCTACTTCTTCAGGTGTAACTTCTTTTCTTTTATGAGGGTGGCCTGCACCAGGGCGAAATGCTCCCATTGGGATGTTAATATTAGCCTGTGAGAAGGAAATTTGATGCATTTAATAGTGACTGATAAACGAAGATACAGTTGGTAAATGGCAAAACTCGAAAGGAGTGGGACAAGCATACAGACATTATCATGCTTTTTCCAAGCACTTATGTCTTCAATGTATGCATCATCACACCACTCCTGTGGAAAGAGAAGTGCTTTCATCTCCATTTGCAAGAGAGAAAGTGAAAAAACAAACTAGAAAGCTTTCAAATTTCTGCATTTTAGACTAATGCTTTCTGATTTCATTGAACTTTAAAACAAATGAGTACTGGACACTAAAGAGTCTTTAGGCACCTAGGTCTGCTTCAGTTTGGTCAAGGTCAAACAGAGAGTGACTGCCAAAAACAATGTTTAAGTGTAAATCATGCAAATCCTTCAATAACAACCAATGACTGGAACACTCTCCATTCTCTAATGACACCACTTTTCACCTCACTTAATCACAGGTATCTTAGAAGGGAAGCCTGTCCTGTGTCATCTTAAGCCATAAGTATTTAAAATGTGATTTTACCAATAAAATTTACCCACACTTGCTATGAACTACAAATACTTGAACCAGCTCCAACACCAGGCAGACCACTGGCCCCTGGCTTCTGCAAACTCCCTCCAGAATTACACCCACACAACTGCATCAATCTCATCCTTTATCTGGGGCAGAAAGCCAGCAGCCATAACATAATTGGGGCTGATAATAGATATCTTAAAAGTAAAAATTTTGGGGAATAGAATAGCACAAAACACTGCTTAGGAAAGAGCAGCTGAAAAGTATCCATTTCCCAATGTGACCCAGCCAAGATTGTTTTAAAAGTCAAATGGCACGATCAACTAAATGCACAATTTATACTTATTCTTATCTCGTGATCTCAGAAGAGAAGCTGCTCCTAGGAAATGTCATCAAAATACCATGACTCCCACTGGTAAAACCAGGGGTTGAATCGGTAATGTTACGGAGCAGAAGCAGAGAGCCTTCTAACAGAGAGCTCTGCTCTTGTCCTTTACCACCTGACTGATCTGCACTAAATGAAGACAAATAATCCCATCCTCCTGCTCAAGTTATGGTCTTGCAGATCATGACCCACTTGGGCAACCACAGGAAAACAGCTCACGGTTTTCAGTAACAACAACTGTTCTGACAGCTGTAATCAAATGACAAGCAAGTCAAAAATCCATCTGCCAAGAAATGAATGCTTTTCCCTCTATTCTGCTTACCTGTTTCCCATTATCTTATTCATGCAAGATGACACTGTCATTTCAGCGGGGCTGCCAAATATCTGCAGGGTCACAGACAACCAGGCATTTGTTTCATAAAGGTCTTCCACTGGGCATTAGTTTAGATACTGTGAAACTTTTCACCTGCACTTTTAAAGTTCCATGGGGACAGGGCATTTTCAGCCTCACAGTTCCTAACTCTCTATTTCATTTATGGGTGAAAAAACCCCAGCTTTGCCGTTTCTAGTTTTAAGTAACTGCCCCACCAAGCTCTCGTATCTCCAGACAGCTTCGATTTTTGGAACCGGAAACTTCTCTGCAAATTACAGCTAGCATGGTCATACAAGTTTGCAGAGTTGAACCTTTAAGAGATATCTCTCCTTGTGGTGCACATCCGGAACTTGGACATTCCTTCCCCTTGGAGGCAGCCAAAGCAGAAGCCAGCCTCCCACAGAACACTACAGCCCTTGCATTTCCCACTGTGACTGACAGACCAGCTGCAACTAAAAGTGGTTCAGAAAGCAAAAGTCCCAGGCTGCTAATTAAATTCAATAAAGAACTCTTTGGTCTGCTTCAGCACTTTCCCAGTAATCTGTGTCACACTAATGCAGTTTGTACTTTTCTGTCTGCAGTAGGGACATTCATGCCAGAGTTTGAGCAAGAAGTATGCAGTTTTGACAAAATAATTTAGTAAAATGAGCATCCTTTAAGACATAGTTAAAAACAGTTTGGATCTGATAATACATACTGTAAATTAAAATATTTCCAGTATGAAATGAAAATATGACATTTCCAAACAATTCCTGACCACAGGTACCAAAGTCCTGAGCTGTCAATCTCTCTTAATCCGGAGCTGGTCCTGTCTTGCAGATGAGCAGCTGTGTAATGTGTGTGCCAAATTCTGTACAGCAGCATAGCCCTGCAAGGACTTGTGCTGTGTTGCGTAACAACTTCTGTTGTTTAACAAAAAGACAATTCTGTTTTAAAAATATGTTTCAAGACTTTTGTCACCTGTGAGTTGAGATGGAGATATGACCCTAGTGTATCTCCATCCAGTAAAATGCTAAATAGGAAATTTTCTGTTCTAGACTCTGGAAATCCTAAATTATAATTGCTTTAATCAGAGTTTCTAGGTGCAATTGTAATGTTTATCCATACTAATTATGAAAACTATTGAGTTTGACTCTTCCTTTGTTTGAAAGGTATACCATATTTAGTGCCAGGCAGTTTTTGCAATGACTGGATAGGTGGGTGCACTGATGTACTCTACCAGGCTCCTTCTGAACAGACCAAAGGAAAAATACCTGTACAAATTACATACTAATATATTGCTGGTTTGACTCAATTGAATTGGTACTTTGAGATTTTTTTGTGTGCTCTTCTTTCTGTTTTTTAGAGAGAGGGCATTAACGTTAGGATTCAGCTGATGCAGCTGTGCATGAGTTGAGGACTGTTATGGATAAGTCCTTCACAACATCACAGTCATTCCTGGCTGTGCAGATGAATGACTGAGTAATCTGCAAAGACACTTTTGTAGAAATTAATGGGAAGGAAGGAGGGAAGGAGGGAAGGAGGGAAGGAGGGAAGGAGGGAAGGAAGGAAGGAAGGAAGGAAGGAAGGAAGGAAGGAAGGAAGGAAGGAAGGAAGGAAGGAAGGAAGGAAGGAAGGAAGGAAGGAAGGAAGGAAGGAAGGAAGGAAGGAAGGAAGGAAGGAAGGAAGGAAGGAAGGAAGGAAGGAAGGAAGGAAGGAAGGAAGGAAGGAAGGAAGGAAGGAAGGAAGGAAGGAAGGAAGGAAGGAAGGAAGGAAGGAAGGAAGGAAGGAAGGAAGGAAGGAAGGAAGGAAGGAAGGAAGGAAGGAAGGAAGGAAGGAAGGAAGGAAGGAAGGAAGGAAGGAAGGAAGGAAGGAAGGAAGGAAGGAAGGAAGGAAGGAGCTGGAGAGAAAATGGAATGAAATCCAGAAACAAACAACAACAAAAAACCCAGAAACCTCCTCACCCTTACCTCTGGGCAAAGCCAAGAGTGTTTAAATATAGAATAATTTTCAGTCAGAGCTGTTCACAGCCTTTAGTACAGTGAGAAGGGGAGGTCAGCAATTGTTTCCAGAAATTAACATCCTTTGGTCCTCTATTGCCCCAAACTACTCTTGGGAACCAGTTGCTGCCTTTAACTCTTACACATCTGTATTTAGTAGCTATTGGGAAGTGAACATTTTTGTCCATATCTAGCACAGTCAGAAAAAAGCCATTTCAGAGACAGAACACCATGAAACACTTCAGTTAGTGAGGTGCCACTACTTTCCCTTTGCTGCAGCATGATGTACATTCCCCAGGGCACATCAGTCCTATTATACCAGCACACAATAGCAAAGGATCATAAGATATGAATCACAATGTAGAAAAGTAATGTGACATTTTGAGTCATAGTTCTTAGACTGCTCAAAGTGTAAAAAGCATCAATTCAGGTGAAAGTCTCCCTACTAGAACCACCTTTGACCCAATGCTTAATAGATATATTTTAAATTTTTGCTGTAATTTTTCTCATTATTCAAGTCACCTTTGCAAAAAAATAAAATTTCTTAAAATATAATACTTAGTGCTTAAATTTAATGCATTTTTAAAATGAAAAACCTAGGAGCATTGTTTATATTTAGAAGTTGGAAGCCATCCTAGAAATAAAATGCAGCCTATCATTACATCTTTAAGAAAAAAAACGTAAACCAATTAATTCCTTAGAAATGTTTGTATGTACCTGTGGAGATTAAAGGAAAAATGTAAATAAATACTTTTCAGCTATTAAAGATCCATATTTTTTCAATCATACAAACATTTCTATAGTCATTGTAAAAGAGGGATTTAAATTGAACTGAGTGAATTCAAACATCTGGCAAAATGGCATTTTTTTCTAATTTCAAGTGTACAGTATTTTTCATGCCTATTTTGGTAGAATTGATGATGATGATAAAGAGAATCTGGATTTTCACAGTGCCTTGCATCTTTAGTATGATGCCTAGCCCCTGGCTGATTAATCTTGATACTCCAATCCATTGCATTAGTATTATCTCAAGAAAACAGAGAACAAAGAAGACTTCAGAAATTCCATTTTGTGTTTCTTAGGTAAGGCAACTTGAACTCCTAGTAAAATTTCATTGGAAGTACATTTTACAAAATACATGAGAATTCTGTAAGATTCTTCAGTTGAGAAGATATTTTGGCCTTTTGACAAGAACCAATGATAACATGAACTAAACACGTTCTTCATTACCTTACTTCATGATGATGTTGGGATAATTCTCCAGCTGTTTATTTTATAAGTATGCAAGTATCCTTATAAGCAAGAAGTGTGCAACAATCAACTCCATCTTCCTTCAATATATCATTGAAGAAGTTATGTGGCAGACAAGAATGTTTCAAATTAAAAGATCTGTGTTCCTCTCATTTTCCTTGGGTTTCTAAATAAAATGCTTCTTAAACAATTATTTGAACTTGAAGGTTTTTCTCCTTAAGAATGCAAACATGAAAAACTTCACCCATGCTATCTTTTTAGCCTATCATTCTCCCAGCATTATATTGGCTTTGTGGCAAATCTAATGGTTGCAGGAATTATTTTTACTTAACAGTTACACAGATGCATTACCATACTTTTCTTAGATGATCCTCCACTAGGCATAATCTAACACTGCGAAGACAAAGCAAACAAGTGATTAATTAACCTATCTGATCCAGTTTTTCTATCAGTTCAGATCAAAAGATGATCTCCAGGTCACGCTTTTTCAGTGCTTTCATATCTACTAAGCTTTTCACTTTAACAGAATAACCCCAGCTAGCACTCCTATGGTGCTTTGTCTGAGTAAAAATGCAATCTGCCAAGCAATGGAAGATGATATTTATTATTTTATTATATTAAAAACATAAATGCTATCTCTTACCTGAATGGCTTTGACATGTGATGCTGGTTGTTTTGACATTTTTACGACAGAGGCTTATCCCTGCAAGCAAAATTGGAAAGTGTTACAGGCTCTGACATTCTGATAGCTGTGGAAGATAAGCTAGAACTTAACCCATGCTGCCTCTTGACAGGCATCCATTTCATCTGCCCAGCTCCAGTTTCCATCTCAGTTTCCAAGCTGCTTAGTTATTCCTTCTGATATCAGGAGGAGACAGAACACCTGAGCTTCACCAATTAATCTTTCATAGCCACAAATGAAGCTATCTCTTTCACATTAAAAACAATAATGAGTAGAGATAAGGAATCTCTCAAACCTTAACAGCACTGTAAAATGAGTAAGAATTAAAGGAAGCTTTTGAGGATAAACAGTGTATGATTAGCTCAGTCACAGTATGTGGGAATTATTAGAACTTTCAGTTTTATTATTATTTCAGTAGTATTAGTTTAAGCCTTCTCTCAAATAAAACATAACTTGTTAGAAAATATTGATAAATGCAGACATAACCATTTTCTGACTCAATCCTTGCAAAACTTTAATGCCTGTGGACTGAAAGTTATCAAGACGGTCAAACAGAAACGTTCTCCTTGACAATTGCTAGAGCACAAAGTAGCCTCCCTTCAAAGTTTTGGATCATATAGATTCATCCATTTTCTTAAGCAATAAGATCAAAAATAACATATTTTTCCATATAATTTTATGAGGTGGAGAAATACAGACTGATACACTATTATTATACAATAGCAAAGGGAAATACACCAAAGTAAAAAGGAAGAAATCTTATTAGCAGATGATTTGAAACACCATCTCAGCCTTTCATTCTCTCACTGAGAAGTTACATTTTAACAGGACTAGAGTTTCATCAAAGTCTTGTTATTTAACTATTACAATATAAAGTAAGGCAGTAATTCTAAAGGCTGAGAAATTAATTCACCAGAAAAGTCACAGATCACCACCAAACTACAGCACATTTTTGATACTGTATTTAATCTTAGATAGGCAGGGAATAATGAGAACAGAAATAAATGACGTAGGAGAGAATAGCAGAAATACACTGAGAAATTAAAAGTGTGTAAAGACTTGGCTACCTCAAAGAGTATAACTGCCATATGAGGCAGTCCCCAAAATACCAGATGAGTTGTAGGTTGGCTTCAACTTAGAATATCAGCAATATCAGCCTGAAATTGTATTGCTGGGACTGACTAGAAGACTTCCTCCTGCATATTCTCACATCAGTTTTAAATCTGTGCAGGATGCTGAGCAGAATTAAAAATACAAATGACCTGCCATTAGAGGTCTCCCTCTGGTCACACTCTCAGCTGCAAAAAGTGGTGTCCAAACCCACACAGCATTCAGACAGATGACAATCATATTCATAAATTGTTTGGGTTTAAATTGCTTCTACTAAATTAATAAATCAGAAAAAATCCCACTGTGCAAAATAAAATCAGCATTCTTTTAATGAGCTTTATACTGTGGTTTTATATATGCAATCTTCAAATGAGAGGGAGTTTTTAAAACTTCAGAATTTACTTTAGGGCATGTAATCTCAGCCACTGACATTTGTGATAAAATTCAAACACATTTCAAAAACACAAAAGGATTTACTAGACTCTATCTCCTTTAGTTTTGAAAATCTTTCTTAGGCATATAAATAACTGTTCCATTGATCAGTGACTGTATTCCAAAAAAAACACAAAATAATTCCCCAACTGACTGGGAAGATAGAAGTCATAATACAGAATGTTTAATTAATTTTTAATCAAATTCCCATCTTTCTAATCCGAATGAAAAATGGAAACAAAAGCACATTTAAAAATGTTTAAATAACATTTTGTTTAATTAAACATTTTGAAGCACAGTGGATCTACTTCCCAAACACTGTCACAAAGAAATTCTTGCCAAGATGTACTTCATCTTGCATGCCTGTGCATTGCAGAAACACCCCTACACACCTCTTGGGGCACTTAGAGATAAATGGCAAGGATTTACCCTGAACCTCAGCTCTGAAACAAGCCCAGCATTAGTGCTCCTCAGCGAGGTGCTCTGGGTTCACAAGCAGCCAGTGCTGGAAATTACTGCAATCAGACACCGATGCCTAAAGAGGGATGCATGATACAATTGTGTAGGACTGCTTTTGGAGGAGGTGATTTTCCTAGCAGACCGTGCTGTCCTCATTACCGCCACAGAAATCAGGACAACAGCACACTACTGAGTAAAAATAGATCTCTGGCTCTTTCCCCTTCCCTCCCTTCCCTGAATTTCCTTACAGAGCAATACTGACCATCAATCACAGGAAAATAAGCCTTAGATTACACAAGCATCCATTACAGAAGTGATAAGTTAATTTTTATCAATTCCTTTGCTCTTTCACCACGTGTCTCAGAGAGAGACAGTCAAGAGTGCTGCACTGATTGTATTATTTCTGGTATTCCAATCAGCTCTGCAAACTTGAAAAAAATCCCACGTCACCCTCATTTCTACAGCAGGATTTAACATCTCTGGCAGGCAGAGAAATGCAGACACGCAGCCTGTATTCCCTGGTGTCTTTTTGGCCTCCCCACACCTTACCTTTTACCTTTTATGGGCTGCATGCTGAGCCAAACTTAGAAAGCAGTGGCAGCATTAGTTCAATTTGGAGCTGGTTTATGGCAACCTTCCCTTGCAAATTCCCTCGCTTTGCAGTGAAGTACTCACGAGCAGGACTACTTGTGAAATACAGGACTATTGCAGGGGAATAAATGAGTGTTTTGAAGGAAAACTTTGTAAAACAAAGGAACCTATCTTCTGTCTCTCTGCTAAAAATAATTTCTGACAGAGCTGCAGTAAGATAATAAGCTGATTTATTCAATTTGCTTTAAATACGATATCATAATGCCATCTTTTGTAATGCACACAAGAGATGTACAGTAGCACACAGACAACAGCAAGAGCCCTCCCCCTGCCCCAGCTGGAAGCTGTCCTCTCCCCCCACTGCATGCACAGCATCAAGCACAACGGGCATTTTGGAGACAGAACTGCAGTGTATTATCTTATTAAAAGACTTTGACAGGAACTACATGACTGTGAGACCCAAGCAATTTAATGAAAGAAGAGAAACCCCTACTCTGCAGCTTTCAGCCTGTTACACAAAAACTTATTACAAGCTCTAGGCAAATGTGGTCACATTTTCTGTAATACATACACAATAATCTGTGTTACAGCTGCCTGTTAGGCTTAGTGAAAGAAACCGCTTAGATCAAAACCATAATATTTCACTAACTATAATAAACATACAGAAAACAATAGCCTTCTGCCTATCTACTACAATATTCAAACTCATACACAATTCTTATGAGTCATGAGGTATTTAAGTGACTTTTATTTTAAATTTTTAGATCCCCACAGACTATGAAGTAATAGCAATCTGCTCTGAATACTCTGATGCACTGCATGAGACATTAAAATAGGCAGAAAACCACAACTATTGTAGTAAACACAGCAATTCCTAAAGAGTTTTCATGAGGGTCTTTCAAGATTTTAATTGACCCCTTCAAGAGTAGCTAACTTATTTACTTATATAAAAAAAGTTCCAAACCGTCAAGTGAGTATGCACACCTCCTTTTGATGCTGAAAGAGGTACCTTCTTCTACCAGCTGAGGTATTGACTGTGACCCTTTTAATGTGTCTGAAATAGCTCCGATGCTTTCAGCCTGGACGGCACTGAGTGCTGCTCCAGGCTGGAGTGGGACTCGGCAGAGAAGCAAAGTGTAAAAGGGAATTCCTGTCATAGCTTCCAGTTGTTCTTCCTAAATATAGAGTTTGATTCACCCTGTAACTTGGTCCCCTGTGACACTTGACCATGGTAAAAGCAGGGCTCAACTGTCAAGCAGGAGGTGTTGAAGGAACACACCTTTAGGTCCTTTTTCTGCCCTCCCTCTCCCTGTCATTCCAGGCTTTTCCTAAGTGCCAGGCATACAGCAGTAGCAGGTAACACAGAAACTCCTCCCACAGCATTTGGGGCAGTGTGTGCCTCCCTACGCCACACTGCAGAAGGAAATAATTATGGAGACGTAATTATGAAGAAGTCACCTCAGAGGAGCTATCTAGGGGAGGTGAATGGTGATCAACATGACCATATTGCTGCTGCTTTGGGAGCAAACTCACCCAGCAGCTGCCCTGGGGTGTCAGCAGAGCCTTCCCCCTGCAGGACAGCTCACCAGGGAGGACTCCTGAGCCTACGAGGCCACAGTGACCAGCTTCTGAGCCTGTGGGCATGGGGATGAAGAAAAGCCAAAGGAGGAGTGTGTATGTGAGAGAGAGAGACAGAGTTGTTATAGCTCATGAGTGAAGTAAAACATTACATAACTATGCTCATGCTGGCTGGAGTATTGTCTTAGTGAGGGCTACTGATGGAGCTCTCACAGCAAGTCATGTGTGGGGCATATCCTCAGGTTTCCACTTGCAGAAGTGCAAATTCCTGGTCATCTGTGCATCTTCACAAGAATGAATTTCACTCTTCCTCACTCCTCTGCTGTACCTGATCTCCAGTGGACCCACAACAGTAATGGTGACAAGAGCTGTGTCATTATGGGTAATAACTGTCAAGGATCTCCCTTGAGTTTAACTCATTTGACCAATAACCCTTTTAATTTCAAGTATCTGAAATACAAAGGTGGCCAAGCAGGCTGCTTCATTAAGCCTGTGACTCACTCTCCACTGCCCTCTTTCCCAAAAATGTTGTCATCTGGAAGCTGATAAAGCTGATGACTTGCTCTGGGAGATTGCTGACTACCTACAGCCACTCCCTTCCCAAGCAGCCACGAGAAGATGAATGACACAGAAACAGGCACACAACCAGGACATGCATTTGTGTAAAGCAGGACTGATGCGCGTACGCACAGCCATCAGCTCGTTCCACAGAGACCTCCATTCCTCAGGTAGGCTGATGCCTGTTATGCCTGTTGCCAAAGATTTTGAGGCAGGAGAGGACTACTGCACTTGAAACGTGGTGGGGTTCCCAAGAGGGCTCACAAAGCTGCTCCTTGGCCAGAACAGAGCAGTCTGCAGTCAGTTGAAGGCCCTGCCTCCCAGGTGGTTGAGACCACATTAAAACAAAGCCAGACTCAGGTAAGGGACTTTACATACATCTTCTGAAGGTTCATATTTACCACAAAAGTACCAGAAGGCAATGGAAGAGGCAATACATTTTTGTAACACGGTCCTGTACATTAACTTATTTCAATTTATATTACAATAGTAATATTACAAACTAGCTCTTGAACATATAGTTCTTTCTTCCATGTGTCATTAATTAAGCAAAGGTAGACCATTGTTTAGAGTTTATAATTTCTTCATTTTGCAAATATGCCTAAGAAATATCAGCTCAACAATGTTCCCTTCAATAAATTTTCATAGCAGTGACAAGTAATTTAGTAGTCTTAGTGAAGTGTAAACAAGAAAAGAGTCTGTCACCCACCTAACATCCAGTAACTATCACTACACCTGAACTATATTAAATTGTGAGGATAAAAGGAGTAAACTTAAATCTTATCACTAATATCAGAAAATGCAGATCTGAGTAAATTTTTAAGGGAAAAATAGTCACTCAGCATTATTTTGCAGCATATCATTGCCTTTGAATACCCTCTGGGATGCACAACCCCATGACTTGCAGAGTCATCTGGTAAATGCATAAAGCAGATGAATTAGCAAGTAAATAAGGAGGCATATGCGCATTTCACATGATGGATTCAGTGTCTGGCAAGTTAGGGCCCTGTACATTGACACACATGGCATAAAATTATTATGTCTTGTGTACAGAGATCCAAAAGATATAGTAGAAATGCATTTATTTGAAGTGTAAAATCCCAATATAGTTAAAAATAGACTGTTGTGGCATAGCTAGAAGCTTGTCTAATTAATATGCTTCCTGGCACAACTTACTAGTTTTGAAAGTGAAGTTGATGGTTAACAGAAATGTGTATGTGTCTTACTTCTCCACTGAGATATTTCACTGCATAATGTCAGAACTGTTTTTTAAAGCTGTCACTACTTAATACATTTACGTAAATGTTTTGCTTTTTGAGAAACCTCATGAGCATAGATAAAACTTCCTGAGCATGCCAAAAGAACTTATTTTTCTATTGTAGTCCACAATGTTTCAGTGTAATGCAAACAGTGTAATACAGTTGAAAGTGCAAGTCCATACATAAGAAGTCCCAACCTCAGTTCACTTGAAATAAGACTTCTTTAAAGTAAAAAGTTAAAAAATACATTTCTGGAGTTTTGCTTCAAATTACAGATCTTTAGAAATGCAAAACTTTGCTTCTCTGTCTTAATCTTAGCTCCATAAATTACAGTTTATTATCAGGGAAGAATAGTGGGCCGATGATATTATGTATTTGGCTAATTAATTCCTATCTTTACCTTCATTTGAATTTTTTATGAAGAATACGCAAACTAAAGTTGCTGTGTAACTAGTATAACTATTCTCCTCAGTCAACACACCAAAATTACTGGTCAAGATGTAAAAATAAGAAACCTGCTATGAGACAGATATATCAGAGGAATTATGCAGAGGATCCTGAAAAAAATCCCAGACTCATCATCCATTTTGTAAGTCACTCTGGTTTTATTTGTATTTTTGGGCTCTTTCTCCTTAGTAAAGATGCATCCAGGTAGTAATGACTTAGCACATAGACTTGATGGAAGGCAGAGAATTTTAGCAATGGTACCCAGTCACACGCAGTCAGAACTACAGAAATTTAAAATATGTGGAGCTATCAGTTTTACCAGGCATCACAAACAATTCCTATGCTTGATTTCAACAGAAAGCAACTTTGAATCATAGACTGCAGAAAGAGTATCAAACCTCAGTGATTTTGTCAGAAAAAATATTGTTTGAGGAGGTATCATCTACTGGTTGTATATGCCTTCCTATTTTGCCCAATCTCTATTTCTTAATATCAAGAAAAAAATCAAGCACTTGCTCTTGAGTTTCTACTTGTACAGTTATGCCAACAACAATAACAGTAATTTATTTAAATAATGAATGACATAAAATAGCATGCAAAAATTTTTGCTGTTGTCTAGTAGGCAAGAATTCAATACAAAACATATTTAAATTAGCTGATTTTGTTTCTGTGGCATTTCTGGGCTACTAAATATTAATTCAACTCCCGCACACTCTCTTTTCCACAGAAAAGTATGATGATTATTATCACAGACTGTTCCATAGAGAAATAATTAGTCTTGTATTAAGGAGATGGTCTCATTAAAGGCTCGCAGTGACCTTGTTCTGAATTCCAGAATTACAGCATCATTAATGGTGTTGTTAGCATCATCTACCAAATTATATTAAGTTCTGAAAACTGCCTTATGAATGCAACCCATACAAATTCTAGAACATCATAGCTTTGACCACTATTAACCAAAAGCCATATTCTCTGTTGCTTGGTATTGTGTAAAATTTCTAGTTATCCAAATGTTTTCAGTAACCAAAAGATGATGATGATGATGATGATGTACAAGCAACAAATTTGTTTCCACTTTTCTTCTGGTAAATTTTAACCAGTATATCTGGCAAAGCTGGTAGCATAAGAAAGAGCAAGGCTAATGGCAGATTTTGAATATGAAATTTAAATTACATGCTGATTTTTGTAAACATCCTGTCTACTGTAATGATTCAGGATTATTTGGAAAAGAAACCAGAAACATGACACTGCCCCATCAGATACTGTTCTCAGCAAGCATTTTGACAAAACAGGAACTACTAAATCACTGTTGAGACTTTCAACAGAGAGACTATTAATTGTTTTCACAAATCAGGATAATTCAAGTAAGCATCTACTATCTTTCTCAATCCCATCACACACGTATTTGATGATGCCCCTCCCCATCAGTTGATCATATCAGCTGTGCACTATTAGATCTTTATTCAGATTAAGACCTTACCTGACTGCAGCAGGGAATTTTGCTGTTGACTCAGTACAGAGATATATATGAGAACTAAGTACAGATGTACCAGAGGACTTAGGAACTCAGCACCACAGAAAGTACCTTATTTATCTGCTGTGATAAAGCATGACAAAAAACTGCAGCTATGGTCCCTCTGTGAGTGCAATCATCTGCAGTCTAACAAAAAGAACAATGACTAAATTCTCCTGATTTCTCATCTGAATGGCATATTGAGAGGAAAGAAATACATGTTTGGGACATTAAAAATCTGTCTGGTAGAAAGATGCACCCAGAACAAGATGAGGAAATGGGCTGGAGGAAACAGAATTTCAAGGACTGTATAAATAAATTCATGCCTTTAGATAAAAAGTTACCAAACTCAAGTACAACTGCACCAACCTGCTGAATTGTATGTGATTTATTAGTTGCTATCTTTGGTTTGTACCTGTTGGACAGAAAATAAAAGATGAAAATAATTAAATCGTGGGTGTGAAGATTTTAAGTGTTTGAATCAATATCAGGACACTAAGCTTAGTTCTCAAGAGTCATTAGGAAAAAATCCTTACCTTGTCACACCTGTTGTGAAAAACTAGAGCATTAAGAATGATTGCTTTCCATGGTGAAGATATGAATAAATCTACTAGCCATGCCTATCTATGAAGTAGTCAAACATGATCTCTATTTATAACCTTTATTTTATTGAATCAAATCTGCTACAAAAACATTTTTCAATTATCTGACCTCCTGCCATACAAATATTGCAATGTTCAAAGAGAAATTGCCAAAAGAATTCAGTGTTGGCACAGGAAGACAAATCCTCCAGCTGCTCCACTGGGCAATGATGTTTTCCAATACAATATCAAATCTCTAGAATCAAAAAGTGTTTCTCTTAAGAAATTACACAAAGTATTTTATAAAATCTTCACATCTTACTTTACACCCATGTGAATTAGAGTTGTGGACAGGCAGTATCTTCTATAAAAATAGCCTGGAAAAAGAAACTATGTTAAGCTGTTTCGCTCCATCTCCTGTGGCTGCACAACACAGCTCTTTAAAGTACAGTTCAGTTCTCAAGATCTGGAGCTAAAAGTGATGCTTGAAAATCATTTGTCTTGGAAATTACTTTTGAGAACCACAGGCTGCTCTGGGTTCCTGTGCCCACCAGCTACTGGTGAGGTAGCTGGTGGGCACAGGAACTGGTAGCTACTGGTGACTATACTCTGACTAGAGTCTCCACGAAGATGTTCCCTGTTTTACTGCAGCCAGCTCTCAAATTATTTGTTTTCATTAGTACGAAAGGAAATGCTCTTAGCTTAGGCTCCTAACACAAATGGTCTGTGTAAGGCAAACCCACAGTTTTGTCATGGGGAGTTCACAGGTGCTCTGGCTGACAAGAGGCAGAGTGGATTTGTAGTACTGGGACACCAGTTAAAATTAGTTATCCACTGTGTGCAGTGCTATGTAATCACAAAGCTGCTCCCCTCTGTCCTTGAGGGAGAACAAAGCCAGTGCTGGTTTAACTGAGTGCTGTGCTGCCTGATGAAGCAATTCAGGAGCTGCTTCAGCCATCAGTGATAGTTCTGGGGATATCCTCACTGATCCATCCTGTGCAAGACATTCCTATTGTTCAGAACAGCCAAGTATCACATATGCACAGATTAATCCAGACTGGATGGGGCCCTGAGCAACCTGGCACAGGGGGAGGTGTGCCTGCCCATGGTGGGGGACTAGAACTGGATGGTTTTAAGGTCCCTCCCAACCCAACCTAATCTATGCTTCTAAAAATGTTTCAGGCTTTAACGGTCTATGAAATTATGAACTACAGACTACTTTGTCTCAAACTCTTACCTCACTTTGAATTGCTAATGCTAAGGGCATTTCTTTCCCTTTCCCTTTCCCTTTCCCTTTCCCTTTCCCTTTCCCTTTCCCTTTCCCTTTCCCTTTCCCTTTCTCTTTCCCTTCCCTTCCCTTTTGAGGTTCAAAGTTGATAGGTCTAAAGCTATCAGGTGCATTTATTTCAGGTTACAGTAGGCATGAAATAATACCTGTTAGACAGAAACTATTCAATTTATTTTGCATTCTGCAGTAGAATAGGGGATTGTGTCCATAGGAACTTCGCAGGTACTTTAAAGCAAAAAAAATCCCTCAAACCTTGAAACAATTTTTTGATATTATGCCCTTTTATGGTCTTCTTCTTCACTGACTAAGCCTTTTATTTCCTGTAATTTAGGTAAACTCACTTTCATGGATAGACTTTTAAATCTGTAAAGGGCTCCCAACATAAGAGCTAACGCTGAACAGCTGTTCTCCAGGAGATTTTCCTCATGTTTAACTTCTAAATTTTTACAGAGGATGCAAGCATGACTATAATCTAAAAATGGGTAGCACAAGCCTGAAACTAGAATTTTTATGGAACTGCATTCTAGAATAAAATTCAAGCCACATCTCTCAAGTTCCTCCATTTCCTTTGCTTTTCTTTGATACTTATTTCTCCTTGGAATGCAACAGCTTTGGAGGACCCTCTCTTAGATGTAATTCCAGCTGAGATTTGCCTAACAGAGTAAACACAGAGAGGTAAATGCTGCAAACTCACAGCAGATAAGAAAAACCTATCATTTGTTTTGCCATAGATCAACACTGTAAGACAACTGGTGAAAAGGCATGTACAACTATTATTTTTTGCATCATAATCTAGTAAAGGCATATTTCTAGAACACTTGTGCTTTACCTATGTTTTCATGTGAATAGTGATTTAAGAACAAATTTCATTTGTTTTAAGAATCAAAATCACACCTTTCCAAAAATACCAAGTATTTTTGGTAACCAGGTTAAATACTGCAAACAAATTCTGAGCCTTAACAGAGTATTTTGACCTCATTTCTATTTAAATAAAGCAAGACTGTTTTATACTGTAATTGGAACATAAAAAACACCCAAACCAATAAAATAGTGTAACATCCCGCTATTATCTGTTTTAAGCAGAGCAAAGATGATTTTTTTTATTTTCTTGTTTGGATTTCAGTTTAAAATATCACACATACCACCTATCTTCATAATTCCCACTACTTGAGTTTCTCCATATCTTGAGAGTTTTTTATACAATAATATTAGTAAGGTAATGAAACCAATTTTCCTTCATACTTTCACAACCAATGCTACACATCTCTGTAATGTGCCAGTCTCTGTATGTCTTGTCCTGTGTCTCAGATTTCTTCTTTATTCTGACTCTTTATTTCCTCCAGAAGCAATCTCCTAACCTGTAGAAGTGCTAAATGGACCATCTATTTCATCTTTTCCCACGGATTTCTTCTTTCATGCATTCTAGTCTGTACTTTAAATTCTCAGGTAGGCTTGGAGGCTCATTCTGGAAACATTGCTGCACTCTGTGAAAGCACCCCTTCACTTTGAGTTACAGAGGCACATAAACACTTGCAGAACCACATTTCATCCCAGCAGTCCTTTGCTGTCCTTAGCTCATCTCTATGCACAACAATCTAGAGATGAAAACTACTCAGAATATATCTAATATCCCATTTTCTTTCCCTGAGGCTCAAACACTTATCCAATCAATTCATGTTCTGATTGTAGTATCTTCAAACTGGTAAAATTCACAACCTCTCCTTGACAAAATCAACATCTTAGCTGATTTTAGGTCTGAGCTTCTGATGAACTGCAATTGGGTACAATTTCCCTGAAGCCCTGCAAACCCCTCTAACTTTGGAGTTTTTGATAGTGCTGCTCAGGCTAGTTTTACTTTTCATTATGCAACATGTCTTCTATGGTAATATCTGAATAATCACATATCTCCTTCAATAACAGATCAAAGTTGAAGATATTAATTATTAGACATATTGTTAATTAATCTCAAGATAAACGTATTTACTATGTGTAGAAAAAGATGCCTATGATATTAAATCACTCATTGAACTTGAATATCTTAATTACTGTATTATTAACAGATTCTATTTCGTATTTACTTGATTAATTATATTTAATCAGTAGTATTGTTTATGAGAGAATTTTTTTCCTGTCTAAGCTTTTTGCATGAACTTAGATATTCTTGTGTGATGACTGATGTTTAACTTTTTCCAGCATTCTTTTATACTTGCCCTGTTGAGGTCCAGCCTTGCCCTCCCCTGAGCACCCCTGAGCTGTGGCTGCTGACAGTGTGACAGCTGAAGGGCTCTGAACAGCGTGGGGACACCGTGCACTCCCATGGTGACTGCAGGGCACTCTGCTCTGGGCCCTGCTTCAGCTCCATCCCAGCTCTAAGCACAACCAAGCAGGGGGAGAATGTGTATCAGAGTCTGTGCTACCTCCCGAACCATTCTAAAGTGGGAATCTTTAATCCTGAATACCTTTGCTTTAAAATACAACCACTCTGTGTAACACAGTCCACAGCAATTTAACTCCATGGGAACAAGGATAAACTTTGCCTCTCTGCCTTGGGCAAAACACCTGCTCAAGTTACCCAAGTCAGAACTGGGGCTGGCAGCTCACTCAGAACTGATGGAACTGTTCATCCATCTTCTGCATTTTAGAAAATTCTTATTTTTGTTTTCTTGAGATAAACTTTCCAGCAGTAAAATACAGACTGTGTATTTTATTTTCATTCCTTTTTTAGTTGCACTTCCAATTTCCATAAAAACTTAATAAAATTCAAGTCTGTATTTTTATGGTACACTAACTGAATGTAGAAGCAAAAATAAAATAAAGTTACAAAACCTGGTCACCAACTGGTTTATTTAAACATGTCCATTTTAGTTTGCTTTATTTCAGTGAGGATATGACACTAGGAAAAGTACTTGTGTTCACAACTGTTTGAATACAATTCCACTCCATTGCTTCTGGAGACCACCACTGGTTTACAGTCTGTATATTTATATTAAATTCATGTTGGTCTATGGAACAACTTGAGTTTTCAATCAATAAGGTGTAGAATAAATCATATTTACATAATTTCTCAATGATTTGATAGATTTGTTAGACTGGGAACCAATGCAGAAAAAAATCATCAGATCTCAATATGCTGTTACTGTCTGTAAGTCCTTTTAGATGCTGGGGACATCCCAAAGTCATCGATGTCAGTGCATAAACTCAAATTCAGCTGCATGCAGGGCTGGATACACTTCCTGTAATTCTTCAGCTTTTATGTCCAAACGAAGTTCTTTCCAACCTTCTCAAAAGGCATCAGTCAACACGGACGGCTTCCATCAAAAAGTAGGGTTGTTAGAATGATGGAAAATCTAAACGTAAGGGGCAGATAAGCCCCGAGCTGAGATGAAAGACAAAGGAATTGAGGAAACAACAAGTGAAAGCCAGCATGCACTACTGGCATCAGCTCCTGCTCTGTGCCCACAAATGCCAACGCTGAGGCTGCCCAGGGCTGTTTTCTCTCACTTGCTCTGCAAGTCAAACACTGTAAATAACAAACACCTCCTCCTCCT
Source organism: Ammospiza nelsoni (assembly GCF_027579445.1). NCBI lineage: Eukaryota > Metazoa > Chordata > Aves > Passeriformes > Passerellidae > Ammospiza > Ammospiza nelsoni. The sequence goes on from NC_080634.1 coordinate 105,325,981, forward strand.
TTGCTTAGTGTTTTAATGTAATGCCACACGGTATGGAATATCACTTTGGTTAATGTGGGTCAGCTGTCCCAGTAGTATCCTCTCCCAGGACCTTGCCCACTGACAGGGACAATGTCGCAGGGACAGCGCAGATGCCGTGCACACCCCGGAGCGTCACCAACACCTCCGCAGGCACCGATGCAAAGCCGTGAGGGAAAGTGAGCTCCGTGTCAGCCTGACCCAACACAGGCACAGGGCCCGAGAACTGGCACTGAGCGCGGCCTGGGAAGGAAACTCGCGGCCAGGAAGCATCTGCTTAAAAGCCGCGCTCCCAGGCAGCCGCACAGAATGATTCTGTTGTGCATCGAGGCCGGTGCTAAATTTGTGACAGAACGCCAGCGGTTAAAGCGAACCCCGTTACTCTCTCGTTTCTGAAGCGTTTCCGCAATGCGCTTTCATCTTGCCACCACAAAAGTCTCCCGCGCAGTCTCCTGATCGCTGCCAGTGGAGCCTCTCAGAAGAACCCACTGGAGCAGGCAGGTGAGGGAAATTTAACCAGAGGAGGGGCAACGGCCCTCAGCGCCCCGGCACCCTCAGCCCCACGAGGAGGGGGAAACGCCACGACGGCCTCAACCCCAGCCCCGCGGAGCCCTCAGGCAGTCCCGACCCCGCCCCTCAGCCCCGGCCCCGCCCCTCAGCCCCGCGGAGCCCCCAGGCAGTCCCGACCCCGCCCCTCCGCCCCGGCCCCGCCCCTCAGCCCCGCGGAGCCCTCAGGCAGTCCCGACCCCGCCCCTCCGCCCCGGCCCCGCCCCTCAGCCCCGCGGAGCCCCCAGGCAGTCCCGACCCCGCCCCTCAGCCCCGGCCCCGCCCCTCGGCCCTCCCGCCCCACTGCGCACGCGCGCCGCCCTAACGCCCCGAGCGCTGCCCTGCGCCCCGGCCTGTGACGTCATGCCGCCACCTGCCCTCGCTCTACGCGCTACCCGGAAGCGTCCGCCCGGGCAGCAGAGCCGGTGGGAGAAAGGTTCCGGGCCGGTTGGGTTCCGGGGCTGCCGCGCTGAGGCGCGGCGCGGCCCGCGATGATCCCGGTGCCGGTGGTGGTGACCGTGCTTGGCGGCTGGTGCGCCGTGTACCTGGCGGACACGCTGCTCAAGGTGAGGGCCGAGGGCGCAGAGCCGGACGGGGCCGGGAGGAGGCGGCGGCAGCCCCGTTCCCCCCGCGCCGGGCGGCCCCGGGCCCCGCTGCCGAGCCCGGGCTGGCGGAGCGGCCACGGCCGGGCCGGGCCCGCTGCGCCCCGCGGGCTCTGAGGCGATCCCGGGCCCCGGAGCCCCTCCCGCTCCGCAGCCGGGCCCGCCAGGCCCCGCTCCGTTCCCCCGGGGCTGCGCTCCGAACGCCGCCCGGGACAGTGCACGGGCTCCGGTCTGTGCTAAAGGACCGGAGCCGCGGAAAGTTGGGGAAAACAGCATTTAATAGATTGCCTAAGCGGCTCCGTGGCAGCTTAACGGGGTGTCTGGAGTTTATTATTAACTAAACCTAACATACAACCTTGTAAGTCTGCGGTATGTGCCTTATAATGATGATTTTCCTAAAAAATGTAAAAAGCGATGCATATTTATTTCTTTTGAATGTCTTTAGTTCTACTGGAGAAAATTTGAGACAGAACTGCATACAAATACTTTTTTTTAAGAAACAAACTTTGCTTCTCGGAGAGTATTAGGAGAGTCATCCTTTTCCTTCTGATATAGAGGAGAAGTTTTAAAAAGAAAATACACCAAGACATCATTTGTTATATCTGGGATGCAGCTGTGCATTGCTCAAGTTTCATTAAGTGGTGTGGCATTGTTTTGGGTTTGTTTTTTTTTTACAGATTCAGAGGTATGATTTCTAAGATATGACCAAAATTGCAAAGAATGTATACAAAGTAGGCTGTGTGCTGGTTAAATATGAGGGAAAATGAAATGAGGGGTTTGATCTGTAATTCTTAATTTTACAGTCCAGGGGCTGCATCTGTTAATGCCAAGGCAGATAAAGCTTAGTGATATGAAAGTACAAAATGTGCATTTTGTCACTTCTGTAAAATACAGGAAGAAATACAAGAAAATTCAGGTGCTTAGAAAACTTGGAAAAGTGTCTCCCCCTGCAGCTAATTGGAGAGCAAATGTAGCTCTGTTAGTGATGAAAGCTGATAATTGCAAAATACAGTCTATACAATAATGACAATAACAAATACAGTCATTTACCTGAAGACTTCTCAAATTTTCTTGCAGCAAGTCTATGTTAAGTATTAAAAAAACAAAACAAAACAGCATTGTTTTGAAACACATGAGGTTAGCCAGGTACCAGAGGAACGTGCTCTGACTGAAGGTCAGCCAGGAGGCTGCTGCTTCTCTTTTGGCAGCAGATTTGTGCCTGGTGGAGACTCCTGGGCTGTGAAGCAAGAACTGAGCTCAGGTGCCAGACCTGTTGTGCCATGGTGCTGAGACCATTTGCATCTCTGAGACTCTGAAGATCTCTTTCTGCATTAGACCATAAAATCATTTATTAGACAATAAAATTACTTCTGTAAATAAGGAGAGCCCCTACATTTCTTGCAGCAGCAAGGGAAGGAAAAAAAAAAGAAACAAACCCTGCACTGGAGCCTACTTAATGCCTGGTTTATGTTGATAAAGAAGTGGGGATGCCTAGAATTCTATAGCAAGCATGAGAATCCAGCAGTTAAATTTTAATTCTGATCTTTTAACTAAAAGTTGACCTAGGTTATTAATCCTGAGGAATTATGTGGGAGCTGTTGAGTTTCGGTGGTAGATTTCCTGTACGTCTCAATTGTAAGTTTCACTGTGAGTACCACAGCTGAAATAGAATTTGGATTAAATAACCAGATTTATATCATTAGAAAGCTCAGGTTGCTTATTTTCCTGCTGGTACTGTAAATCCCCACCACAGTCACAACCCAAGGCTGCCAGCAACCACAGCAACATTGTACTGTTTAATTAATTGTACTGTTTGAATCTCAAATCACTTTCAGTGTAATTACACCAAGAGGATGTACAGAGCATGAGTGAAAAATAGCATAGGAGCACTTTTCTGTGTGTGATCCTGTTGATATTTTTGGCAAGAGCAGGATGTGTGCTGTAACTTGCAGTTAATGTTTATTCTGTAAACCTGTTCAATGTGCAATATTTCTTTGCTCAATTTGTTCCCTTACTGGTTTTGTTGAGATTTTAACTATTTTAATTTGGCAGTCTCACTCCTAGACTACAATATAGAAAGTAAAACTGAGTATAATGTATTTTTTCCCAGCTAAATCCACATTTTATAATATTCCTAGAACTAAAAGATACATTTGTGTCAAGAAACTAAAGCTATGCCAAATCAAGCTGGAATTTTGGATGTTAAGTCCCCCTTGTTGCCTGTCCTTGTACCACTGCTGCCACCAACATTTTCATTGAAGCCTGAATTCTGTAAGAGGGACTCACTCAGACCCCTAAATTCCTTCTCCCCAGCATCCTAAGTCTTCACATTCCATTTTGCCTGAAGGATCAGGAGTGAGTGAAGTGCAGGAGGTTGTCCCTCCTTCTGCTGTGGGAAATAAAGGATGCATTAGACACGTTCAGTCAAGGTTGGTTCTCATTTTTTAAGGTCAGGAAGCTGAAATGATTGAGAGCTCCTGAGCAGATTCTGCCAGCAGAGAAGGATGTTAAGGACTCCTGCTTGCTGGCAGGTTCCTGTGGAGCTCCTGGGGTGTTTAGCAGGTGTCCAGCATTTTAAAGGCTGCATAAATAAATAAGTGCTGCTTTTATAGTAAAACTAATCTAACAAAGACCTCTTAGATCTCAAAGAAGCAGGGCCAACTCTGTGTGAAGCAGCTTGAAATGAAACAAGGGCATGAGGGTGTTTGTTTAATGTGGTGATCCCACTGGGATCAGGACAGAAGGAGCAAAAATTTGCAAAGAGCTTTTTAAGTTATTTTGCAAAAGTTTGCAGCCATTTAGTGATTATGAATAACATTTACACAACTGGTGAGGAAAATACAAAAGGAAAAGTTTTGGTACCTTTCTTTTCCACATTTGACAGCTGTATGGTCAGTGATTCCATATTCCTCATGGAAAACTTTATACTTGTTTGTCTTGCTAGGACAGTGGGGCTGTGATGTTGGAATGAATTCAAAGGGATGAATTTGTGGCAATTCTAGGGAAAAAAAGTGGGGTTTGCATGAGATAGTAGGAGCACATTTTCAAGTGTCTAATCAGTGTATCTGATTAACTTTATTAGAATAATGTATTTGGGTTGTTCTGAGGTTTTTTTTGACTGTGTGAATGAATAGGACTTTTTTTTTAAATTCACAGAAGACAGTTTCTCACATCAGGGGTTCTTAATGATATATATATTTTTGTTCTTAATTATCTGGTAGATTATGTGAGGTCTTTTTCTTTGTTTCCTTGGCTTATGTATCACTAATTGTGTACAAATCCAATCATCTTTTTGATCTCCTCTGTTAAAATTAGCAAAAGCTGATGTGATTGTGAGCACTAAACTTAATGTTGCCATGGGGAGTGAGTGGTGTTGATGGGAGTGCATTACAGTGAAAATTTCTATTGGTGCCCTCAGCTGACAGAACGAAAATGTGGCTGAAATCAGTAGGGTGAAGAAGAAGGAAATTATACAGAAATATATAGGCAGAAAGGATAAATGGTGTAATAGGTGATATGTGAACAATGGCTTAAGTAAATGGGTCTCACAGCTGAGCAAATTTGTTATTTGAAATAAACTTTTAAGTCTTCAATATTTAATTCATTTGACAAAATGAGAAAATCTGACAAAATGAGAAGTGTGCAGTATGAGATCCTCAACCCCCAGCACCACTGTGGTGCAGGGCAGGAGGAATGCAAGGAATTGGCAAGTTCTAAGTTTGTTCAAAGGACCACAGACAAGAGCCAGAAACTGTGGAGTTCCTTGTCGGGGAGAGAAGGGAGCCTGTTGTGAACTACACACTTGGATGTCTTCAGTAGGTGCTGCTGCTTGTGGGGATCCTTGGGAACAGTGCTCCACTTCAGACAGCTCCAAAGACTTGTCTGGATTTTATCAGAGACACTCCTGCCTTGGGAGCTGCCCAATGTCAGAAGGCTCAAAGCTCATCTGTGCTTTTCCTGGGCTCCGAGTTCCTCCAAGGAAAGCATTCCTTCATCTGGGAATGACACAAGCTTCCATGAAGCAAGTGACTAAAGCCTATTGAGAATGCAAGCACCATAAAGTAAAGTTAGCAGTTGCAAAACCCATGTCTATAATTCCAGATAATGCTGCAGATGGGTATTCATAGGTCACATTAATAGGTCACATCTCTCATCAAGAGAAATCTTTGGAACTACTAGAAGTACCTTGAAATGCTGGAAAGTTACCATAGTGAAACTGCTATTGCAATACAGGTTGATAATTTTAAATTTCTTGTGGTGTTTTGTCAGCCTGATCAGATATTCCAGACCTCCTTTAGGCATAGTGTTTGTGTTTGAAAAATAGACCCTGTTTTTGTCCTTACTAGCAGGTATCTGCAATAGTGAGCCATATCTCATCTATATTAGAAAGTTTTTTTCAGTTGGAGACAAAGAAGCATTTTTCATTATTGTAATTTTTAAAATGTTTATTGGAATATAATTGCATGTTGAAAGACTACCATCAACAGTCTCTAGTGTTCTAACCAGAAGGTAGAACTACTGAAAGGGGTTTAACACTAGGAAAGGTGATGCAAGACCTTGTTTGTCAGATAACTGGATACCCAGTCTCTCTCCCAAACCTACAATTGTTGGAAATAACATCAAAACAGTGACATAACTTTTATGACATTACATGTGACATAACTTTTTCACATTACAAGTCACACCTATATGTCAAAATGTAAGTAAGGTGTAGGACATCTACTTGAAATTCTATATCTGTTTTCATACAAACAGATCACATTTGCTGCTTGGTCACATTACAAAATCTTCCCAGAATGTTTTGGTCAAGCTGCTTTTCTGTTGCTTTGCAGTCCTCCAACTCTCTGAAGGCGTCCTACGAGGACTGGCTGCTGACGTGCGGCCTGAGCGTCTCTCCCTTCCACCTGCGCTGGCAAACCGCGCTCTTCAACCGCCAGTTCTACAGCTGGGGCAGATGGAAACCCAAATTCCTCTACTTATGGTACCAGTTCAGCCTCTTTTCTTTTCATCAGAGTCAACAGTTGAACCACGTTGGTGCCTTTCAGCATTAGAAGGGCAGTGGGTAGACATGGATATTTTAGTAGGCTAATGATAAAACCAATTGGAGTGGTTGCTCTAAGCCAGTATAAGTATTTAACCTCTTCTAAAAAATACATAAATGTAATACAAGTTGCATATTGAGCTGCTATAAAACCAGAAATCCTTAAACTATTTTTATCTGTGGTTTGAAGTATGCATAGTTCTGAAGAGTACAGCTGTTACATGCAATACTGCATACAGAAGTAGGTCTGAAGGTGTTTGCTCAGATCCTAGGTCATTCCCAAAGCTGTAGACTTAGCTCTCCCACTCACTAGAATTTACAAAGTATTCAGGGCCAGCTCTGTACCTGTAGTTAATAACTGCCCAGACATTCAGCAATGATACCTGCTCAGGAGCATTTTGCTTACCTTCTGTCTTTTATCTGCCTACATCTTTCCATGCAAAGGTTGCAGAGTCCTGGGAATGGGTAGATAGTAGGGTGGTCTAATATGGGTGCTCCTGGACTGGTTTAGAAAACTATTCTTCAATTGCCTCCATAGCATTACTTTGTATCTGAAAATATAAAATGAGTAAGGTTTGAATTTCTTTTCATTTCCTGTATTGCTACCCTCAGTGAGAGAGTAATAAAAGAGAGGTCTGCTTCAAATTGGTTTCTCTAGTATGTAATGATTTTGTAATAATCAGTCTGAAATAGCTCTATATCAATTACAGTTTTTAATGTGTATAATTTATTACAGTATAATGTTTCCACTAGTCTCTTTAATTAACATTACAAGTACATGTTGCTTAAAATAAATCTACTAATTCCCAGTGAGCTTCATTAAGGCTGATAAGAGAACAGTTGAGCTGTTATGAGAAGAGGAAGGATTGGTAGTGAGGTGTATGTACTGGATTTACATCATGGAAGTTTTTTTTTGTTAGAAAAAAAGAGTTATCACATCCTTCAGCTATAGGACAGTGTAAAATAAGAATAATAATATTAATGCTGAATAAAAATTTGTCATTAAGTGGAGTGACATGAATTGAAATTATTTTCAAAATTGATTTTAATGAAAAATTGGTGAGAAGAACAATGTAGCTTAAGAAATCGGTGTTAATGTGGTCTTGCAGTTGTACTTTTTAGTTACTCTTTAAAAAAGATTGAGTCTCATTTATTGTTCTTTAGCCCATTTTATTGTTTGTGAGAATGCTGCAAAATGTACAAAAGAAGCTTATATATATAAGTGCATTAGCTGCCCCATAATTTGATCCAGGTCTCTAAATATGTGATGCTGTTGTGCAACATGGCCAATTATGCATTGTTATTTAAGTTTCTATATTCTTATAAACTTATATATTCATTGCTACAGGCAAGTTACATGTATTGGGTAACAGAATAAAAGTATTTGAAAGTTGATCAGGATTAAACAAGGATAATATAAGGTATTTGTGTATATTGTTGTTCTTAGTTTCCTTTAGCATTTTTGTACTGGATTGTTGGTGAATTGTGGTAGCATCAGGTAAGTTTTGCCCTGTGTTTTGTGCAGTAACTTGTACTGTAAAGCAGAGATTTGCAGAGCCAGAGATGACACCCTTTTTCTCTTGGCTGTGCATTGCTGAACTCTTTGCTTCTCTGTGTAGGTTCAGTGTAGGAATGGTGTTTGGAATCATTGCCATGTTTGGCTCTGTTATCCTGCTTGGGAAGACCCTGCTGCAAACACTGACCCAGATGCTCACCGAGGCTCCAAAAGCCCAGAATGATCGAATGCTGCAGGTTGTGGTGAGTGTTCCCTCCTCAGGTCTTTGTTTGAGAGCTGTGTACAGATCTAAAGCAGCTTCTTAATGGGGTATGGGATGCTAAAATATTCCTATGCAAGAATAACCCAACTCCTGGTGTTCATCTACATGAAAATGTGCTGGTTTTTCACCAGCCTTAAAAATGGGAGAGTGGGTATAGAAAAAGGGAAAATGAAGGCAAACATGTGGAAGAGTTTATGTTGAAAATCCTCAGGAGTGGGAATTGGATAATCATTTTGAAAAGCCCTAAATTATAGTACTAAGAATAAAATTATAGTACTGAGCATATAAAACTGAGTTAAGAACTCGTTTCCTGTGAGCTGTGCAGTAGCTCTGGTGACCTTACAGTTTGCAGAGCTCATACATATGTGACAAGAGGAGACAAGTTCTGTTTCTTTTAATACAATAGAAAACAACAGTGGAAAAGGAAAGAAGGGCAAAAAACTTTGTGTGATAGTAGAAGCAAAGAGTCAGTGAGGAGTTATTTTTTGATTCTTCAAGGACTTAGGACTTAATTTACTATGTGAAATTTCAAGTGCTGTTTCTGGCAGTATCAAAGTCCAATGATATATTTAATTGTTCTGTGCATTTCTGGTGCTGGACAATATATTGTATGGTTTCAGAATGTAATATTTCACAGGATGGGGGAGATTTCAAATACTGTCTTTTTAATCTCTTTGCAAGGCAGTAATGGAAGAACTGACATTGCCTTGCAACAGTTTTAACCTGGAAGGATTCCTAGTCACCTTTTTTATACCAGGAGGGCAATGTGGCCAAAATGTATGGTCATTTTCCTGAAATTCAGAAAGTGTTATGGGGTTGCTCTGCCTTCTGCTACATGGCTTAGAGCAGAGGTGCCCAGCCATGTTGCTCTATTTCAGTACTCAGCTATTCAAGTGACCAGATGTTGAGAATTGTGTGCAGACACAATAGACCTTCCTGTAAGCACTAAACTGACTGCATGCAGATAGGCTGGCATGAGTGCAGGAAGCCTGATTTAGCATGTGCCATAAACACAGTGCCTTTGGATGGGTCTGTTTCACACAGGCAGAGTGAATATACAGAGTTCAGTGTGTGTTGGAAAAAGCAGGCAGTGAGACCTGAGGGGGAACCACTGTCACTGCCACTGCTGTCCCCTGTCCAGAGCCTGCTCCTGAATTACCTCCAGGGGCAGGCAGGAGTGGGCAGTCTGTGCATCTGGGAGGGCATGAGCTGAACATGAGACAGAAAATTTTGTAATTTACATTCCAACAGGATCTGTCCTAACTTTTCTGGAGTTCCTTTACATCTTCATTTTCTGAGGTCATTGTATGGATCCATCCACTTTTGTGACACCAGAGTACAGTGGTCATTGACAATATATTGCTCTTTGGAGAAAATAACACAGACACAACCAAAGTAAAGATGAGCCTTTGGAATCAATCTGGTGTGAACTGGAACAGTGAAAGTAGAAATGTAGGATAATGGTCACAATTTCAGTGTGGACTTGTTTCCTCAGTGACTGCCTCCTGGCAATATCACTGCATTCAAACCAAGGATTGACTGGCTCTGAAAACAGTTTAATAGATAGGGATAAAGTAATGTCATGTGTGGGGATAAGGTTACTTCTCCTAAGCTGAGTTGTGGTTCTCTTCCTTTCTTACCTCATTCTTTCAGTTTTGAATGGTCACAGTTGTATAATTCTGCCTTTAGCAAGTTTCAGTATTCTTTTTAAGGGGAATGTGCTAGTGTAAATTGACACCAAAAAGAGATTTATATGGTTGCAAAGAGGTGAAGAATTAATTAGGAGGACTGTCTCATTTAAATTATTTACTTGTATTTGGCTGTCTGGAAGAGAGCAAATTAGTTTTAAAAAACCTAACAAAATCCCACTTTTTCTTTGTAAACTTAATTTTAGCCTGTGGCATAAAGCTGTTTAGCCTTTACCCTCTGGGTGTGGAGAGAGAGAGAAACGGTTGTACTTATATTTTGTTAAGATTTTTGTATGCTTCCTCTTTTGTTCAGTCATGTACTTGATGTAAAATACCTGTCTATAGGTAACTGGGCTGTTTGTCTTCAGCTGCCCCCTCCTGTGTTGGTTGCCTACTGACAAAAGTAGGAAAGAAGCAGATTAGTTACAAGCAAAGGATCTTCTTTTACTAAAGGCATTTCCAGAAGGCCATAAAATACAAGCCAGCATGCTTTTTAACAAAATCCTGCTATTGATTGCAGAGCCCTTCATGAGAGGTAACTTCTGTTTTAGGTGAATCTTAAAATAGCTCCATTGACGTAAAGTCTGAAAGCATCTGGTGCTGTGTTCTAGCAGGCTGCAGTCATGGTGGAATGGAGATGGCAGCTCTTGCTGCTGCCATCTGTCCTCCCACTGCAGAGAGAGGCAGCACCACTGAAGTGATGCATTAGTGCCACCAGCTGATGCTGTAATGCAAGCAATGGTGTTTCAGAAGTGAAGTGTGGCTGTCTTTCATACTGTGAGGTACCACAGCTGAGCTAGTTAAGGTAAATTCCTTGGTCACCATCACGCTGGACAGAATTTGTGAGGTGATTAACATTAATAAATCCTTTTGAAGGATTTAATTCAGCTAGATTGTGTCAACCAACTCTTGTAGAATTCTGCTACATGGGTAGGTAAATGCATATAAGTGAAGAATGTGCAGGACTGAACAAAGGTAGAATCCAACCTACCTAGCTGGATGTGCAGCATTTTCTTTTTCATGATGCTGGGTTTTACAGAGTTCTATAGACAGGCCAGGAGTTTTTGCCCACAGCATCTGTTTTGTGAGGCTGGATTGCAATTCATGTTGTGTTCACATCAATTGTTTGTGAGCATACTGGAGTGCAGCCAGCTATGGGTAGAAAAAGCTGTAGATCTGACAGGAGGAATGTCCCAGAGCAATCCCACTGCAGCCCAGCAGCTGAGGGTGATGCAGCTGAGCAGGATGAAGGTCCATCAGGAGGAAGGAGGGGATGGCTCCTCCTGCTTTCATTAGTGACCACTTTGAAGCTGGTCTGGAAGCAGTTGGTATCTCATGGCAAGCACAGTGAAGGACCTGGGAGTGGTGGGAATCCACAGCAATGGGAAGAATATGACAGGCCTGCATATTATGTCTTAGGTAAATTAAAAATCATTTCAAGGTGGGGTTTTTTTAAGGTTAAATTGCCATATGTAGGCTACCAAAGCCTGAAGAATAGATGAAAATTACTTTTTTTTTTTTTTGACACTGTAAACTGAAATAATTTTGTGATTTCTATAGGAAGGGAGAAGGAAGAGACTGACTGTTCAGCTGTCAAGTAATTTTTGAATTTTCCATGTTCATACTTTTTGGAGTGCCTTACAATTGTTACTATTTTCTTTTGAAAGGTGGATCTTTTCTGTAGCTACGTGAGTGGTGGCAGGAAATTGTAAACTAATGCTCACAGTGCCAAGGCTGTTTCATTTGAATGGAAGTCTGTGTACTTTTTTATAAACTTGTTGAGCTTAATATAGAGTAGGATTTGTTTGGTCAGAGCTGTGGGGAATATATAGGGCAGGGAGAGGGCTTTTGTGCCTGGAGAGCTTTTTCAAGTTCCACAAAATAATATATATTTAACATACTTTAAAATACACTGAATAAGTTGGTAAAAGAGGTGCAAACTGATCGTGCTGCATTGAGAACAGCCCCTGGTCTGCTATGGATGTGAAGGAGTGAGTGAGAGCAGCAAATTTAGGAGCAGAATGATTTGTCTTTGTACCTCTTGTTTTCCTCCTGTGTTTTGTTTTGTTGTCATGCCCACATCAACAGGTGCCTGGTGTCAATTTGCCCATCAGCCAGCTGACCTATTTCTTCTCTGCAATCCTCATCAGCGGTGTGATACATGAAGTCGGCCATGGGGTGGCAGCTATTCGGTAATTTCTGTTTTGCTTTTCTGCTACTCTTGACAACAAAGCCAAATATTCCAGAGCAGTTACCTGGCCATGAATGTTGTTAGCTCTGCTTTGTTTTATCTAGAGAGTCTGTAATTCATAGCTTCCTTAGATTTGAAGTTTGGAAGGGTGTACAAATTAGGGATAGAGTTTTAATACAGTATTTATTATACAGATCATGGGAAGGGACTTCTGCTTTGCAAATATAGCATCAGGTTTAAAACAATTTTTTTTTAAGTGGCCCAGTTTTTTACACAGCAGTTTAATTTCTGTGCTTGTGGCACTTGAACTCATACTATTGCACAGTGAAAATAGATTTTTAATTGATTTGTTTAAACATAGCTCATGAAATATGATACAAACAGATTGAAGCAATAACTTGGTCAAATGTGATTTGTCCCTGTTAACCTCAATGATTTATTAGCTTTGATCAAAAATTATATTTTTAATGTCCTTAACTATGATGATTACTTCACCAAAATTATTTGACAGGTTAGTCGTTACTGTTAAATGCCACTTTAGCATAAAAAGGTTAAGCAGTGATTAGTGGACAGATGATCAGGGGTCCTCCACATTTCTCCTGGGCAGTATCATTCTCTCTTCTTTGAACATAAAGCCCTAAGTTGTTTCTGTGATTTTCCTGAGTGTAGGGAGTCATGACTGCATTTGAACCCATATGCTACCACAAAGGAGTGTTTTGAGAACCTCTCTCATATGCTCTGCTTGTCTTTCAGCTTTCTTCCCTCAGATATTCACAGGGAATTTTCAAATATTCACAGGGAATTTTCTGTGGAGGGTGAACCTTTTGCTTATCCCATCACAGGAAGAAGCAACAAAATTTTCTTTCTAGTGCATGTTGCTGGCAGACTGCAGAGAAGCTAGGAGTTACTACAGAGCTCTTTTTATGCAGAAAGGAAGAATAATTCTTGTATCTTAATGGTGAGATATCTTTATTCAAGGTCTAGAGCAAAGGCTTTGAATATTCAATTTTGGATTATATTTTCATCAAAAAATTATTTTCCAGTATTTCCAAAGGAGAAATTAGTTGGTCCAATGTACATTGGCAGCTAATGTTGCTGCTGCTGTTTTCTGCTTGACTTTTTTATTTTCCTTCTAGCACAGGTTGGGTCTATAGTGCTGTTACTGTAAATTCTCCGGGTTTCAGCTTCACGAAAAAGCTGTGCTGTGGGCAGATTTTATTATTCTGGCAAGCCACTTAGCCTTCCTGAAATCTAATACACTTTTTGCCAACTTAAGTTCTAGAAAGCATTAGCTGTGAGCTATAAGAGCTTAAATATTTGAGCCTTAATTTAGTCAACGTTTATACCAAACAAGTCTTTTTCTTCCTCCCTGTGTGTCTTCTACCCAAGTCATGAAATCCTGAACAGGAATTAAACTGCCTGTTATTAATTGGTAGCATGGGCTGAGTTAACTCCACAGTATTAGTGTGAAAATTAATTCTGAATAGTTTTGTATAATTGTCTTCTTTTGGTGTATATACACATTAAATAGATAAATGTAAATAAGGAAAAGGTTAGACCCAGTATATTGTCCAAGTAAAGATAGGGGATTAGCTGATCTGTGCCTGGTTTGTCTTGGAATATGATTTTGCCATGCTTCTCTTAAGTCCCTTGTACAATTTCTAGCTTAAAAAAACCTTAATGTGTTTGGTAAAAAAAATCCATTTAAAAGTAATTGCAAAACCCTTGGGAAAAATATTATCTGTGTAATAGTGTCAGCTACTAATATATTTCAATAGAATCATGGAGTGTTAAGGTTTGGAAGGGCATTAGCATTTGTCCTTTTAACCTCTTGACTTGTTTTCATTTTTTCAGATGATATTTCACTCATTTTGTTAGTTTACAATGTACTCTAAGGTCCATTTATGAGAAACAGAGGAATTAAAAATTCCAGAACTGTGGAAGTATTTAATTAAATGAAAAGCAATTGATTCTTGCAAGTATTTTTACATAGATGAGTTTGAAACTGCTTACAACAAGCTGCCATTTTTTTACTTAAAAGAGCTATTACCCTAAATGTTGAAATATGTGTTAACATTGAAGTTAGGTAGGTTTTTAAAAAGTATTTTATGTGTAACTGTTACCAGGAGACAGAAAAGAAGTTTATGTTTCTACCAAACTTAAAAATCTATACTGCTTAGAAGTGGCAACTACTGCAGAAAACATCCTTTAGTTTAATTATCTTTCAATTACTGAAAATATAAAAAATAAATTAGTTTTATAATTAAAATTTAGTTATTCTTGTTGTCAATAACTGTGTGCTTTGTAGACTCTCTCAGTTTTTCTTTTGTTTGTTTGCAGTTACACCACTTCACTTCTCTTTTCTTCTTTTTAAGAGAACAAGTACGATTTAATGGATTTGGAATTTTTATCTTCATTGTCTATCCTGGAGCCTTCGTTGACCTCTTCACAACTCACTTGCAGTTGATATCTCCTGTTCAGCAGTTAAGGATATTTTGTGCAGGTAATAGTTTGTGGTTTTTTTATTAAATCTTTGCTTAGCACCATTCCAAGGCATCATTGTGAATCTTTGATTGAGTATTTAAGGTTTAGAGTGAATAAGTACCAAAGCTTCTCTTTACCTAATGGTGATCCTCCTGTTCTGGACCTGTGTTGGCATTTGATCATTACTGCCTCATTGAGCTGCTTTCTGGGCTAGAGATGCTTTCTGGGCTAGAGATGTCACTTTCTAGGATCTTCAACAAGTGCAAATTTCCTGTCTTGAAGAACTTTATTCTATTCTAGATCCAATTCAGAATAGTTGTGCATAAGAAATTCCAGTTGTGTGGTTGGGGAAAAACTGATTTCTGATGTTCCTCTCATTAGAAAGAGCTCTTGCACTAGGTGCAGAAGTTCCTCTGTCTTTTATGTTTGTTTGTTTGGGATGTTTCTGCACGTTGTATGGCCTAAGTAGCAAAACCTTGGAGCACACAAGCTGGGAAATACTGAGCCAGAATGGTGCTATGAGGAAAGCTACTTCCTGTCAACACAGGTCAACATCCTCAAACAATTCATTACTGTTTTCTGCAATAGGAACAATCTATTTTTCAAAAGTATTGTGATTTTCACTGACCTGTGAGTTGTACAGATCACTGTGTTTTGATGTTGCCATCAGGAGGAAATAAAGGTTAAAACACAAACATCCAAAGAGGGTCATAGCTTATGGCTCCAGATAACCTGCAGATGTTTTTGAATTGATGTTTTCTGAAGTCTCTGGCTACTGGGAAGTAGACCCTCATTGCTGTGAAAAGTCAAACTGAGACTGTGTTGTTCTGCCTGAACCACTTGTATGATTATTTCTAGAGACAAGGTGCCTCCCAGAGAACTGAAATAGAAATAGAAAAGTTACCATCTTGGTTCAGTTCTTGATACTGGTGTTTTTTCTGTTGCAGGCTAGCAGCCAGCCTGTTGTAATGTTTTAATTAACATTGTTTCTTGAATATTGTATCTAAAACATCATATAGAGGGTGAACATACAGAAACCTTTAGCATGCGTGTTTTCAAGCTTTCATAAATCAAGTAAATAATTACAAATATTAGGTAAGTAAATATTGTCTGTATTCCAAATACCCAAATCAACAAAAGTCATTCACATACAATAGGCTAACTTTTAGGAAGACCTGTTTCTCAAATTAATCTGTTTCCATTTCCATCTACTGGGAACAGAACTGAAAGAAAAGGCATACTGAATTTCAAAATTGTTTGCTTAAATAGATTCCTAAGACATTATCTAGAAAAATAGAATTCTCAGCTGTAATAGAAAATAATTGCTTGCTTGTTTTGATGACAAGCAAACACCTGTAATAATTTCTCATGTTTCTCAGGAAACCTGAGATAGGGGAATACAAGGCAGGAGCAAACATGTTGCAAGACTGGTCAGCATGAATGGCTTGCTTTCAGTTAGGGATAATAAAGAAATGCGTTTTTTCACAGTTTATGATAGATATGCTTCAGAACTAGGATGCTTGATAATGATAAAATGCAACATTCAATAAACAACCAATTTCTTTTACTTTTATTTGTCAGAACAGTTGAATGAACCTGTTCCTGGTGTTCAGAAATCTGAATTTAGGGAGATATGCTCATATTTTTGTATAGCAGCTAAGTAACAGAGCTAGACTAGAGCCCAATACCAAATATTCTTTTTGTTGTCCAGCTATAGTCTGGAGATTAACAAATATATTTTTTGTACAGCAGATGGCATCATATGTTCAAGAATAGGAAATGAATGTTCTTGTAAGACTTGTGATATTTATAGCATAATTCCATGCCTACTAGATAGATCAAAAGGGATTCTGTGCAGCACCTTCTTGTAATTAGTTCAAGTATTTGTATTACTTTCTGAGATAATTTTTAATGCATTTCATCTTGTCTTTAACAGGAGTTAAATGTTTTTGGTTTTATTTTTTTAATTAAATAATAGTTAATAAATTATTTTAAGGTGTTTTAGGGTTGTGTAAAGTGTCTCTTCTCAGATGTAAGGAATTAGGTGTCCAAGGATGAGGTATTTTTAGCAAAATGAAGTTGAAGTAGACTGAGCAGTGTGCCTCTACAGGTATTCTGATTTAGAGCATGTTTATTTTTCTGTGGATCACCTGGGATGAGTTTATAAACCTTTCTGTATTCCACACAGCGAATGGTGTCAATTTTGGTAGCAAGGCCATTTTTTCCTAACTGAAAATATTCCTTGTCACTCTCTAGCAATTCCATTACCTCTTATTATTATTTCAAGGGTTGGGATTTTTTCAGTTTACTCTTTGTGGCTGCCACACTGTTGAAAAGAATTTTGTTTCCATTTCCCATTTTTTGTCTTCTGTTAAGCTGAAAAAATATTTTTAAGATAAAAAAGTTAAAACAATAAAGTTAAAATATTTGCTCAGTACTTCTAGATTTGTTGCAAATAAATGTGTGTATGTGAGATAAGGAGAAGGGATTACAAAAAATTTCCTCTATCTGAGTGCCTTTCCATGAGATACAATTAAAACTATTGAAAAAAATTACTTTAAGAAGCATGTACCAGTGGAAATGGCAACTTACTTCAAGGACTCCAAAAATGTCTCTCATTTCTGCAGCAATATAAATGTGAAAGAAGGTGAGGTGAGGTGTGGAGATAGACAGGGGACATAAGTCTGCTATATGCTATGATTTCTGTGTTATATAGACTGCAGGAAAGATAGGTTTAATACATTTGTGAATATATTTAATTGAATTCCTGTGCTGTAACTGCACTGTGAGTACAGAATTGAATCCAACTCCTCACAAGAGCATGAAGCACTGTAAGAAGGAAATAAAGACTCTTCAACACTGAAAAGTTTTCCTGCATTGTTCATACAAAACTGTTTGTCCAAGAACACAAACGAATGAGACAATTTGTGTAGTGCTGAATGTGGAAAGCCACAAAGCTTTGATGATGAACACCAGCTGTGCCTTATAATAGTGGTTCATTGCTCTTATGGAGAACCACATACTATACAAATGGCAATTGCAAATATGTTCCCCAAAACAACATATCAGGAAGTGCTGCTGTTTGGTTTCTTGATGGGCTTTTAGGTCCATATGTTCTTGTAGAAGAAGCCATTTTTTTCAAATAATTTCCTAAATTCATTTGGCACATATACATGTAATAATTTTAATTGAAATAATGTAGGTTACCATCATAAATACTGAATTGCAAGTAAATTTCAGACATCTTGCTCTCTAGGACAAACAGTATTTTTTCAAAAATAAGCCCATGTATTGAAATTCTTAATTTCAACAGTTTATTGTGTTAGAAGGTAACATGTAATGTATTTCATTCCACTGATTATTTTTTTTTTAATATTTATGATTGAAGACAACTCTGTAGATAGAAACTGTATTTTAATAATTGATTCAGAAGCCCAGTTTCTCTTCTGGGTACACTACCCTCTCATACTTAGAAAAGTAGTGGTACATGAAATCTTACTCTGGTGGAATGATACCTTAGAAATGGACTTACTGCTCTCCTGTCTTTTTTGATAGTATAATTCTCAGGGCTTAGAGTTTTCTCTAAAACTGCCTTTCAAAAGGGCATTATAGAAGCTAAAGTTTGTAATCTATGTACTCTTCTTTTATGCCTATGTTCACAAATTAACTTTTAATTTATTCTTGCAGTAATAATTTCAAGAAAGTTAATTAGAAGGCAGCTGTAGGATCATTTAAAAACCAGCTTTTTGTTATTAATGTTTATTTAGAAACTTTTTTTGCCTTCTTTTTAGGGGTGTGGCATAATTTTGTTCTTGGTGTTGCCAGTTTCATGGTGTTGTTTCTGCTGCCAGCCATTCTTTTCCCTTTCTATTACACGGGTGTTGGGGCACTTGTCACTGAGGTAGCAGAGGTAAGAAGGATATTTGCTGTTTCCATATTATATGCTTTGTGATCTGAAATGTACCTGTATCTCTGATTATCACAATCAGAATTGGTCAGTGCAGCTCTTTGCAGAATCCAATATAGTGAACTTCTTGCTGAAAGTTTTCCTTTCAGTCTCATGTATCTTAGTATTAGTAAATAAAGGAACATGGTGTGAATAATAATAGACTAATTAGCATACTATAAAACTGTTGAGACATTTGAGATGAGTTTGCAGGTTTCTTTCTGGTTTTAACTGTTTTTTAGTATTAGCACAAAGCAAATCTACTGGAAATTGTGTTATCACCCAGTTACTGCTATCTTTTTTCAATGTTAAAGATTATTTTGAGCTGATTTCCTTGTTTGGTCAGCTGGAAGCAAAGTAGAGATAGATTTCTGGGATTCTGGAAAGGAATTATTTTTTTCTGACTTAGTCAAATAGAGCACAGTTGAACAGCAGAGCTGAAAGGATTCAATCTTTCTTGGACCTAAAAGTCAATTGATAAAACTCAGGAGAGAGTGACATTTATAATGCTTTATTACTTTTGAAAATATAGGTACACCTGCTTTCTTGAAAAGTTCAGGGTATTAATTTAAGTTACTTGAACTTAATATGTTGTAGATTTTCTTAGCATTTTGACCCATATGAAAATAATTACTCAAATCCGAAGATGTGTCCAGGACACTTGAAGACTTCCCTTTCCCTCCCCTTCCCCCACATTTTTTAGTGTCTTAACCTAAAGATTTCATAGTATTCAGTGAACTGTAAACTAATCCTTGTTTATCCTCCTGTAGTAATATGATTGACTTCACTGTTCTTCTCAGGATTCTCCTGCCAATGGACCAAGAGGTCTTTTTGTGGGAGACCTTGTCACTAACCTACAAGACTGCCCAGTCTATAATGTGGAAGACTGGAATTCCTGTCTGGGAGACATTTCAGAGAAGTCACAGGTCGGCTACTGTGTAAGTGCAGCCACCCTACAGCAATTAAGCTTTCCAGCTAGAGGTATGACTTAAGGTGCTCTCCTCATTATTTTGTATGTTAATTAATTTCTATTTTAATCTAATTATGTCTTAAAGACTTTTTGGATTCAGAATTTGTTGTTGGGGTCAGATTTCTTGTAAGTCAAATCTGCTGTCCTGTCTTAAGCAATTACCAATGTGCCATGCTGTTCTGTGAAATCTGAAAGTGAGAGAGGGCTACACATAGGAATTTCTCTTGTCTTTCAGTCATCTTGTACAAATATCCTGTATGATCTGAATAATAAAATTTGCTTCTTCAGGATATTGCAGAACTTGGTTCTTAGCAGTAGTACAATTATCTCCTCTATTTTAAGTTCTGTAAAATAGATCAACTCAGTGATCTTTTGCAGATGTAAATTTCATATTACCTCACAGCTTTGATCAGCATGACATTGCAAATTGTATTATTTAACCCAATTATGTGCTTTATTATGGTCATTTCTTCATATGTGTCTCCCTATAGGGTTTTATGTCATTGCCCATGAACTCAGTTTTATCTGGATTGCACATACTGCTTCTAGAAGTCAGTGTGCTTCCTTCTGTTTCCATTTATACATTAGAGTGCTTGTTGCTATAAGAGCTTATGCCCAAGAAACCGAGAAAAAAAACCCAAAAAACTGAACTGAGCTAGAACAATAAACAAAAATTTAGTAGAACAAAAAAGAACAGTCAAGTTAAATTGGCTGAGCATCTTGTGACATGCCCTGAAGCTCTCTTAAGTTTCTTTCATGCAAGCACTCATGGAAACTGAATTCCAGAGGTAAGGGGCTGCTGCTGAGCAAAGCTTGTGGGATGTTAGTCAGAGCTTTAAAATTGTCACTGCGTTTTTCCATCATCCTGGAAATAAACAGGAGGTCAGGCAACTCGACTGTCCGTGGTTTTGATGCACTACAGAATTTCCGTGACACTGGAAAAGTTGGTTTTTTTAATTATGTAAAGAAAGTGATCTTATACCTGATACTGAGATAAATATTTAAACTGGAAACTAGTGGAGTATGGGTAAGAACCTGCTTTTAGAGGTCTGACACTTTGGGTTATGTCTCTGAAGAGGAGTGCAAATTTGGCCCATGCTTTCAGCTGGGCAGGGATGGCAAGAGCCAAATCTCAGATGTTGTAGGTATATATATCCTCAGATTGTGCTGTTCTCTGAAGTGCAATTTTGGAGTCATGGGTAATAAAACTGCATATTTTGCAGATGAACTGGTCCTGTTTAGATTGGAATACTAGAGGCTTACTGCTGGAGATTGAATATTGCTTCCAAGCCTGCTTGCTGTATTGTGTTAGCAGCCCATTGTCCCCATTGCTGCCTTCTAATCAGACCAGTCTGTCTGCATTTTCAGAGTCATAAGCCTCCAGCAGTGAGAAATATTCCTCTGAAATTAAATGAACTCTGTTTGGTCTTGAGCAGCTGTCATTTATCAAAATCTTGACAGTTCACAACTTGACATAAATGCAGAGTATTGAAAAAAATGTATATAGCAAATGGACTCCATCTAGTTGACTATAAAACAAATGGAGAGTGAACTATCTGGGTATTGAAGCTAGAGAGAAAACAATGCCCTAAGGAACTTTTTGAAATTAGAAAAAAAGTGGTTTCAATGTAGTTTATAAGAATACTAATTTTATGGTCATTTGCTATTCAAAAATATCTGTGGTTTCTTAGCCTCAGGGTACTTGAAAAAAGGTTTGTATGGTACAGTGCTTGCACCTGTAAGCCCCAGGCATAGAGCTCCATGTCAGCGATTGCAGGTTGTGCAGTGGTAAATCAGCAGCCAGTATCACAGGCTGGATCTGCCTGGGAAGGGACTGCCCTTGCTGTGATACAGATCCTTACCCTGACCATTCTTCTGCATTTGTGTGTGTTTCAGCTGGACAGCAAGTTAGGCTTAATTCATTTCAAGAGCACATATGCAAAGGTTCTTTACCAGAAAGAAGTTAAATCAAGGTTTAAAACATCATTTGTTCACTGCTGCAGCCTTCAAGGCTTGGAAGGCTTTCATGATGTAAAAAGTATGTTTTGAGTCTTGGCCATTTCCATAGCCAGCCAGTGAAATCACTACAGTAGTAGCTAACAAATTTCCATGCCAAATATTGGTGCAAGTTATTGGAAATGGATATAGAAGTGTTTTGCAACTTGTAATAGTCAAAACAATGCAATGTTAGATCTCCAGTATCTCAAGGAGGTTTATAAAGGTGAAAAAATCAGTATGGCACGTGACTGAAATCATGGGACATTCACATGGCGGTGGTAAAACTTTATTTGTAGTTGTGACTGAGCCTCAGCTAGACTGTGAATTAGTGTAATTCTTGAATGCTGCAGGACAATTAATAATACAAATAATAGTTTTACTTCATTCAGAGACTAATTTTTCCAGCAAATAATATTGATTTTTTGCTCTATGCCTATGTTCTTTAGTTTACAGAAGACTTGATGGCACAGTAGAATGTTGTAGTAACAACAGCCTCACAGACATTTGCTTTTCATACAGCAATAAGTTGGACAGCCACCTGGTAAGTTACTTAAACTGCTGATTCTCTTTGGTAAATCTATTTTTTTTGTATTAATTTAGTAATATTTGCCCACACCTATACAGCATACTCAAGTGTTTAAGGCTATCTACAGTTTGTAATAAAGGTGTGCGTGTATACAATTTTCCCAATTACAGCTTAAAAAACTACAAAATGCTAGTTACAATTTTTCCCATAATCAAACAGGAAGTCTCTGGAAGAATCATAAAAAATCTTAAACACCTCATTCCTTTAGGCAGAAAGACGCCTCAGTCATTTTCAGTATTCTGGATGCACAATACTGGTGAGAAAAAACAACTTTTGAGAAGAAGTCGAAATTGCTTATTTTGGTGTTTCAATCTTCTAAAAGTATTCAGCCCTACAGGGAAAGTAAAGCCCTGGACTGTCTGTTCAGTTATTTTGTCTGAAGCCAACAGTGCTGCTCCCTAAATTTAAATAAAAACATGCAGGAGAAGGTCCTAGAGATTGCCCAGTTTCTCAAAATAAGGGCCTATACTTTAATTTTTTTTTACTATGTTGAATTTCTTGTCACATAGAAACAAAGTTTATCAGTAGGATTTTGCCTTACTCCCTTAGAAAAGGGTTTAGCAGCATTTCAGTGCTTCAAGGGGCTACAAGGAAGCTGAGGAGAGACTTTTCACAGGGGCATATAGTGATAGACAAGGGGGGATGGCTTTAAACTGAAAGAGGACAGCTTTAGATTAGATGTTTGGAAGAAATTCTTTACTGTGAGGGTGCTGAGCCACTGGCCCAGGTTGCCCAGAGGAGCTGTGGATGCCCCATCCCTGGAAAGGTTCAGGGCCAGGCTGGATGGAGCTCTGAGTAACTGGTCCAGGGGAAGGTCCCTGCCCATGACAGGGGTTGGAATGGGATATCTTAAGGTCCCTTCCAACCCAAGCCATTGGGTAGCCATTCTATGAAAATACATCAGTGTTTTTTAAAATATGTTTTCCATACTGACAGTGATGGAATATTTCTGTTGGCTCTTTACAAGCAGCAGAACACACGAATCAACTGTGTAAACTTCTACACATACCAGTTTGTTATTGTTCTGACTCTAGTGATAAATACCTGAAGAAATTAAAATAAATTTTTTCCAAATCTGCTATGTTTACAGTTTCTGCAGTGGTAAACTTCCCACTCCAGGGTATTTAACCACTAAGAGCTGAACACGTTCCAGTGGTTCATTTGAAATATGGCAGTGGCAGCAAGATTTGATAAATCACTATCCCATTGAGCCTGGGTATTCTTAAGCTTGTAGTTGCTACTTATAAACAAGGAAGAAATAAAAGCATCAGGAAGCTTGAGACCTTGTGACTTTCAGGTGTCTTTAGACTGGCTGTGATTTTTGAACTTTTTTTTAATGGTCTTTGCAGTGCTATGCAGCAGTTTTTGAAAGTGTGTCTTCTCCCTCATTAGAGTAGAAGGAATTTATATCAAGGTTAATGGTGAGGGTCTGACACTCATGTGTTATGGGGAGTGCAATGATCAAGCTGAGAAGGTAGAAATTACTTTTGCTTTTCCTCCTAAGGCAAATAGTAGATTATAATTCCTTACTTCTATTTTTAGAACAAAAGGAAAAGTGTCACTGAGATTTTTCCAAGAGACATGAAGGGGAAAACTAATTTCCTGTTCCCTCCTGCTGTACTGTCTTTGGCCCATGGGGAGCAAGAAAGCTCTGGTCTGTCAGAGAGTGAAAGAGTGTTACAGGCAGGGATTGGGGCACAGCAGTGCACTGAGTCCTGTGTTCATCTTAGTTGAGAATGATTTCTTAGCTACCACACACCAAGCATGTTTGTTGGTTTTTTTGCTAAAACTTCATCTTGAGCAGGTAAGTCACTAGGCTGTTGATACAGGCTCTGTCCATTAGAAATCACTGACCTATGTTTAGATGCCATGGTGTTTTGTTGTGCATATACATACTTTGCTAGAAAAAGTTTGCTTTTATCTTGGAATATGTACATACTCTCTCTTCCACACTTCAAAATATGGAATGACAGGTTGAATATGCATCAGGTAGAGATTTGTCAGGATTTCAGAACAAAAAACTAGGGGGAAAAATTAGATTTTAGCCCTTCATGGGCTTATATCAGTGAGGCATTTCTTTGCTTAAAAAAGGAATCTTTTGTTCCTTTTAATTTGATGTGCTGGAAAATAGCTTACCTTTACCTTTCATGATGAATTTGAATGCCCTTTGCAGTATGCCTGTCTGCCAGCGCGAAAAGTTATTGAAGCCAGCAAAGTTTGTCGAACCAACATGGACTGCCAGAAGGACTTTGTTCCAAGCTTTTGTGTGACTCCTTCTTTGGAGAACCAAACAAGGCTCATCAGGGTAAAGCATCCTCCCCATATTGACATGCTCTATGTAGGACACCCCATGCATCTTCAGTACACAGGTTGGTATCATTTATTGGAAGTTTAGCAAAAGCAATCTCTAATATGGTTTCCTTTGCCTGCCTGCTTAAACCAGGTCTTAGAGTGCTTCTCAGTTAATTTGTTTAAAGCAGAATCCATTTCTTGTTACAGCCAATGGAGAGACATGGACTACTCAGACCTAAAATAAAATGTTCACAGTGCAATGAGTTATGAAGGTAATAGAAACCATATGTGATATGAGATGGTTGTTTTTTCAGAAAACTACGAAAGGGCTATTTCTGGAACAGATCCTATTCAGGTTAGTCATAGGAACCAGGTGCATGCGTTTTCCTAGCACACAAATGTCTCAAAATGCTATGGTAAAATCTCTAGGGCACCTTGCTGCAACGCCTTGCCTGGAATATTAGCATGACAGCTTAAATCACGCCTAATATCCAAGTATCTGTGACAGATTCCCATGACTGCTGAGCCACAAGTGTTATCACAACATTTATTTTTTTCATCTAACTGCCCTAAATTAAGTAACATATAAAATTTTAGTTCCTTTCTTTGAAGTTCACTGTGACTCTCCTTTGGGCATCTCATATAAATAAAAAGTTATTCTGCTTCTGAAGTGAGTATGGAAAGAATGAACAAATTCATCAACATCTGACTTGATAGCTTGAGTGACATGGTGAAAATTAGCTGCAGATGGGCTTTAAGAAATTTGAAGTGTTAAATTACTATCCCTTCCTGTGAGGAAGGTATCTGTTGCTCACAGACAGCTGAAACTCTTGAGGTGAGTTTAGAAGTACTAACTTGGAATTATCTCCTTAGGAAAGCATTGTACTTTTCTGAATAAGCAATGGAATTAGGTGCAAAAGAGTTTTAGAAACAGTGATGAAATCTGCTGGGGTAAATCCAATAACATTCTTGGATATCATATTTTTAATTAAGTCTTTATTTTTCCATACTGGTAATTTGATACTCTGTGAGGAGTTACTTATTTCAACTTTTTTTTATAATTTAAACTTTTTTTATAATTTATAACTCTAATTTAAGCCCAAAATATAATCTTCATTTGTTACTTCTGGCCTTTCCTTAAGAGGAAAACATTTTTCACTTGTGTGTTACCAACACACACTACTGTATCTGATGATATTTATTTCAAATGCAGCAACATATTTTAAGAATAGTGTTTTATAATTATTCAGAATTCCTTTTCTTGGTCTTTAACAATACAAACTATTGGTACTGAAGATCAATTGATGTTGTTCCCTTTTCAATACATTGGAGCAATGGAGTTTTCATTGGTGTGATAATTGAACCTGCCAGTCTTTCAGAAGTCAGAAAATAACGTTATTGCATTTAAAGGGGTAGTTCTTCTTTAAGAAGTTATTTGTAAAAAACTGTTTGCATACACACATAGGAGTAGAATTTTAAAGTGATTTACCCTTGGAATTGTGCACTTAATGTATTAATTTGAAAGCTAGAAGTTTAATTTTATTAACAGCTTTGCTGCAAATGTAATCTGTGCTCTTGTGTTCCCTTTGGAAAAACACTAGACCAAAATGATAGGATGCTGGCTTGGGTAGCAGGCAGTCTGCTGTGCCATTGTAGAATTTCATTCCAGTGAAACAACTTCTAAATATTTCAGGCTTAGCATTGCACTGTACAAGACTGGCTGGGGCCAACAGGTTTGGTGTGGATTTTTGATTTATTTTTTTTCCCCAAATGTGATTGATCAAAATGTGGTAACTGTTTTTTACAGTTTAAAAAAAGAAAATAATTTCTTCCTGTACTGTGTGAGCTTTGAAATAGGAATATGTTTTAATGAAATGCCTATTCTGTAGTGTGATCTTTCTGCCTGCAGGAAATGTTACTTTTTAGAGTGGTGCTTATATTTAACACATAATATGGGAGTTGTAGTACTAGTGTGTACTATGACTATACTTTCTCTAGAAATGTCACTGAAGCAATGTTTGAATAACATTCTAAAATTACGCATGCATTATTTTCTGCTTAGGCTTGTATTGTTGTCATGGTAGTCCTGGTTTATGGAAAAGCAGTAATTCATATTTTCATTTGAAGGTAACTTCAGATGACATGTATTTTTTTAAAAAGTATATCTGTATTAGCTACTTAGAAGAAATAGTCTTAACAGTTTATTTCTATTAAATCTTTCTGTTGCCTCAAATTTAAATATCCTAGCAAAAATACTTTTGTTGTTATGGAGGCAGTAGATACCACTTGTTTCCAGTATTTAAAAATAGCAAAATTTTCAAGAATTATAATCCTAAATTAACTTACAGGGGTGGAGATTTGGCCAAAACTGAAACAGAAGCATGATTAGGAGTGCATATTGTTTGGGGCAGACACATTAATGCTTTTAATTAGCATTCTGTCTGTAAAAAGTATCTAATGTTATCCAATATAAATTCATACTGCCAGTTCAAAACACATGGTATTAAGTCTTTTAAACTCTTCCTATTGCAGGCCAGTTTGTTCTAAAGTCCCTTCCTCTGTTGGACAGTTGCTCTGTAAGGTTGAAATGGAGAGCCCTGTCAGTACTGCCATGCAAAATTGCAGTGTTTCTTCTTTATTATATATGAGGGATTTTATTCCCTCATGTCATTTCTAATAGTGCAACATTTTTGCTTCCTTTTCTGGCCCTTGTTGGTTGGGAAGAATCTGGTGACTAAGATTTATATTAGGAATTCACACTACTTGAGGAAACATCATATCCCTGAATGTTACTCTTACCCATCACAGGCCAAAATTGTAAGATTTTCTTCACAAAAAGAAGGAACTTACCTAGAGATCATTTCCTCAAGCTTGACCAGCCACCTACTTCTGTTGTATCCAAGTCTTTTAAAATGAAAAACGCACTTCCTGGCTTTGGGCGTGTTTATGAGCAACGACAGTCCATGGTGAAGGTCTTTCTGGTACACCCTGCTCTCTCAGTATTTCCATGCTTGTTTACCCTTATAACTGAGGATGATCCTTCATTGCTTTTAACCCAGGCTTAAAGGATTACACATACAGTTCTTCGGGAGACCACACAGACGTATCTCATGCCGTGCTGTCTGTCTCCTCCGTGGCATACATGCCCTTTCCCCCATGAAGAAGTTTTGCAAAGCTCTTTGGTCAACCTAGTCTACAAGTCACTTCCAATTAAAATTGTATCTGTTGTGAATCCTTCTCGATATTTGCCAATACCATCTAGCATGAGTCAACAAAAGAAATGTTATTTCCAGGTCAAAGGATTGTTTAATTAGAGTGGGAAAACAATGATTGTTTTCTCTCACCCGGGCTCATTGCTGTTCACCTCTTCCCAGCAGTGTCTTTGATTATACCTGTAGAGCATAATTTCTGTAATTCTTTTGTTATTCCTCAGAGGACAGATTTGACTTCTACCATTAGGTTTGATCCATTACAACCACAAAATTCATTGCTTAATATTACAGTCTCTAAAGGTCAGTCCAGCAACTTCCTGAAGAGTTTCTCTGTGTTTGGAGCTTGCTTCAGCAGCAAGGTTTGGAGTTTAGATCCATGCAGGTGGCTGTCAGTGACAACAGTTTATTGTAACAGGAGGGAAGAAGGGCAATGATCCATTCTCAATGTAGCCATAATTTCAGGTTCAGGGTGGTAGTAGCCATTAAGTGTTTGTCAGGAGACAGTCAAGCTTTGAAACTCAAGTTTTGCAGTGTGTGTCTTTTGAAACCTTTGAATACACTGGCTGTCTCAGCCATTTTGCTATTTTGGCTCATGAGCAGGAGTTCTGATCAGATGTTCTGATACCAGTCTTCAACTTGACAAGTGGTTTGCATTGGATATCACTTGACCTCTGCATACAGACAAATTCTGTAATGCAAGGCTGTAGAGCAGCCCCGCAGGAACACATCTGGGTGTCTTGGTGAGAGGTAAGCTGAACTTGAGCCAGCAGTGCCCTGGCAGCCAGGAGGGCCACCCGTGTCCTGGGGCCATCAGGGACAGCATTGCCTGCTGGGCAAGGGAGGAGGGGATTGTCCCTCTGCTCTGCACTGGGGCAGCCTCACCTCAGGTGCTGGGGGCAGTTTTGGGCACCACAATATAAGAAAGATATAAAGACATTAGAGTGCATCCAGAGGAGGGCTACAAAGAGGGGGAAGAGTCTAGAATGGAAGCTATTTGAGGAGCAGCTGAGATCACTTCCTCAGCCTGGAGGAAACTTAATCATAGTCTACAAACTCATGAGGGGAAGTGGAGGGGCAGACATTGATCTCTTCTCTTGGTGACCAGTGACAGAACCCCAAGAAATGGCCTGAAACTGTGCCAGGGGAGGTTTAGGTCAGATATCAGGAAAAGGTTCTTCACCCAGAATGTGGTCAGGCAGTGGAACAGTCTCCCCAGGGAAGCAGTCTTGACAGAGACTGTCAAAACACCAAGCTTGACAGAGTTCAAGCAGCATTTGGACAATGCTCTCAGGCACATGGTGTCTCTCCTGGGGATGTCTTGTGCAGGGCCAGGAGTTAGACTTGATGATCTTTGTGAGTCCCTTCCAACTCTGGATATTCTGATACTATACAAATACTTGTGTGAAGACTGTCCCTTTTATTGAGACAAAAAGCCAATCCCTGAAGCTGTTGGTTGTGTTTCTGTCAGCTCAACCCCTACACTGGCAGGCTCACCTTCAGCTTTGTCCAGAGGGCTGGGCCAGCAGGTTTGGGGGTGGAGGGAGCTGTTTCTGTTGTGGCTGGGGCTGGGCAGTTCCCACACCTGCTTGAGGGCAGCCAAAGGGGGGCAGGGGAACAGGGACAGTTCAGGGATTAGATGTGTGAGTTTCTTAGGGCTACTGCTGGGCAGGTTCAGGTATACTGGTCTGGCTGTCTGAGTGTGTGATCAGGCGGGCGCGTTCCTGCTGGTCTCCAGAGAGTTGCCTGTGGAGAGAGGAGGTGGCTGAGCTGCGGGTGAGGCACAGGGACTCTCCTCCACAGCAGGGCCCAGAGCTGGCAGGGCTCACTGCTGTGAGTGGAGCTGCTGGCACACCTTGGCAGAGGCATCACCAAGCAGAGGGACTCCTTCAGGCAGGTTCACTGGTCAGCAGGAGGTGCCAATGCATCTCTTGCTTTCTAGAGCAATATTACCCCCACTCTTTCTCATCCTGACTTTGTCTTGCCTCTGCCTGTCACTCATGAGAGCTGCTCTTATCCAGGCAGGCTCAATCTGAGCAAACACTGGCTCCAGTCCAAGTAGGCCCCCCAGAGAAGACCCAGAAAATAAGAGGCCAGTTAAAGCTGCCAACAGCTGCAAAAGCCTCAGCAGAGTTTTTCAACCAGCCACTAACTTGCTCCTGCACAGCAGCCTGACTAGAAGCACTTTGTGGCTGTGAGCTGCCTTTGAGGGAAGCAGGAGCTGTTAGGGGATTGATGACTCACCGTTTTTTGTCACACCAGCAGATTGTGAGAGAGCACACCAGTATCCCAGCTGTCACAGCAAGCACGACTAGCACTATGGCTACTATGCAGGCTTTTCCACGACAGAAAACACTTTCCATGTGGTCCTGGCCATTAGGAGCTTCTTTGGTTGTTTCTCCAGCCGTTTCTGCAGAGCAATTCAAAGTGTTAGCCTGTCTGCTGCCTATTTACCACTTGTGAACTTGCAGCATGTTTGATATCACCAGAATGTTCTTCTTTTCCCCCAGTGCTGGTCCTGGAGGCATACTCTAGAGGCATACTCCCACCCTTTGGGGATGGTTGTCCCTCTGAACAGGGCTCAAATGATCAGGAGTGGGGGGCATTGCTGCTTGGCCAGTCACTTCTTTGGCAAAAACTCATCAGGAAGTTCCACGTGGAATTCTCCCTCTCTGGGCCAGCTCCCATGCCCCAAGGGGATGGAGGCAGGCCTTCACAAGAGATCCTCTCCCTGTCTGCCTTTTCCCCAGCATGTGCACCCCTTGCAGCCACTCTCAGGTTTCAGGATGTGTTTCCCCATAAGGGACCCCAGCAGGACTGCTCAGTACCTGCATGCTTTTGGTCTGCTTGAGGAGATTCACCAGCTTTCACATTCTTTTTTTTTCTCCAGACTTTGGTAGTACTGCCAAAAAGCAGATACAGGTAGAGCCTCAGCATGGCACAGGCACTGAGGATATAGGAGGATGGGGAGGTTCCCTCTAGCTTCCTTGCCCAATATACAAGTCAGAACACTAATGTGGACCTCAGCTCATGAGAGTGATCCTGCCTGGGGCTACTTTGGTAGCTTTGGTCACCTAGGTACTCAGGACAAGCTCTGGGATGGAGCTGCAGGGGAAGCGGTAAATGTACTTTCTTCTAGCTAACTTACCTGTGGGATTATGCATATGCTTGGTGGCTGCAGATTTCTGTGAGCCATCAGCCTCAGCATCTTAAAGAAAATTGCTCATTAGTAAGCTATTGACACATTAGTGATAATTGTTCTTTTAAAAGAAGGGACATTGAGAACTTACATGGTCCAAGCTCGCCCAAGGGCTCCAAACCATCTTTCCTCCAAGCTGCCAGAGAATCTGCTAGAGAATCAGCTAGAAGCAAACACAGAGAAGTGTTTCCATTGTGTGTTGGGATCTTCTGCTCTTGTGTACAGAAGCCCTGGATGGGGGTCAGGTAACAACGTGGGAGCCAGATGTCAGTGGATTGCCAGAGCTGCAGAGGACCTGGGGACCTCTGAGCTGGCAGTTCAACACTCTTCAAGCACAATGTGCAACCCCCCTGGAGGAGAGATGAACCCTTGGGACTCTCTTAACAGGAGAGTGCTCACACAGAGGAAACCTTCACTAAAGCACTGGAGGGAAGACCCCACTAGCCCATGAAAGGCTGGACCAGTGCTGGCAGCTTACCTGCTTCCTGTGATTTCTGTGGAGCATAGTTGGCAGCCCGAGAATGCAGGACCATCAAGAGAACAAGGAGGGAGAGGAAAAGACGCTGGACGAGGGCCATGGTCCCCCTTCCACCACACTGCTGCTGCTGCAGTTGGGGTTGGGGGCTGAGCAGTTGGTTGTTATGGCCAGTGCAGTGCCATGGAGTTCTGTGACCTCATGGTCTTCTGCAGCCAGGGCAGGGCTGTGTGGGGATGGAACTTGGGGTGCTCCTGGGAAGCTGCCCTCCCAAGCAGGGGAGCACATCCCATAGGGCAGCTCCATCCAAGGGCTGGGACACGGCCTTCCCACTGCAAAATCAAGTACACCTTCTACAAGTCTGCAGACAATGCCAAGCTGAGTGGTGCAGTTGGAACACCTGAAGGATGGGAAGTCATGCAATGGGACCTGAACAAACTTGAACCCTCATGAGGTTCAATAAGACCAAGTTCAAGGTCTTGCACCTGCTCTGGGGCAATCCCCTATATCAAGCTGCAGAAGGCTGTAGTGTCTGCTTGGTTAACAATAATTTTTAAAATAAGACTAAAAGAGTATTTTAATAAAATACTGCATTTAGTTGAGTAATTCTGTATGTAGAATAGGTAAAAGAAAAAAAAATGTATCTTTGGGGCTTTTTTGTGGTTCAACTATTTTTTTACTTGATACTAAAAACTGCTCAAAAACCACATAGAATGTTTCAAAGAACTTCCCAGTTGTATCTCTGATAATCAGTGGCTTATCATACAGGCTTTCTTCTAGAAAGAGATTAGATACAATGAAGAAATTCTTCACTAAACGCGGTGAGGCACTGAAACATGTTGCCCATAGAAATGGTGGCTGCCCCATCCCTGGTAGTGTTCAAGGCAAGGCTGGATGGGGTTTTGAGCAACCTGGTCTAGTAGATGTTCCTGCCGGTGCCAGGGAGGTTGGAACAGAATGATGTTTAAGGTCCCTTCCTACCCAAATCATTCTATGATTCTGCGATTGACTTGACTTTCTGACTTTCTGAGCTGGGTAGTATCCAGGATTTCTGTCTGTTGTGGTCTTCACTCTGTCATCCAACAGACTTATTTTCTCTCAGTTCCCCTAAGTCAAAGGTCAGTCTTAAGCTTTAAGCAAAAACATGACTTTCAAGCACACTGGCAGTTTGGATACTGAATAGCTCTCTGCTTGCTGCCACACCAAGCCCATTCTTTTTTTGGTTCTCCTTGCTGTCCATATCTTTCCAACCCATGGTGTGTTTGTTGGCTGGACTTCTCAGAAGAGCATCTATTAACAGAAGAAAATGTCTTTATGTGGCTGAATGGACAATATTCTCTGCCTTATGTGACTTTAGAACTGCTTTCCCCTGTCTTTGTTACTGTGTCCTTGAATTCTTTAGTGAACCTGAAGAAATCTGATCTCACTCTTAAGGAAGACATACTTAGCAGTACTTTTGGTATGTTATGTTCCCAGTGTTCTCTTAGCTATGGTTAAAATTTCTCCAAGGGTGGGTTAAACTGTCCTTGGAAGTTCCTTTCCCAAGGGGTGTTTGTATTGAGTGGATTTGAACTCTTGCCTTCAAATATCTCTCTGTGAGGTATATATTTCTTATGGTTATAACTATTCTCCACACAGGTAGGGAAAATTCAGGCCATTGTGGCTGGCAACTCACATCTGAAGTCATTCTTTAAAGACAGAGAGTATTGGTGATACTCTGCAAGTTAATTCTCCAGGTGGTTTTCTAATTCTGCATTAATTTACCCTAACCTCTTCCTTCTGGGGATAAGAGCCTGCTGTGCCTTCCTTTTAGTAGGAAAGGCATTCTTCTTGCAGCTATCACAGAATGGTTCTCAAATGGTCCCTTGTGCTGGCAGACCCTGAATGGGTGGAACATCCCTGTACTAACATAGTGCCTTCTGGCAGGTCTCAAACTACTGCAATTGCCCTGAAGAATGTCTCAGAAACATTTGACATGCAGTCTACTGAAGGTTCATGTACACCTTCAAAGAACAGTGTGCAGAGTAATAAAGTAGTCAAGATCATGTGATCCTTGACACTGCAATTTTCCAGTCACTATTTTTATGGATGCCAAGTCCCACCTCCCAGGTTTTTGAGTTGCACCAAGATATATCTTGAAGTCACTTATCATCTGAACAGAAGAGAAGCTACTTATGTACTGACTATGATGCCCTGTGAAGGCTGATCTAGAACAGAGGCTAGACAGAGTTAAAGTATAAAGTAGGGATTTATTAAAAGGCCTCAATGGATACACCTTGGGCAGTACAAGAGCCCAGCCAGGACTACACCCAAGATGAACCTAAAATGGTCACAAAATGGATGACTGGTCACAAGGTCTCTCACTTTTATGAGTTCTGGTCCATTGGCATATTGGAGTTAATTGTCCAATTATAGCTTTAGATTATGAAGTCCTATACTGCTTGTTTTTCTCTCTTCATTCCACCATTGGTTATGCTCTTGGGCCTGAAATTTGGGTCTGTTGTCCTTGGTCCCCAGCTAAAGAAGGAATTGTTTTGTCTACCTACTCTGTGAAGAGAGCTTACTATCCCCTGATATGAACCCTAGACCCAGACCCGTACACTAAAGCAGTACAGAATTTGAAAAATATAAAAGCTAAAACCTGAGGCATCAGCTTACTGGTGATGTGTGATGCAGCTGTGAATCCCCTTGTAGCCTTTGCTTTCTCAGAGGGACTTTGGAATTCTGCTCTCCATCTCCCCCTCTCCTGGTACACTATGAGCTCGGCCTCATGGGCTGGGGGGATCTTCTGCAGGTACTGCCAGAGAAAATTTTTTCTGGCCAAAAAATACACTCACTGTGTGCATCCACTGTATGCATGTGGACTGCATATGTTGAAAAAGTCTGGTAACTATAATGTCTTTTCTTTGAAAAATACTGGAGTCATACAGTTGGGTCTTTATGACTAAGGATGCCTCTAAAAATATGTACTTTACATCTAGTTTTACTGAAATGCTGATTGTGCTTTGTGTAGTGACTTTACTGTGACAGTGGACACATTTAAGAAAAATATAATAGCTGCACTCTTGTAAAAACAAAAAAACCTAATCAAACCCTTATTGAGATTGATTATTTGTCCTGGAAGAGGGTCATTTCACATGTGATTTTTCTGCAAAATTATAATCTAAAATTCATAATTTTATAACCCTGGAATGACTTTTCCTGCTTTGTGTATTTTCATTTCAGTAAGTCTCAGCAGTTTTGTACCACGACAAAACTTTTTAAGTATCGATCTGCCTGTGGTGATAGAGACATTTTGCAAGTATCCTTTGAAGTATGTTTGTTCTTTTAAGGTAAGAAGGGAGCTGTTCAGAATTCAGTGACCTAAAAGCTTCAGTTGGATGTCATTTTAGACAGGATGCCCTAAAATACTTCTGTAGAGATTTGACATCATTATCCCATCTCTGCATTGATTATTGTCCATGTGCCAAGCTAAAAATGAAATCTCTCACTTTCTTGTGCTTAAGAGCATATTTTTGGTCAGTGTTTTTTTTAACTCTTGAGGGTGAGCCTTAACAGATGTGACAAGAAAGCCAAAGTAAGCCTGAATTTAAGTCAGGAAAAAAGCTATGTGCTTGCTAGCTTTGCAATATCAAAGTTTTATTATTTTTGTGTCATTATACTGAACTAAATAAGAGGATATGGCAGTTTTGTTTTTTTCTTCAAAAGAAAATAGAATAACTGTTCAAAAAACAGGATAATTCAATTAACTCTTGCTTATTAATGAACAAGATTATATATATACACATAGATTAGTAGACTTGAATGTGGGTAATCTAGGAATCCTTAGCCTTAGGAACTGAAATGTTTATGTATGGCCATAGAATAACTAAACTGTGTAGTTCAGTTTGATAAAAGTCCATAGAAGCAGAGGAAAGGTACCACATAAGCTGCTGTTTTCTGAGAGCACATCAAGGTTCACTCTGCCCCAGCTGCTTTCTGGCTGTGTTCTTGCCAGGCTGTTCAGGATGGAGGTGGGTACTGCAGTTAGCAAGCCTTTAACCAGCAGTGAAAATTGCCTGCCCGTGCCTCATTCCCACGTGCACACACATGTACAGAAATCCACTCAGCTTTCCTGGCTAACAGGTAGGTAAGAGAGATAGGTCAGATTTCTGATGATATTCTAGTCATTTACTAGGGGGTGTTTTGGAAAATATTCCTAATCATGATTTCATACTTGGGTCTAGAATACCTTCTTAGTTCAGGCATGGCATCAGAGCTATAAACTTCCTCCAAAACCACACAAAGCAAGCAAAGAAGATGGTGGTTTTGCTGTCTCCTGCTTTCACTCAAGTTGTGAGGAGTGCAGGTTTAAGTATCCAAACTTAGCTCTTAAAAAACAAAAATCTGTAAAGGCAATTCCCTGAGTGGGTATGTTATGGCATAAAACTAATTTTACTCATATAATTTCTGTGAAACAGAATGGTAGCTAGAAAAATAATCTTTGTATGTCTCTCTCTGAATACTAGAAATGCAATACATATATCTCTATTTTTTATTAATTTTTTTAGCATTTTCTCAGATACTTTCAATGAACCTTAACTAATTCCACCAGGTACCTCATCTCACTATCAGGAGCACTGGCAGTTATCAATGCTGTGCCCTGCTTCGCTTTGGATGGTCAGTGGATATTAAATTCCTTCCTGGAAGCCACACTGAGCTCCCTAATTGTAGATAAACAAAACAGAGAGCTTGTTGGCTTTTTGATTTTGCTTGCTGGGAGTGCACTTTTGGCTGCCAATGTTGCACTGGGACTTTGGATGGTGACGGCGCGATAGAACATCGGATATTCTTCCATCAGTTCTCAAAGTACACAGAAATAATGAATACATTACATTTCAAAATGTGTCCAGTACTGAGATTGAAATAATTCCCTTAATATGACACTGAAAGAACAATCAACTGCTGGTTGCTGTTTTAATTTAAAACTTTATAACACCATGCCTGTGATCATGGGAAATGTAGTAGGAAAAAGTAGGGGCCCTTTTATTTACTCTTTAAGCTCTGTATTTATTCTGGAGAAATTTCATTTTAAGATTTCATAGGAAAAAATCAGACTTCATTAATTCAGATCTCAAAATAAGGGAATTATTTTGCCTCAAACATTTGTAAAGTGGGAGAAAAAACCAGTTTTGTTTTATAAATTAAATAATTGTCTGTGTAGGCTTTGATAATTTCTTAATCAGCATAGTCTTCAGTGACTTGTTTTGGTTTTTTTTTTAGTCTGGTATTCTGCCAAACTGGATTTTAAGAAGCCCTAAAGTCTGTTCTCAAAATGGGGAAAAGCTAGGTAAATGCCTACCATGTGTTAATGGG
Source organism: Ammospiza nelsoni (assembly GCF_027579445.1). NCBI lineage: Eukaryota > Metazoa > Chordata > Aves > Passeriformes > Passerellidae > Ammospiza > Ammospiza nelsoni. The sequence goes on from NC_080634.1 coordinate 105,362,359, forward strand.
GAGAGAGCAGCCATTTGGGTTAATGGCTTTCCTTTCCACCTGGCTAAAATGACTGGAGGAATGTTGTCCTCAGGATGTAGAAGAGGGGTGCCAATGTCTGCTAAAAATGAAGCATGTGGGGGGATAACAAAGCCCACATGTTTGTGTTGCTTACACTTTCAGTTGTATGTTATCAGACACAGCTGAAGTTTTATTAAAGGCAATATTTGTCAGCAATAGCTACAAGATAACTGAAATTTAGTTTCTGAGTGCTGAAGTATGCTGTGCACAGTTTTCCTGAGTGATATGTAATGTTTGTGGTGTTTTACTCAGAAAATAATACTGTATTCTACCTGTTCACAGTTGAAAGTGAAACCTGTTGTTTTTATGGTGTCTATCTTCTAATGCTATGCATGCAATATGTACAGTAACTCACTGATGGTTTTCTGTATTTCAAAGGGTAATTCTCCTTTGCTAGGATTCATTCTGTTCAAAGATAGCTAACAAAGATATTTAGCTTGTCTTAGACATGAATTATTTAGAGAAGAAGATGATTGAGACTTGTACTATTTAAACATTTGGCTTTGCTTTCTGAGATGAATACAGACCATTTCCTTGTTCTTAAATCAACAGTGGAAGGATAGTCAGTGTTTACTGACTGGAGTATGTCTGATGTGCTTTGAAGTTCTTTCGATTTGCAATGTTTTGTACCCAATAGGATTATATATTTCATGTCTTTTCCTCCTGTGATATATTGCCTAGTTTATCTAAACCAGGTTCAGTCAGAGCCTTGCCTCAATATAGGCTGATATCTAAACAAAAATGCTCTGGTTTGGGAGCCTAAATATTTGGAATAGAAAATTTTAGAAAAATACCCTGCAACTTCTGCCTGATACAGTGTTCCCCATAGGGAGCAGCTCAGAATTCCTTTAAAGAATGGCCTTTCCACCAGGAACTGAAGTGGAACCAAAGCTCACAGATCCTGGCTTGCAGGGAGCACTGAAACATCCAGGACCAGGTAAAATAGATTCTTTTGGCACTTGAGGTGAAAGCCTGGATATTTTCAAAGGGGGCTGAGCCAAATTCCTGGTGTTGCTGCACAAATTTATAACTCTATGATGTTTGCATTTGCCCACTGATGTGTACTTTTGCACAGTAACTTTCACACTTCAGATGCACTCCTTTCCTACAATGATGCAAGCAGTAATGATTAAATAAACCATGTTTATTTCTTTGTTGTTGGCTAGTTTACATCCACTTCCAGCACTGCCACTGGCTGGGTGGCCCCTTGAAGTTCACCTCTGTGGGGTGGCTGGCCTGTGCCTCTCCTTTTCAGTCATTTCAACCCAGGCAAACTGGGACAGGTCCTTGTAGGAGAGAGTGAACCCTTCAGTCCAGTGTGAGCTGGCCCCTTTGGGGACCATTAAAAGTAAAACAAAGTGCAAGAAAGGAAAAGCAAACTACACTCTGTAAGTCTAACTTGTCATCACTCCTGGAAACACAGAGAGTCAGGGTAGCAGATGGGCCACTCTGCCATCCCTCAGTGGGCAGGAGGACAGGAGCAGCCTGGTCCTTGCACAAGGCCTGGCTCTGAGACTGTTCCAGACTGCCCTCTCACATCAGTGGCTGTTTACTGACCTGAGCTCTTCCTTTCAGTGGCTCTATAACACTTTCCTCTGTATCATCCAATCTACAGTGCAAAATAATTTGGACTTAGAAGTTTTAATGTAGTTTAGTAAGATAGGATATTGACTTTCAAAACATGTCAAGTTTGATATTTATTTATTCATGTTGACTACAATGGCTTGGAACAATCCTTTAGCATAGTGCCTCTCATGGAAATGTAGGCAACAGATTTGGGAAAACCCAAAGCTTCTGAATTGGCATGCACAAATTTCATTTGCTATAATGAGGCTGGCTGGCTGTTCCTGGTTATTTAGTGTGCTACCAAAACATGAAGTTTTATCAAATGAAGCAAAAGTCAGTGTACTTTACACAGTCAGTGAAAGCCACAGTTCTACTGAGTAGAACTTCAGTCTGTGTCTGACCTCATAAGGAAGAAGAGGGTAGAGAAGCCATTGGTCATGGCTTTAGCAAAACAGACCCACTAGTGCCCTGTAAAGACTCTAGATACCATGTATGGAAGAGAGAGGACTAGAAGTGCTTAAAAATAATTCATGAGTCCATTCCTCCACATGCTAAAATTTGACTGAGTAAGGGTTGATTTAGGTATGTACAGGATCTTTACATAAAGACTTTAGGCAAACTGAGTATAAATGGTGACCCAGCACATCTTAGATTAGTGTAGACAAAGGTAATAGTCAGGTTGGACTACTCTTTTAAGAAGAAGTTGTTCAGTGGGTCCATTTCATTCTCTATAATCCTGACATATGGATTACATTCTGATAAGCATGTGCCATATGTACACTCACTGGGATGATTTTTCCTTGGGTTTTGGTCATTTATTTAGCAAGAGAAAACACAAAAGTACAGAGTGATTTTTGTGTGTTGGATTTTTACATCAGTATTTCTGATGTGTGTTTTGTTTTTGTAAAATTAGAAAGTCCTTAAATTAAATCCTTCTACATCTTATTCTAATTAGCCCCTCAGAATCTTTACTACAGAATCCATCAATATAATTTTAGGGCATATTGACTGGACTATAAAACAGCACTCTTAAAGATTGGATGGCTGCTATTATTTATGTATATACTATGCATTTTAAATCTGTATCAGATGGAAAAAGTAATGTCTAATATTCAGAAATGTTATACTTAGCTTTTGTTTGAAAATTTCCAGAAGAATTCCATAATTATAATCATTGTTCTACTTTTTTTAAATGAAATTGTTTTTTTATATCAGCAAATATTTACATAGCATTTTCTGATAGTGCATGATATGACATGAAAATGGCAAACTCCTTAGCATGGGGGACGTTACATGTTCTTTGCTAACTTGGGAATTTAAAAACAGCTTGCTTCTGTACAAATTAAATTATAGAGGCTTCTGTAGAAAAAGTATAGGCAAACTTGCAGATTAGTCATCCCAAATTATGAGCCACAGTGGAAAATGTGTTAACTCATCCTTTTTATTTAGAATGAAACAACCATGTTATTAGTTTCTGTGACAACCATGTTAATAGTTAATGTGGTAATTTTACATTTGTGGATATGTGTGTACACATACATTTGTGTAACAGATACACACATAGCCATAGGGTGGATTAGTGCTTTTTTAGGGATAGCTTACAGCAATCCTCCATATCCTGCAATGTAGGCTTTTGTTTTTCTTTTTCCACCTCTCTGTGAATTCTCTCTATGGTTTTCTCTGGATTTAAAAAGAGAAACTTATGTTTTCTTCCCAAAAGCAATTCTTAACTTCTTTATTAACAGAAGACAAGTGATGGGTTCATGATGTAACCACAGCTGCATGAGTTTTGTTCAGCTGATGTTTAAAGCATGTTTTTTATTTCTGTGAAGCCTCAGCTACAAGCATGGTAAACACAGATTTTTCAGAGCAACTAAAAAAGGTCAGCCTTCACTCTTTACTGCTGCTGTTTGTGCTGTTCTGGAGAACTGGGATGAACAAGGCTCTGAGAGCATAGTGAAGAAATAAAGTTTTCAGGACAGAACTCTCCATGGCAGTCAGGGTGTTTCAGCTTTCTTTTAATGAGGATATGTTTTGTTCAGTTTAGCACATCAGCAATCCCAGCATTCCCATACTTCCCATACATTTTACGTGATGCCAAAGGGTGACCTGTAGGAATATTTTTTAAATAAATTATGTATGTCTTACAAATTCAGAGCTTTCATACACATCTGGATGTCACTAATGACAGATGAAGAAGGCTTATAAAGGTTTATATAGCCTTGTCTGTATTTAACTGTTTTTAAAATATGTCAGTTAAACTCTAGATATAAGTACATATTTGTAAAATATGCTTTCTGTACACCTGCATTCAGACCAATTTCCACAACCAGTCTTGCCTCAGCTTTGTTCTTGTAATTTTGTGAGTAAGGTATCTTGAACCTTAACACAGGTAAGACCCAATATTGGCAAATATTTTATACCCTCTTGGTCCTGAATTTCATGTGACATATTCTATTGATTAGTTATTTAATGTGACTGAGTTACCTGGGATACACACCCTGCACAGTGCAGCATTTGGGAACATTGCACTGGGGACTGCCACAAAACAGCAGCTCTGTGACTCCTGGGCCTTGGGCTCATCCACTCCATCATGTGAAGAGCAGATGGCAGCATTTAAGGGCAGTGAAGGACTTGAGTTCATGGCAGCTTTATGAAACTTTCACACTGCTGACCTGGTGTGAAAGGACAGGAACAAAGAGCAGGATATGACACTGCAATTCCTTTCATTCCATTTACATTGTCATGAAACCCGAAAAGAACTTGTAATTAACATTTCAGAGCAGGAAGATATGTTTTCCAGCCTTTCACTGAATCATTCAGTGACTGGTGGTCAAACTTTTTTCTTAACACTTTGTCATTCCTTCAATAAATATGTGCTGATAAGTAGCATGAGTAGTTGAAGCATATTTTGTAAAATGGACTTGGGTATTTCTCACCTCTGGATGTTCATCCTGGGATGGTTTTTGTAGCATCATAGTATAATTGATCTTCATTGATACTGGTTGAAAGTTTGGAGGCTATTTCCAAGCCTATTTGGAAAATCTATTTCCAAGTTGTTTGTTAATATTTTAAATTCATCTTTTCCTTACATTACTTTGTTTTTAGATTGCATATACTCAGTTGATCTTAACTGAAGCCTGTCAATGGAATATGTATTGTTTAAAAATTCACTGTGGGATTTTTTTTCCTTCTACATGGCCTTATTTTTCACACTGACTCACAGCTGTGGAATGTTAGATTTCTAGACCCTTTGTTCCCACTATGCATTGTTCATGATCATGGGTTTTTTAAAAAACAGGAAAAAAAGAAAGCTTCATTTTGAAAATGTCAGCTAACAAATATATGGAACACTGAATAATGTATTGTGGTTTTGTTTTGCTTTTTTCTCTATTTAATTAACCAAACAATAAGTATTGTTTTCTATGTATGATAAATGTATCCTGCAAATAAATTCATTGTCTGATTGTTGATGTGCTTAAGTCTGTTTTTAAAAATAAGGTAGAGTGACATAATTCCTTACTAGTGGTAATTGCCATATTCTGTCATATATTCTGTTCTCTTCATATGTGATACATATATTCTCTCTGGGTACCAACAAGATACACCATCCTTTTCAGTATCTGACCACCTAAAAATAATAACTATAACTTTATTCTCCCTTATTTATCAGCTTATCACAGTAAGTAGTAGTTGAAATACTGCATGCTGGATGTCAAGGTAAGCAAAACCACTGCTCTGGCCAGTCCTGTGTGAAGAACTTAGAACATCAGCTCTTCCAAGGTGAACTCACATAGGACAACCTCTGATTTGTTTATCCAGGCCAGCCCAGAGCTGGGCACATCCCCTGGGTCTGGACAGGTTTCCTTGGATGTCCAGGTGGTGTCCGGGCTGTGCTGGCACCCAGCTCTGTGTGGGAGGGAAGTGTGGTTGCTGTTCCTTGAGCAAGCTCATCTGGAGCCAGCCAGGTTATTTGTTCTGAGAACTGAGCCAGCCTTTGTTGCCTGTTGGACACGCTGTTACTGTATACAAGCAGAGCTGTTTCAGCAGTTGTGGCTTTGTTCCCAGATAAAAGATTGCCATGACAAATGGACACAAAGTACAGATTGGACACATTGGTAGGATTTCCCAGAGAGGTTGCTATGCAGTTTTTACAATTTTCTGAATTGCATTTCTCTGGCATGAGGAGATGAGATCCCTTTCCTCCTACCCATGTTAAAGCTAGATACAATAGCATTTTTTTTTCTGAAGCATGTAAGCTTTTAGGAGAGTTCTGAGGTTTCTCAGTTGGTTTTGAAAAGCTTTTCCTTTATTGTGATGAGGTAGGTTCCTCTTGTAATCTGGAAAAACAATCAATTATATCCTAATGTCATCCTGAGGAATGTTGCCTTATTCACTAATGTAATTTCAGGGTAAAATTTAAAAAGAAAGCCTGTATCTACAAGTCTTATTGCTGGTAACTTTATAAAGAAAGCTAAATATAATTCTTCCTGTGATCATACCAGTTTGAACCGCCAAGCAGAAGCATTCCTAAGTATCTGCACTGAACTCAAATATTTTTAAAGTACTTTTATGATCTTCTGATGTGACCTACACAACAAAATAAAATTTAAGGTTTGATTCTAATCTTATGGTGGCAAACAGATAATTCACAACATTTATGAGGACTTAGCTGATAAATGTCTTGTAGCTGGACCAAAATTTCCCCCTTTTTTTTTACCTCAGAGAGATGTGGGTCAGATGTTTGCTTTCATACTTTTAAGGCTCTGCTGTTGTTGAAATATAGTTGGATATTAATACCAATTATCTATCATATTATTTACATCTATGATTAGTTCTACCTCTTTTTAGTTCTTTGCAAGTATTTTAGTGGCTGCATTCTATATCACTGCCACTTCTGCCTGTCTTGAAAACACATGGTCCTACATCCTTTTTTATTTCCCCCTCAAAGGAATTTTCCAAACTGAAAATAAATACTTTTTTCCCTTTTTTTCTTTTTAATGTCGTCCTTTTAACTTGTTATTTCATTACAAAAGTTCCTGTCCTTTTACCTTTTATGGCTCTTGGAGGACATCTATTAAAATATTACCAGATATTTTTTTTAATTTCCCCAAACCAACTGAATTTGATTCAGTTGCCCACGCAGGCATCTGTTGTGGTCTGAGATATCCTAAGGTGTTCTTAGGTTAAAAATCTGACTTGAAAGAACATTTTGAAACTCATCCCCCACTTGTCTCCTTTTGTCTCCTGGTGGATGAGTCCCAGGGTTTCTGAGATCTCCACATGGGGCTTCCAGATGTGGGTGAGATCCTACAGGAGATCAAAGACATTCTGGATACTGGATGCTGGATACTTGGAGAGGTACCTGAAGGCATTTTGTATCGCACCAGATGCTTGCACGTGGGCAACAAATCAAGCCAAACAGATTCCTTTCCTTCCTTGCATTTTTTTTCTTTTTGGCTTATGAATTACAGTAGACTATGAGGCTTTTTGAGCAAGTATATCTGACATAAAATTCATCTAAGCTTTTCGGTTTATGCAGAGCAGTGTGATCCAGACTGTTACAAATGTCAGGCTGGCAAAATACATTTATTCTCCTCCTGCACTGACCTGAGGCCTGGAAGCAGCAGAAATTAGTGCTGCTGCCTCACCTAGGCAAGGAAAAGGAAGGCTGATGTTGTGAGGAAAGTCCCATCAGTCTCAGGCTGTGGAGGCACCAGGTAGAGACAAGGCATTGAGGGGGCTGTGATCATCTCTGCCAAGTGCCACAACTTTGCATTTGACTGGATTTAACTTGCAGGAGAAAAGAAGGGAGACTTACAATTAAAAATATGATAAAGTCAGGGAAAGCAGTGATAGAAAGGTGGTTTTTTCATTTACAGAATCATTAATAACTCCACAGTAAGCATTTTTACTGCTTTTTTTTTTTTCCATTGAAGCTTTCATAGAGCTGAACTGCAACCAGACCTAACTTCAGTCATTGGTAGAAACACATTGGTAGCAGGATCAGAGGGGCAATAAAAGCCTGTCCTAGACAGCAGTTTAGGGTGTTCAGACTTCAGAGATTTGTCCCTCTCCGTGACTGAGGATCAGGACCAATCTGACTTTCAGTTAGTCTGGATGCAAAGTCAGAACTTTTCTCCTCCTGTTTCCAGAGTCCCCCTTCAGCATGAGTTAACCTTACAAATGCAATTATTAAGAAAATAAAAATTTTAAATGTTTTGCCCCTTGGCTCTGTTTTCATTCCTGTAGCTATTTGAATAACTAGCAGATACTTGGCCAAACCACCTGTATCTCTACCACTGCTGCAAAATCAACAAAGATTATGAATGTGCATTATAAACCACAAGTTCCTGGGTACTTGCCAGTGGTTATACCAACATTTTTTTTTCCTTCACTTTGACTGTTTACTGCTCTTTATTAGATGCTTGAATTTATTCCCTGGAAATGTTCTGGCACTTGCAGTGCTAAATGTGCTGCAGTGCTGAAGGAAGGAAAAAATGGGGAACCCAAACTTGCATAGTGTGCTTTTTACAATGAAATTCACTGTTGTGTTTAGTGAACCAACACAGATAAGATTATTTTATCATAGATAAAAGCTCTGGTTATTTTTCCAGCATTTATATTCAAGGGTACTGCTAAGGAGAGCATTTCAGTAGTTAACCTAACTGGCCTCTGTGTACCACTGACCTCTGCAATTAAATGGAGCTGAACCAGAAGTTAGATCAGAAGTTAAAATATTACTGTCATTGTTGTGAAAACTTCAGCATATTATCAAATGGTAATTTTTCATCAAAATGCAGAAATATATTGTTCAGTTGAGATGTCAACTAACTGGAACTGCACCAATTTTTTAACCTCCTTTTTTATTTCATTTTGATTGAAAATACCTAAAGCCATTCTGAAGAGAATATTTTAGCTTTCATTTACAGGGTTACTTTAGAGGGGTTCTCTTTTAACATGTGCAAATGATGGTATAAAAATAAAAGTGCATAATTTAACAAAGTGATGCTAAATGTGACACTAAATGTATAAATCACTCTGTTCTTATATATGTGGTCGTGAAACAAACCCTGTCATGTCTTGATGTAAAATAGCAAAAATAACCCAGAAAATTAATGGTTATGCAAATTTAAAATATAATTATTTTATTATTAATCACATGTAAGTAAATAAATTGAGGGGGAAAGCCCCTTAAATGAAGGCACTCTTCTAGATCAAAAAGGAGTTAAAAGGCAAAATGAACCTCTTGTCTTCTGCCATGGGTTTGTGCATACACAGCGTTGTGAATTTGATAAGCACTTGGTTAACTTCTGCTGGCCTGCACTAGCATCAGTTGAGATAAAAGTGATGATTGTTGTGTCCTAGGAAGGCTGTGAACCATCCAGGCTGTGCTGCAGTGAAGTGGCCCTGTCAGATCCATAAAACACAACTTGTACTGAAGAGAAGTGGTTGAGCAGCTCTGTCTGGGCCCGGGATGTGAGGCCACCGTGCAGGGCAGGAATCCATCCCACTGTGCTGCCCTGTGTGACCTGCAGCCCCAGCCCCAGAGAGGCACCTGAGTCCTTTGCAGGGACTTGGGCCAGTGCATCTCACTAAGCTCTACCATTAAGACCTTTCTTGCCCTGAGGTCAACAACCCTCCAGAACTAGCTCAGATTTTTACCCAAAATAGCCCCAAGCCCTTGTGCACATGGCCAGCCCTGGCAGGAGAAGAGCTCACATCCAGCATCCAGGCTGGGGTCTGGCAATGACATGTGCTGCTCCTCTTGCTTGAGGCTCAGCATAGCATTCAGGCTGGGTGTGAATTTCTATAATCCAGCATCCCACAAAAAGCAGCAGGCGTTAGTTCTGTCTTTGTAAATGCTGTGTGCAGGGGTGGGAGCAGGATACAGCGGATGGGAAACAGCCTGATACAATCCAGTGTCTGTTTAGTGAACCACTGAACAGTTTATGTAACACTGTAGGTGAGTTCAGTATCCTGAGTGGCCAGGACCTACTTAAAATCTCTGGGACAGAGCCACAAAGTTTCCAGGAGTGTTTTAAATTGTGTCTTGGTTGATGGTTTTTTTAATGTTTGCTGTATCTGCAGATGCATACAAACCTTGTAAGAGTGAGGTGTTTTCTTGTTGGAGAGGAGTGTTAAAGGGATGCTGCCAATTTTAAGCTTTGGAGAAAAAGGCTTTTATTTTAAAGAATAAAATTGCTTTGATATTTGAAAAGCTGTTCTGCTTTTTCTGAATTTGCTGAAATACCTTTTCAATGATTAAAAAAATATTTTAACTTTCTTCCAAGTCTAGGGAGTGTGCAGCTTGGGCCATGGAAGCTTATGAGCAAAGGAGCTTTGAAATGGGTTGTCTCCTCTTCAACTGCTCCAAATGTTTAACCTTGTATCAGCACCAAAAACTTGCTGTTGTGTAGCTGTAAGGCAAGTCAGCTGTTAACTTATTAGTCAATTGAGCATCTGAAACCAGAAATTTTTGCTTGTGCATCCCAGGCTTTGGAATGCTGTCCTATGAAATCTAACACTGCAGCCAGACTATTCGACCTGATACCAGGAAATCGTAGGTCCAAATTAAATTGATTTCTTGAAGTAGACCCTGAATATGATGTGCATGTGAAAACAGAGCTATATTGTGCACGAGCAGTAAGACTCTTATCAATATGGAAAAGTGAAGGAATCCTTCCTTCCGTCCCCGTTCACCACAGACATGGTCTGGCTACACTGACCTTAGTGGGAAACATCCTGGCCCTCTGTGGAGGGGAGTATGGAGTGTTAAAGTGACAGCAGAATAAGGAGGCCTAAAGAACAGGGTCAGAACTGGACTACTTAAGGAGAAAAACAGTTGCTTCAATGTACAGAATGAAGCAAGGAGCTTCTCTTGTAGTTAATGCTTTTTGCAAAGCTCTTTACTTCTGTAGTGTAAGACATAGCCCTATTCTTCAAGCACATCTTGTAAAAGTTATTTTGTATTGAAGCATAAGGATGTAGCAATCAAATGGAATTTAGAAGGTTTTTTTGCTTTGGGCTGTAATAAGCTTTCAAGGCTGCTTGTTTGATTGAACATGCTACTGCTGTGAGGGGAGGAATTCAGGGACTGAACCCCACCTAGCTTGAGTCACTTGCTTTAGGCATTTGGAAAGTCACCCTGGCCTCTCTCTAGAGTTTACGAAGACAGACATACCACCACAGATAAGCCATGTGAGGAGCACCAGGCTCTGGGGCTGCTTCTCACCCAACACATTGCAGACCCAGCCTGGGTGAGCAGCCAGGGCACAGCCTGCTCCAGCCATGTTGCAGAAGGACTACATTAATGGATAGGATTGCTCAGAGCACCTGCACAGGCAGTGCAGAGTCAAACAGAATAATGAGTGTTGGTTCCTACACTGACTGACATCCTCTTTCTTTCTTGGGCAGATTTATGAATAAGAAGTTTTGTGTGAATAAACACTGGTTTGTGGCTGATTACTGTGCTCAAAAGGTCTTTATTCATGCACACCACTTTCCTCCAGAGAATGTTTTAGGACATGTTCTAAATCTTGTAAGTATTGGTCTCAATCATTCACAATTTTAAAATATTTTAGTCTAGTAACACAATATCTCTTCTTATATATGTGTGTGTCTTTAAGACCACTGAAACATGATGATGAATAATTTCTAAATGCTAGGTATCTGGAGCTAACAATCTCTTCTTTTTTTTTAAGTAACAATTACAATAAAATGAGTTTTAAAAGTAAACAATAATGCTTAAAAGTACTAATGATGAAGATAGTGATTTAGAAATCAACCTGTCTAGAACAGACTTAGAAATAAGCCAAATGTATGCCTGAAGACAGGCATTCTCAATTACATGTGTGGCCTCACTCACATCATCCCTGTCCACCTCCCACACCAAACATATCTGCTGTAGTTGTAAATAATCACTTTTTACCTTCAGAATTGCTCAGTAGCATTTTCTCTGTCTTTCTGCCAAGATCAAGTTTGAAGGCTGGAAAGCCAATTAGAGATACAACTCCCCTGTCACAGCTGACTGCCCATGCATTCATACGAAAGGGACTTTCCACAAGGGTGCACAGTGACAGGACAAGGAGGAAAGGGCATAAGTTGCAAATGGCACATTTAGGTTGTGTATTAGGAAGGAATTCTCTGCTGTGCAGGTGGTGAGGCACTGGAACAGGTTGTCCAGGTTGGGATGTCTCTGGAAGTGTTCCAGGCCAGACTGGATGGGGCTTTGAGCAACCTGGTCTATGGGAGGGGTTCCTCTCTATGGCAGGGGGCTTGGGATGAGATGATTTTTAAGGTCCCTTCCAGTCCAAACCATTCTGTGATTCTATGATTACCAGTTTGACACTGAATTCACAACCTCTACTTCTTCTGCCTCCTGCTTTTCCCAGCAGCTCCCCCAACTCCTCACTTTGACTTCAGCTTCTCTCTGACAAATCCAGAACCACATTGCAGAGTTATTAGTATCTGCCTGCCTTTGTTTTGTCAGTAATACATAATTTTTAAATGAAAAAGTGATAATTTCTCAACAAGCCATTCCTGTGCAGCCAGGAGGAAGCAAAGGAGGAGCATGGCATCTGTGTTTTACTCTTGATTTAGCTGGGGACTTAATTAGCAAATGTATTTGTCAGACTTTCTGGTTTTTACATGTCTTTAAAAGAAATGACTGTGCTGACATGATTGACAAGGACTACTTAGAGAATGATGACTCCCTATGTAATTATGTGCAGTTTGCCAGCTGTGGCAACTATTTGAAAGGCTGCACTTCTGGCCAGAGATTATTAGCTTATATATCCCAGGTTACATACTTTCATACAATCTATTGCTTAATGCTTTATCTCCCTTGAGGTCATTAGCAATATTAGGCAAAAACCTGGATTCACACTGAAGGAAGATTTGCTTTAGGAAGAAAGATGTTTTTACAGTGAGTAAGCATCACATGCATCGTGTAAAGATCCAGCCAAGATTCTGGAAAGCGATGGCTGAACCTGGGTACATTTCTAGAATTCTCAGTCTAAAGGATTTATTTTTCCAATGCAAGAGAACAGAAAATGAAATCTTCTTAGAAGAGCCAGCTTGCACACCAGAACCATTGCTCACCACACACTAACCTTTGTGTTTGTGTATGTGACTCTCATTTACTTCCCACTGAAAGAAAAATAAAATTGTTGGAAAAACTAAAGACAGGTGCTAGTAAGGGCAGTAACCATACTATCACACACAATCACACTAGTTTCCTGGACAGCTGAAATAATAGCAGCCTAGTTTAGTGCCTTGGACCAGTTTCTACTGGATGAATGCCCTTCACAGTAAAGCCTGCAATACATCTGTCATCAAAATTGACAGCACCTTAAATGTGATGCTGAGTAACTATGCCAGGTGCTGAGAAAATCACAACTGCCCAGACTTAGTTTTACTCCTTGGAGAACCAGGGAGATGATCGTTTGAGTAACAGAATATTTCCACCATTAACAAACTGGACTAAGTTTCACAAGACCTGAATTAAACCTTCAGCTCAGCCCATGGCAAAGAGGAGCAATAACGTTTTGGTGTTTTGCTGATCCCTTTTATTTTCAGTATTTGGATCATAAATTCTCTGTGTAGAAACTCCCTTTTCTGAGTGCAATGATGTGAGGATATAACTGTTTGGAGAGAGGAGCTCCAAGTACTGATATGAAGATGGTTTGAAAGTAGTGTGCACTGGAAAAATTGATTTTTAGAAAACAGACACTAGGTCTAAAACATGATCCCTGTCACACAATCCAAACTCCAACAGCAGAATGTATTTTGAAAATTTATTCAGTCAGGAAGTCAGCAACAGGGCAGGCAGAGCAAGAAAAGGCAGTTGTAAACAGCAGGGAAATAAGAAACTTAGGGAATGAACATCCTACAAAGGACTCAGCAGGAGAGAATGCAAATGATGGTATCAAACAGAATAAAAGATGGTTTAGGAGAAGAAGAAAGGAAGAAGCACAGAGAACAAACAGTGCTGCATTCAGAACAGGTTGGGCAAAAGTGGTTTGAATGGGAACATGGAGAAAGCTCTGCTTATTTCGAAATAACAGATCAAGATGCTGAGATAAATGAAAGATATTAAGGTAAATTAAGTATCAAAGAGCTATAGACAGAAGCAGGGCTGGAGTAGCATGCAGCAAATGAAAAATCAAGTTACTGGAGGGGAAATAGTTGGGAGAGTATTGAAGAATGAGGCCTCCAGTCAGCAAAGATTTAAAGTGATGATCACAGGAAAGAAAGAAGAGAGAATGGAACTGAGGGACTGGAAGTTATAAGGGGGAATGGGAGAGATGACTGGGACTTGAAACTGCAGAAAGAGTAAGGATTAGAGAGAGGCCATATAGATATCACTGCTTCTCCCTCATTCTGAGGTATTTTGTGTTTTTTTAGTATTTCCTTGACTACTTACTCATGCAGCACTTTTTGTATTTACACCAGAGTTGCACTACACATTTTTAAGATTCGTTATTTCAAGCAGCCTGCAATATGACCTTAGGGGAGGTTTAAGGTTTTATAGCAACCTTTTACCTATCCACCCCCTCTTCTCAGGAAATTTCCAGTTCATTCCTGCCATGACTGAAATGCTGCATGATAGCATCTTTACAAAGCCTTCAGAAACAGCACCAGGCCAAAAGCATCTTATTGCTTCTCAGCATTCTCTCAAAGTCAGTTTAATCCCACATATTTAGTGCTGCAAGCAAGCAATTTCAGAAAATTAAACTGGAATTTCCCTATGTGTTTATAATATGGCAGTAACGATAGATTTTTATTTGTAGTTAAATATTATCCTGCAGTGTTTACCAATTAAACATTCAAGGCACACAGGGAAAGTGATTGTGGGCTTGACTGAAAGCCAGATGAAGGGAGAAAATGTCATTGATTCAGATGTGGTTTAGAATTGATAAAACCAGCCCAGAAAATGATTTGTGAATAAATGTGGTCATTTCACTAATACATTGGAAGTGGAAATGCTTGCTTTTAAGGGCTGGAACACTTATGAGACATTTAACTCCTAAACAGTTTATAAATAGAGCTCTGTGTTCTTTTCAGCAGAAGGATATACTGTAAATGTGTTCCTGGAGGCTACCATTCAGACAGAGTGCACATGATCCAAGCAATGGAATATGCCATGCCTGATGGATGTCATATGGATAGGACTACTCTGGCAATAACACATGCACTATCCCTCACAGTTGAGCTCCACTAATTATTATCAAGGTATAAATGAGGCTTTCTAACAGAAGTAAGCCTAAAGCTAACGCTACTCACAAGATACATTTTGACCAGAATTACCCAAAAGCAGAGAATTATGGTCGCTTTCCCATCAAAAAGTACCATTTACATTTTGAACAAAACACAGGAAAACAAATTTCATGTGTTTTTATGTTAATATTATTCATGAATGAGAAAGAAAAACAATGGGAAAACAATAGAATGGTTAAGGCTGGAAAAGGCCTTTGAGATCCTCAAGTCCCAACATCAATCGAGTCCTACCACCATGTTCAACATTAAACCATGTCCTCCAGTGCCCTACCCACATGTTTTTTTAACACTTCCAGGGATGATGACTCCCAACACTTCCCTGGCTAGCCTGTTTCAATGCCTTACAATGCTTTCAGTGAAAAATTTTTTGTAATATCCAATCTAAACCATAAACCATTTCATCTTGTCCTGTCAATTGCTACTTGGGAGAAGAGACCAACTCCCACCTGGCTACAACCTCCTTTCAAGTAGTTCAAGAGAGTGATAAGGTCTCCCCTGACATTCTGTCTCTCCAGGCTAAAAAACCCCAACACTCTCAGATGCTCATCATAAGACTGTGCTCCAGACCCTTCACCAGCTCTCTTTCCCTTCTCTGGACTTGCTCCAGCACCTCAAATAAATATAATTGAAAGTAAAGTAAATTTGTTGCCAAGGGGTCAGTAGTCTAAACAGTCCTATATGCACAGTAATAATGGGCTTGTTCTCTTGTTCACAAATCAAAGAAATGTTTCAGAGTCCCTTGGGTTTACCCTGCAAAACCACAATCATGTGGTCCCACAACTAGAAGGGATCCAACAGTAGAAATGCTGATAAGAAGGGAAGAAGAATACTTAAGGAGTAAGGTGCTTACTGGTATTTCCTCTGACCATCTTGGCTTCCTCCTGCAGGTGTATTGCAGCCCCTCCCAAGTGATCCCATGGGATTTGTTTCCATACCACTAGGAAGCACTACAGCAAGTACCATGCCTGGGGATCAGAGGGACCCCAGCCTCAGTCCTCAAGCCTGGTTTATGACAGGATAAGCTGTTATCCTCTAGGGCCGAGTATTTTAATCCATCTACAGAGTTTCAATGCAGGACAGCGAGTGGGAAAGCAGAGCTGGGTGCTGCTTCTGTACTCCTGCAGTGCTGCAGCCAGCAAAGGCTCCACACCAAGTCTGGCTGCCCATAACACAAAGGAAAACTGACCCCATGGACCAGGGGAGCCTCCTTGTGTCAATGCTCTCAGTGCCACAGTGTGACCATGGCAGAGCGCAGTAAAATCTGTGGAAAAGTTTTCTGGAAGAATGGAGTCAGGCAACTGCATATTTTGTTCCAAGAAGTCTGCATCACATATTGGTTAAGTTTTACATCTTTGTTTGACATACCCAGAAGTGGCTGTCACACTGAAAATCTATCTTGTCTTTTCCTGAGCCATTTTTTGTTGCAAAATCTGTTATTCAGCATTCGTTGGTCAAAAAATGAATTCATACACTTTGTCATTAGTTCCTGCACACTTCCTAAGCAAACAGTAAAAGTTAAAGGGTGGCAGTTCTGTATTGTTTATTGTTACATGGGGCTCTCAGTTTGAGTATGTGATGAAGAGAAATACAATAGTGCACAATGTAAAACAGGAATCAGGAAGAAAATATAGTCCAAGAGTTTCACTTCAGCATTCTCAAATATCTTTTTGAATCAGTGTCTTTTGGCATTGACAAGACCCCATCTTGAGCTCTATTGGCACAATGAAACACAGTATCATTGATTATGACAGATGAAGCCCTTGAAAAGAAGGCAAAATAGAAAAAAGGTCAGGAAGTAGTGAGCACTCAGAATACAGCAGCTTGAATTCATCAGAGTACAAAAACAAGGCCACCATATCACTGCCTAGATCAGAAGAGAAACCTAACCAGGATTTCTAGTACCCTGCAGGTACAACAATACATTCTTTTCTTCTGACAGCTTAACCCCTGCATAGTAGCAATCCCAAAACACTGAAAGCATAGGAGCCAGACCAAACTAAATTACCCACGATTTGCTTTAGGTCATAAAAGCAACCTTTCTGTCAAGTTTTAATTGAAAAATTAAAATGTTTCCAAACCAGAAATTCTAATGACATTACCTATTCACTTATGTTTTTACTTTTGCATGTCATGCTGGTCTAGTTGGGATTGGGAAATCACAGGAAACAAAACAGCTACTTGCTTTTTTTTCAGGATTCGTGCACTCACAAGAGTAAGACCCTGAATTGATAAACTTTAAAATAAAGAAATTACAATTGCATGTTATTCCACAAGATACTTAAGTTCTTAAATTACAGAATTTATGAATAGCCTTCCTTTGTGTAGCTGAACAATCTTTGTCTATTGAAGCAGCTGGCATCTTCAGTGCCTAGGCTTTGACATAATTCTCATCAAGGGAGTTTTTTGCTTCCTATTTTGTCCAGAAAGAAGAAATTAATGGTGATTTGAATTCTGTATAAGAAATTATTTTGCTCTATCTCTTTTTCCAAGTCTGAATTTCTTTCACCATTTTCAGCCCAAAAGTCAAAACAGATACAGTACCCAAGAGACTTGCCTTTGAAAATTATCCTCAGATGTTACCAGTAGCTGCAGGTTCTATTGGAAATCCCCTTAAAAATTTGAAAATCTTCCCTCTCAATATTTTCACCTCTCACCTCTTTGAAGAAAACCTTCCAGAATTCTGGTGCTGGGAAGAAAAAAAAATCCACCTACATTTGAACTTTGCATATGGTAAGTATTCCTATCTGATTACTTTTCTGATTTTCTTGTATTTGAGTTTAATGTTGCTGGCAATAATAGTCATTATATAAGTGTTGCAGCCAAAAGCTCTAAGCAAACTACATGTTATCTTTTGAAGAACCCCTCACTCATTGACAATATCTTTACATGCCATTCTATGTTCTGCAGAACTTCTTTCAGTTTAAAATTAACAGAGTAAAGAAGAAAATCTAAATAAGAAATCTAGACTATCCTGTTAAATAACTGGAGAATATATTAAAGACTGTGTAAGGCATCATTCAGATAATATAAGGCAAGTAATAAAGAACCATTATGGAAAATTTGTGTAGAATACCATATACATTATTCACAAGAGGAATTTAGAGCTACCTGTTGAAGTTGTATTTTCTAAAATGTCACAGCTGAAATGGTTTTCATCCTCATGGGGTTTCATCCTCATGCCCAAACTAACAGAGAAAGAAAGTACTGTTACCACCACTTTTTGGGTGGAATAAGCATTAGCAGCTTAAGAATTAAAACACTGATCTCCTGACTCCCAACCTACTGCTCTAGTTTCTCTCAAAGTATCAGCTGAGACATTTTAGTAAAGACTGAGCTGGTACCAGTGGGGACTAACTTCTGCAATCAGTATATCTTACCTGACAAACTTCTGAGTTGCAAGGATACATAAATTTTCTGATGTTTACAACAGGCTGTTTCAGACTGAAAATTTTTATGTCATTTCCAAAAGGCACTTTGCTGTAATTACTGTCAATTACTACTTTATTAATTTCTGGTGAAATTTTGGTAACAGATTGCAATACATTATTATTTTATTACCTTGTTAATGGGGTCAGTATTTTTCCATAGGTTTTGGAGGATTAACTACTAGACTTTTGTATTTTTCTCCAAATTTGGTTTATCCATTTTAGCTCTGATTGTGAAAGTACTTAGATGAGGTATAAATCAATAACTTTGGATTATATTCCTGACTCTACATTTTGATTTACATTGCATTTAAAAAACATACAAATTTATGATTAGATGTTACCTGACAACTTCTTAGAGAAACTGACTGTGAAAAATCACAGCCTTTCACAAAGTCCTTTGGACTTTTTTTCTGTGATGTTATTTAATGAACTCAGAGATGGTCTGACAGCAAATAAAATGAGATCATGGCCAGCTGAATTGATCTGCATTATTTTACTGTATTGGTTTTCCCCCTAGGAAACTCATCTCCCTTTCCTAAGCACATGCTGTTTCTTATTTACAATAGAAAATGGAGAAGTTGGTACAAAAGTTTCTGCTAAGGAGAAAACTCAGAAAAAGTAATCATGGCTCTCATCCCCACATGGCAATTCTTATTTCATGTTGACAGTATCACTGAATAGAAGGAAATTAATTCAATCTGTTCAAAGCACTCCAAGAATGTGGAATTCACCTGAACAGTTCATAGGCAACAGATAGGAGCAGAACACATTTTATCTGATCTGGTTTAAACTGCAGATGAGATGAACTACATCTTTAAACTGGCTCTCTGCTGTTTCTGAATGCAGTCAAGACAGCCAGATCAAATACAGGCTTCTGGATTGTAGATATCTGAGTTAGAGAAGATAAGTTAAGGTTCATGAACAGGCTGCACAGGAGAGCCTGATGTGCAACAGCTGTTCTGCACTGGCATGTTGGCCTATTTAGACAGGCACCTTTCTTTAATCTGGAAATCCCTTTGACCATTTTCTGACTTGGAGTTTGTATTGTACTTGCAATCAAAAGGTTCACTCATGACAGGCATAATGGTAATGCCTTGGCTCACAGGAAGAAAACTGAACTCATCGATACAGTAAATACCCCTTATAGAGTTCTGAGGGGTTGAGTTGAGTTTATTACTTGATTGTAGCTAGTATAAGTTATTGGCATGTATTTAAGCATTTTGTTCATTCTCCTTGGTTGTATATTTTCAATGCTGTTACATACAATTCTGCCTGAAAAATAAAATGACCAGATAAAAAAGAGTATTGTTCTAACCTTGTCTGCAGTGCACCAGACAAATACTGACATTCTGGCTCCCTTGAAGGTGGCATTAAGTCTGTCTTTGACTTCAGTGGCAACAGAATTTCATGAAAGAAGCACTGAATCCACTATACAATACAGATGTGAGAATAAAATTCACACTATAATTTATCAGCATTTCTCAGAAGCATGCATGCTGAAGCATCATCACTCAAAAGAGAATTGGGAAAGGTAACTAAAAGGAACAACTTCATGAGAAATACTGTAAAACATGCATATAACGTACATATTACTGATGTCTAGTTAAGGTAAAACATCTTTTCTATTGTATTTTTTTACACTCCCTCTCTTTTGCTCATTTGTTTTATTGCCTCCATGCTGTCTGGATGAATTCATTACTCTAATTTTAATCAATTTGCCATCCATTCTTCTCTGTGCAGGGATTCCCTCCCTCCCTAAAAAAAACCCAACATTGATCAGAAAGAATATTATTTTCTTCATGTTATGAGAGGCTAGGATTACAAATTATTCCCCCATGTACATTTTTCACTAATATAAAGAATTTTACAAGGTATAAAAGAAATTATTTCACCCTGATCAGATTTTCTATAATATTTACATTGTTTCAACTGTAGCAGCAGAAAGGAGAATGGTGTCCACTGGCTACAGAGTGCTGTGATGAAAAAGAGGGGATTTACCTATTCAGTGTGTTTTCTGATATCTAGGGGTAACCTCTTCCTGAAGTCACCTGCATACCACGGGAAATTATAATCAATAGACAGGATGCTGTAACCTGAAGGGATTGGGGAAACCTGCATTAGTGGTTTTGTGACAGTAATTATTAGGACACATAAACAAAACAGAAGGAGAATAGGGGGGAAAAAACCCAAAACGCCAAGAAAACAACCAAAATCAGCTTACTGTAATATGATAAATGATTCTGTTGTATTGCTGCTGGAAACAAGGTCTATCATGAAGTCCCAACCATGTCACACACAGCCACCCCTGGCACTGGTTATCTGACCTCACCTGAGCTTCGTGTGGGGGGAAATGAAGCATTACAATCCTATTTTTTTGATTATGAACCACAGGTCCTGTCCTGTACTCTGTAAGTCACCACTTGGGAGTGGTTTAGATATTCTAACAAGCTGATGCAGCCATCAGATGTAACTTCTATAGCTTAGGTCATAAAGGAAGACTTGTACTGGCAGGTCCTGTCAATGCCTGAGGAGGTGCATTCAGACAATGCGACAGGCATGACAGAAGGTGGACAAGCCAGACAAGTCCTTTGGTTGCTATCCAAGAGGATGATAATCTGATGTGTTACTGGGAATCACCTGATAGGCTGCTCATGGGATCAGACGATGACTGGGGACAAGGAGCGAATAGGGGAGATTGTCTGATAGGAGTTATAAAAAAGGTTCCTCAAAGGCTATTTTCAAACACCAAGAGGGCCTTATAGGCTGTAATTGTCCTGAGAGATTACACAGATGTTAAAGAAAAGCTTGATCAAATTTTGCTGCATCATGTGGTAAGTTCACAGGCAAGACTATGGTTGGGATGGAAAAGCAGTGTTCATCTATCCTTTCCTTGTATTTGGTTTGGGGGTAAGGAAACACTCATCAGGATTCTGGGGAATTCTATTGAATGGTCAAACATCTACAGAGAAACACAGAAAGAAACTCCGTCAGGTCTGTGGCATTTTGGCAGTCTGGAAAAAACCCCAACCCCAAACCTCCCAATATGTGCGGGTTAGAGGTACAACATGGGCTAAGCTTAGAGGATGCTAAGGGAAGGCAAAGGTAAGGAAGGGTCTGTGAGGGTTTCTGTGGCAACTTCTCAGTGTTATCAAAACAATTTGTTAGTTTCTGTCAAGACTGAAACCTGATTAGTGAGTGTTTTAAAGCAAGTAAGGTGTCCCTGAAGAAGATGTGCAGGATGACCAGGATCCTAGGCTGACTGAGCTTGAGGTCTCACCTCCATGGTAAACAACCTCTGCCCAAAGGAAACAGACCAGAGTCTATCTGGACCAAAGGAAATCCCAAGGGTTCGCACACAGCGCTCTGGCTAAAATCCAGCAGAGGGTTCTCCAAAAGCAGGGAGTATAATAGCTGCTATAATTTATGGTAGCACTTATTTAAGTAATTAACTCTTATCTGAGTTTGCTAACTTCCTGAAATTGTTCTCTTGTTCTGTGAGAAGTCTTACATCCTATGATATAATTTGACTCTCCAGGGTCTTTCTTTGCAGAATGAAAAAAAAAGGGGGAAAAAAAAGAGTCTTTATTCATCTTGTAATCTACCTGAGTAAGTTTCCTGTTGAACTCAATATGCTTGTTTTTAAAGTTATGAGATTTTTCTCATAATTTCCAGTAAGATGTAGACTCCAAACTGCCTAAATTTAATTTGAAATGGACAGTTTGCTCTCTCTTTTTTTAAGCCTCTAGAGCTATGCCCCAGCAAGCCTACATATTAGATAGAAAGCATCCAAGAGAGGCGGAAAAAAAAATGTATTTGTTTTAGTAAACAGTAACATGCTCAGGCACAAAAGTAGAAATAAGAATTAAAGAAGTAAATTCATTACAATAATCAGTTCTCATTTTCTTAGCTGTATTAAACAGTAGTTCACCTCTAGAAAACACAAATTTCATCTTATATAATAAGATGATAATGCTGTTTTGCAAAGTGAATTTCATGTTTGGTCACAATTGTGATACCACATTGTCACCTCAAATAATTTCTAAAACAACCATTAACTTACAAGATCCTTTTCCATCCCACCCCACCAATATTTTTCTAAAATGAAGTATTATCTTCCCTCTCCTACCTCTCAAACTTTACCATGACTTCTGTCAATGATAAGCAAATACTTAAGAACTAGAGCTGTGTTCAAAAAACAAAAATTTCTAGGGAAAAACTGATCCAAATGCACAAACAATGAAGAGGATGAAAGCACTTTCAGGGGTTTATACCAAGTTCTACTCCTCTTCTGTTTGTAGCCCCTGCTTTTCCCATTTTAGTAATATCTTCTAGCAGGCGCTTCAGCTTGGGGTAATATGTTTGAACATGTTATTCTGCTTATTTAATTCTATTGTATTGCATTAATGTTTAACAATACTTTGAATTTGCAGAACCAGGCATGGAGAGAGAACTCATGTGTATGTATATTTTAGATAGATACATTACATTTAATTTCAGGATTTCAATTAGCATTGTGAGATGGCCACATTATTCCCAAGTGATAAAGCCATGAGATATAAAAGTGTCTCTAAACAAGGGTGAACACAACCTTTGTGAACTCCTGTCTTAAATGTGTCATCACTTTAGAAACTTTTCAGCCATTCAGGAGAAAAAGTCTACTATTGTTAAACAACCCTAGTGAGCCCTAGGCCAGACTCAGAAGCACCAGAAGTTAATGAATTTCTGAACAGGTTATAAGCATGAGGAAAACGAATCTTTTTCTTAAAGGATGTTTCTTAGCTGTGTATGAGCAGTTTGGTTTATCTTTCATTCCTGAGGTGAATTTGGGATTGTGGCAGTTGTAGGTGAAATATCTTCAGAACAATGAACAGAGATGGATGTAGTCAGAGAGGATGAACAGGGAACCTGTGGTTAAAAATTACACCCTGCTTAAAAACACCTGAGACTTGAAACACTTGGTATTTCAGCTGCTGTGGTCCTGCATGAAGAACAGAAGTTATGCAGGCTAAACCACACATTAAGTGCAGGTTGTTCCCATCAGCTGATGTTCTTTATCTAATCTGTCCGATCTACCTGTAGAGGGTGTGGTCTCTGCCCTTGATTTTCAGCACAAAGCTTTTCAAACACTGGTGGCTCAACCTTTTTTCCCCACTTTTGCAGTTTCTACTGGTTTCAAAATACACAGGTAACCTCACACTGAATAAACTCTTTCCAAACAGTCTGTGCTAATCTTAACAACCTGATGTCATCCAAACTCCACAGCATTTGTGAAACATGTTTTAATATTCCAGATCTTTTGATCTTGTCTCATAAATCAATCCCTTCATCTCTTTAATTACTTTAATTGCTCTTTTTTAAATTCCCTTCAGTGTAATTTTCTAACAGGAAGATTCCCAAAAATATCCCAGGCATGACCTAGTTAAGTAGTATGCACACAGTAGTCACACCAAAGAACTGGTAGAGAACGGTGTAAGTTCCTTCCTCAGCAATGGGATCCTTTACAAGGAGGGTTAAATTCTGTAGGCTTTGTTTTTATGCTTTTCTGTAAAACCCTATGTAATTTACTGTTTGCTTTCACTCCTACATACTGATAGTGCAGGTTTCTTTCTCTTGTTGGATGTTTTCCTACAGCTCTACCAAAGTTTCCAAGATGCACCTCTTCTTTTTCTTCTTTTCCACTCTGTATTGAATTTGTTCATGTTGTTTTGCCAGCTTTCCCAGTTCCACCTAACCCAATGAGCAGCTGCAAAAGCCATTTATGCATAAGAACTGTCCTTTAAGTCAAAGTTTAAGATAGTCAGTCTTCATACTCTTCTCTGTAATAATTCATTAGCCTATTCAGATCTTCAGCCCACTACAAAATCATAAAATTCTCATAATATAAAAAAGGAGACAGTAAAACCACTGGGTTTTTTTTCCATGGCAAATTTAATTAAAAAGATGATGTTTCAACTTTCTCCAAGTCTGAAATGGTTGGCCTTCAATTGCAAAACTAATGCCAGGAAAAGATTAGGATGACATATTGATGTTCCTTTTTTTTTTTTCCCTTCCCTGTAAACCCAGGAAAGTTGTTCTTAGGTATGTAAGGGCATAATTTAGCAAGGCACTTAGCACTTATGAACAAATACATTTGAAGGTACTTAGGTGGCAACATCACTATTACTTTTTTCCAAATATTCCACAATGGATAGACAGTGTAATAGGCTGAACAGAACACAGGGCGTTGCTCCCACTGAAGAGAGTAAAATCAATCCAGTAAGCTCCTTTATGGAATGAGGTAACTGAAACCACTGCAGCCACAAGCAAAGGTGAGAGATGTAAGAGATTTTAAAGAGCAGGGATTTTACTGGCTTGTGGCAGTTGCATGTCTGGAAAAAAAAATGTAGAGAGATTGAAGTTGGCAGCAAGGAAGCATTGATTTTGGTTAAATAAAAAAAAAAAAAAAAGAGAGAGAAGGCATTAAGAAAAATCAGAACTCCTGATGTAATGGCAACAAGGATACACAATCCACCCAAACAGAACAATGTAACCCCCTACAACATCCAGGACTGGATCAAAGACATTGAATGGGAACATGCAAAGCTGTATATTTTAGGTAATTAATCACAAAATCCCCTGGCCTCTCGTGAATGAGCGGTGTCAAATAAAGTCCATCTGAAGAAAGTACAGTTAGTACAGAGCTGAAGATGTCTGTGTGTCTTCTGATGCACAATTCCAGTTAATGTTTCTGCTTTGCTCAGGGTGCCTGTGAGGAACTATAACTGTTCAAAACAAGGATACTGTAAGTTTGCCCTGAAAAAAACCTTATTGAAAGTTATGGAAATAATCATGGTAGCACATTAGATTACACACTAGCAGTTACTTGTAAATATCTTAATTTAATTGTGGAATCATGTGAAACCATTGATGCCATGGCATTGTGCAAATCCACTCTCATTCATGCAATAAAATTAAAGAATCTGCCAGCTGGCAAAGCTCCTGGTGACTGACAGAGCCAAACATCTAACCCTGTTCTGAGCACTGGTGAGGGCACACCTGGACTCCTGTGCCTGGTTCTGGGCCCCTCAATTCAGGACGGATGTTGAGGGGCTGGAGCATGGCCAGAGAAGTACAGTGGAGCTGGGGAAGGGTCTGGAGCACAAATCTGATGAGGAACAGCAGAAGAAGCTGGGGTTGTTAGGCCTGGAGAAAAGGAGACAGAGGTGACCTTATGCTCTCTACAATTCCCTGAAAGGAGACTGTAGACGGATGGGGTTCGGTCTCTTCTGCCAGGCAGCTTGCAACAGGATGAGAGGACACAGTCTTTATCTGCACCTGGGGAGATTTAGGTTGGACATTAGGAGGAATTTCTTCACAGAAAGGTTAATGGAATGGGCTGCCCAGAGGGGTGGTGGAGTTACCATCCCTGGATGTTTTTAAGGAAAGACTGGATGTGGCACTCAGTGCCATGGTCTAGTTGACATGGTGGTGGTCGGTCACAGGTTGGATTCGATATCTCAGACGTCTTTACCAACCTAATTGATTCTGTGATGTTGTGATTCTGTGATCAGTCCCGTAGCCAACTACTGCTGAACACTATTTTTCTGGGCTTGTAATTGCACGTGATTAATGAAATTTGTGGCGACAGCCCGCTGTTTTACAGTTATCCGTTATAAATAAAAAAGACTTTAAACAAAAGGCTTTAATGACTCCCTGGTCTGGTCCCTCTGCAGGGAGGGACAGCGGGGCCCCTCCGTGCCCACGGCGGGCAGCAGGTGACACACAGCAGCCCCACGGCTGCTGGAACCGCTCCGGGGCCTCAGCGCCAGGCCTCTATTACGGGATTTCAGGGGGTGGCTGCAGGTCAGCCGCACGCCAAGGGCTCCCCGGGCACGCCGATCGGGGTCTCCGGGCCCGCCGCTTCCCCAGGCCCGCCCCGGCCCGCCCCGGCCCCGCCCCGCCGCGCTCCCCCCCCGGCGCCGCCGCAGCCCCGCGCATATAGGGCCGCTCCGCCGCTCGGGCCGCGCCGCCGCCGCCGCTCCAGGCATGGCACAGGGCTCTACCTCACTATGGCAGCAGCAGCGCGGCACAGCACCCTGGACTTCCTGCTCGGCGCCACAGGTAACCGGGCTGGAAGGCAGCGGGGGGCGCGCACCTTCCCCACCCCACTCGCCCCGCTGGGCGTCTCGCCGGGGCCGCCGAGGATGAGGCCCGCGCGGGCGCCGCCTCCCCCTCCGGCCCTTCCCCGGCGTTCCCGCCGGGCCGTGTTTGTCCCCGGTACCAGCCTCTGCCCCTGGGCAGGCGGGCGGGCCTCTGCGGCCTCCTGCCCGGAGCCCGCCGCCGCGGGGGCTGCACCGCCTGGGGGGAGCCAGCGGAGCTGGGCCGGGCCGAGGTGGCCGTGCGGGTTCCCCCGCGGCGGCTCCGGGCGCCCCAGGGCGCGCTTTCTCCGCATGGGCAGCGGACGGCAGGCGCCGAACCGGAGGGCCGGGGGCAGGGAAGCAGAGCCTGGCTCTTGGCGAGCGGCCGGGCCCGGGCACCCCCAAGGCCGCCCTGGCGCTGCGGCTGCCCCGCGCTTGAGGCGGGTGCGGAGAGCCGGGCTGGCGGCTGCCGCCGAGTGAGGCGGGAGTGCGGTGTCACTGCGGTCCTGCTCGAACCTGCTGGAGCGCCGGGCTGTGGCGGGGCCTGACCCCGCGGGTATCTGCAGGGGGCACGTTCGGGCCGGGAGCTGCGGCCACAAGCACGTTTCCCGGCGGCCGAGCCCGGTGGGAAGGTTTGGTGGGGGAAGGGGGAGCTGCCGTGGGCGCCAAAGCGCCTCGCTGAGTGCTGGGCCAGGCCGCGGGCCCGGTGTGGCCTCCTGCACCCACCCCCGAGCCCGCCTGGCCCGTGTCGAACCCCTTTATCCTGCCCAGTTTGGCGTGCAGGCACTTCCGTGCATCCTTGCAAAGACAAAATCTTGTAAAAGCTTCGTTTAAGAAAGAGATTCCTGACCACAGGAGCTTTGCTGCGAGCTGTGCTCTTTGTGGCGTTGCTGCATGTGCACTTCGGAGAGCCGGGAGCAGGAAGGGGAAGGTGATGCTGCAGTAGTTCCCAGAGTGTGCTTTTGGATAGTGTACTGTGGTTTTCACGGTGAAAACCTTTCGGTTTCCCTTTTACACTGGGTTTTTTTCAGGGTGGGTTAGCCGCAGTAATGGTGACCTAATGGCAAATTAGATAGTGCTGCTATTTTCCTTGCACCTTGTCTGACTAATCTAGTATGAGCAGAACTGGTAGCCTAGACCAGTATAAAAACTAGTTTCAGAGAAACCAACCAGCCCCCACAATGGCTTCTTTGTCACCGTAGTTCTCTGAACTACCATGGGTTCAGGAGTTATAACAATGACTGACTTCTGCAGAAGGGTCGAAATTGCCGAGGATAAAGTAGATGCTTTACCTAGGGCTTATTTATTGAAAATAAGCTATAGGTATGTTAGATCCTCTGTGATATGAAAAGCAATGCTCTTAATTAGAGAATGTGGTAAGGACTTTAACTATTACTTTGATTTTAGGTAGGCTTTTCCACTTGCCTTAACTTTTGAGGGCAATGTTTGCCTCGTTGTCTGACCAAGATGGATGTACCTAAGTGGGGATGGGTCGATGGACCCACTGTAGAAGTGTTGCTGTGTAGGTCAAAGGAAGGAAGAAGCATTCTTCTCTTCTTACACTTGTCTCAGCAAAACAAATATCTTCAGTGAGACATGAAGAACTTTCAGCAGTGACAGCTCAGTAGTTGGTTTGTACTTCTTATGTGGAATTTTCCCTCTCATCTAGTGTTTATGGTGCAAAGCTCAAAGGAGTCATCTAAATAGAAAAAACTGGTGAATGTGCATGTGTAGATTGTATCACAGGAGTTAAACCTTATAGCTTAATCATAGATTGTTAACTAATTGAGGTTTTTTTTGCTCAAAATTAGGTGGTCAGTTAGACTTCTGAATGGTCTGGAATGCCATGAAAATAGCATTTAATAAAATTAAATGTGTGGTTTTGGACCTTCAGATCTTGTAAGGATAACATTTTTCTAGGTCTCAGCTAAAGCTGTTGCATCTTATGGAGAAAGCAGAATCTGTAAACTTGGTAAATGCACAGTCCTTTTACCTCAAAACATTAGCTGTGTCCTTGTTTTTTACAAATGTGTATTTTTGTATAGGTATTAGTATAACAAAAGTTGCCAGCTTATCATGGATGGGTTAAAAGGGGCCTTAAGTGTTCTCTACTTCCAAGTTCCCTGCCATGGGCAGCCACACCTTGGGCTAGGTCAGTTTACACTGAGCCACATCCAGCCTGGTGCTGAACACTTTCAGGGGTGTGGTATCCACAGCTTCTCTGGGCAGTCCATCCCAATGCTTCACCTCTCACAGCAAAGAGTTTTTTCTTAACCTCTAACCAAACCCTTTTCTCTTTCAGTTTGAAGCCATTCCTCCTTGTCACTCCAGGCTCTTTTTCAAAAGTTTCTCTTCATCTTTAAGCTCCCTTCAGGTACTGGAAAGCTGTGATTGGGTCATCTCAAAACCTTCTTTTTCCATACTGAACAATCCCAATTCTCTCAGCCTTTCCTTGTAGGGGAGATTGTCTATCTCTCTGAACATCTTGAACTTGGTCATCTCTGGACTTGAACAGTTCCATGTCCTTCCTGTGCTGAGACCCCAGAGCTGGAGGCAGCACTGCAGGTGGGGTCTCACCAGGGCAGAGGGGCAGAATTCCCTTCCTCAGCCTGCTGCCCTCAGTGCTTTGGATGCAGCCCAGGACAGTGTTGGTTTTCTGGGCTGCACCTGCCTGTTGCTGGGTCATGTCCAGCCTCTCACCCACCAGCACCCCAGGTCCTGCTGGGCAGGGCTGCTCTTGATCTGTTCATCCCCAGACTTTGTTGGTACCGGGAGTTGCCCAGACCTGGGTGCAGCCCCTTGCACTTGGTCTTGTTAAACCTCATGAGATTCCCACGAGCCACTTCTCAGGCTTGTCCAGATGTGTTTGGATGCCATCCCATCCTTCAGGTGTGTCAGCCATACCACTCTGCTTGGTGCCATCTGTAACTGATCTCTTTGTCTGTGTCATTAATGAAGATACTAAATAACTGGCCCCAGTATGGAGCCCAGAGGGGAACTGCTTGTTACTGACGTCCACTGGAACTCTGAGCCACTGACCAGGACCCTCTGGATGTGACTGTCCAACGATTTAATTGTGCACCAAACAGTTCACCCACTGAGCCCAGCTCTCACCAATTTGAGAGAGGGACGTTGTGGGGGATTGTGTCAAAGGCTTTACACAAGTCCAGATAATGGCATCTGTACTTTGTAGAAAAGTTGCACAATAATTTATTTCATTGCAATGCATCTTCCAATAACTGTACATGGTAATGTTTTTTTTTTTAAGAATCTGCTTGGTTCTGAGAGTCATTATACATTGTTGAAATAATCTATATATGTTTCTCACTGTTGACTTCTAGCATAGCAGCTATCCAAAGGCATCGCTGTAATTGTCTACCATCAAGACTGCATAAAGGCTGAGATGTTAATAGTTCTCTGGGATCTGTTTATCACTTTGTTCTCTGGTATGTGTCTCTTGTCTTTATCCTCAGTCTTCTGAGGCTCTCTGTGGGTGAAGGATGGAGGCTCTTTGTCGCTGCAGGGACAAGATCCACAGGATACCACTCTGCATGAGGAAGATGGGATTTTGTCATGTGTTAATACTTGTGCAGCTGGTAGCAACTGCTTGTGCTGCAGAATGGTGTGGATTTGTTGGGTTGTTCTCACTGGCTGACTTCCTTGGCATGTCACAAACCCTTTCAATAACAGCCCTGGTTTCTTCAGGCAGTCCTGAGAGAGTATTGCACTGTGGAGCTTGTCATGTACATTCTTCAGGACTCAAATGTACTCAGCAAAAATAGTGAGACTGATAACTCTTATGTAGCCCTTAGTGTTTGCAGTCATCACTTCCATAAGGTTGTTGGAAATGCCAGCAATGTCAATTAAAATGTGGGTCTGGAGAGTTAGAGAAAACAGGTCCTCTTGTGTTGGTTTGAGATGGGGGTCACAGTATTGCCTTGGGAATGGGGTTGCATGAGATGATTAAAGCCATGTACTTCTGTTAAAAGCTGCCAGTTTGAAAAACAATCAGTAAATTTTGTGTACTACAAAAATCCATATGCTATTAAAAAAGACCCTTTTGTCCATGTGCTGTCCTTGTCTTTTTTTTGTGTACTACAAAAATCTATATACTATTAAGAAAAAGGTCCTTTTACCTGTCCTTGTAACTATTTCCTCTAATTAGGCACCTCATTAGTTTTTTAGGAATAGTCAGTTAAAAATATAAGCAGGGGTGAGGTGAATCTTTTGATTAGCTGGTTAGCACAGCCTGAGTTTCAGTAATGGTCTTCTCAAGAGCTGGTTAAATTAGCAACTCTAGAGCTCAGCCCTTTGAGCAGAAGTATGTTACTTATCTGTGACCCTGGAGATAAACAGGCAGCTTTAGCAAGCAAACAGCATAGTGTTCCCTATCCTAAAATACAAGAAGACTATTTTAACATTTATAAAAATGGACACAGCTTGCTGGCCTTCTTTAATTTGGGCATAGAAAGCTTTAGTTGTGATCTTTTTGTTAGTCAGAAGAGATGAATTTGAGGCTCCTCAATTTACTTTGAGGGCTTTATTATGAAGATATTTACATATTTGATGCCTTATACCTGTACAGAGTTGATTTTAGATTTACTGTATGTTGTAAATCTGCTTGCACATGGGAGTTTTTCCATCCATTCATGAATTTGTCAGCAAAGCTTAGTTTTCTTGGTTGTTGAGTATTGAACTGATGGATGTTCTTCAGATTTCTCTAAGGGGGTGGGAGGAGAGATAATATGAAGACTCTTGTGAGATTTGGGTTCTTTGCTTCAGAAAGGCAGATTAGGTGGAAATCAGTTTGAATTGTCTCCGTGTTTGCTGTTTGGGATTATTGCTGGGGGCATTATAAATAGTATATGGCACAAAGAGTTGTGCCTGTAGCACTGAGGGCCAGGGCACAGGTGAGTGAGCTGGTGAGGAGAGCAGTGATTACCTGAGCTGGCACAGTTACTGAAACCAGTGCTTAGGAAGCTCTTGGGTGACTTGCACACTCTGGGGATGCTGGAGAGAGTGCAGCTAGGGCAATGCTTAAATTTAAGAAAAAGTTTAAGTGAATGTGTGCACATGATCTGATTTTCCTCAGATTCATGTTTTTAAGGAGCTACAAAGAAGGGAATGACCTTTTGTAGGCTGAGCATCCTCTGTTAGTAGCTTGCTTCCTGTCTGCTCAATTCTGACACTGCAGGGGCGGAAAAAATCTTAACTATCAGGTGTTCTGAGTTACCCTTCTAAATATTCTTTCAATATTGAAGTTTTTTACTTACACTATCAAATTGCTAAATATTTTAACTGAATGCAGTTAAAATAATATTTTCATTCCTGTCTTTGTTTGGATTGGAAGTCTTACTGTTCTTCATGGAGCAGTACTGAAGTTTTATGTGCTTATTTTTGGCTGTGTTGATTAAACTTTTGAAGGAGGGGAAGACTTGAGTTTTACACCTTTTAAAAGCTTTTTGTTGAGTTTCCTTACTTTAGAAATAGTGAAGAAAATGGTTTTCTGAAAGGGTAGTCTCCTGGGAAGAGGAGTGTTTAGGAGAGCTAAATACTGTGGGTTGGGGGGTGCTGCATTGGCTCTTTCTTGCTGCTGTCTCTGAAGTCTTTGCCCTAACTTCTACCTGGAAAACCACTCAATGAGCTCAGTTGCTTGTGTTTTGAACTGTCTTGCTGTATTAAAGACAATTTGGAACTGGTGCTGGTTTGCTTTATTTAGCAGATAATCAACAGTTCTAGATGTTGAATCATGTTCATCCCATACAAAGTGTGGAAATAGCAGAGAATGCAGGAAGAGATGACTGGCATTGAAAACTTGATATTTTTCTTGAAAACTTGTGGTTTCTTTCTCAAGTAAGTCAATCTTGTGTATGAAGGAGCAAGAAGAAGTTGAGTTCAGTATTAGTCCAAGCCTAAGATTATAAATAAAACTCATCAATAAAAGATTTGAGCACTTACCTGTATAGAGAGTTACTGTATAGAGATTTGATGTTCTCTGGTAGGTGTTTTTGTTGCTGGATGTACTAGAGATGCTAGGGCTTTGGTTTTTTTTTTTTTTTTCTGTGAGACAGATTTTGCTTTTGTGGCTGGAGCTGGCTGCAGTTAGCTGTAAAAACAAGTATATTTGAACTTCTTGTGAGGGTGTGGTATCTCTGATCCTTGTAGCTAAATTTGACTGGTTCTGTCAAGCATTGGATTGTCTGAAGTGCTGAAACATCTGATTGCAGTGATAACATGCAGATGACAGGCTTATCTTCTTACCTTATTGATTTATGGTATGTGAACAAAATATGCTGACTCCTTAGCTATGACCTGTATGTGAAGACCATGTAAATAAGGCTTAGACAAGACTCAGATGTCTCTGGAGCTTGCAGCTGTGTTATCAACCTTTGCTGAAGGTGTGTTTGCATGCAGTTGAGGAATGGCTCTGTTTGGGTTGTGTTTCCTTAGCAGCTCCAGGAGTGGTGTGGGCTCAGCCGTGCCTTTGGGCTGTTGTGAGCTGAGCCCTGCAGGTCTCCACGCTCCAGTTGTGGCAGGCCTGGACCAGGAGCTGGCCTGCTGAGTGTCAGAGCACAAATGGGGCTTGTCAGGAGGTGTTAATGCAGGTATTAATAGCTTTCCATTTTTAGCAGTAACGGCTGCTATGAACTCATTGCCTGCTTTTGTTGGTTTCTAGTTTTAAAGATTAAAATACTTTATGAGTGGAACTCTGAAAGTATAATTGTCTGATTCTCCAGCATGATGTCAAGTTCTCAATGGCTGCTTGCTCAGACATGAAGGAACTGTCACCTGCAAAGGTGAAGGCTAATAGTGTGGGAGATGTTTGTTGTGAGGCTCATGGTTTGAGGCTGTAGAGCAAATTCTTGCTGGAAATTAAGGCTGCTTTTGACACATCAATATTTCCCATTTCAGATTTCTCTGACCATGCCTCTTAAATATCAAAATCCTTGAAAGGAGAGGAAAGTATATAGGACAAGTACCATGCTTAATATTTTTCTAGAAGATGGTCATAGGTGATTAAAGTGGCTTGAAAGATGTAAGTGACCAGAAGAGCTGATATTATTTGGGCATGCTGAGGTTCTGTTACCAAGTGTGTTTTCTTCTCTACAGCTTTTTTTGTGTGGAAAGTCTGCAGGTATTTCAACAGATGCTGAGGTTTAAAATATGAATAGTCTTTGTATGCCAGTTGGTGGACTTCAGTTACTGGGAGACAGATGAAGTTTAAGGCATTGAAACTACAATTGTTGGTACTAAGGCTCAAGTGGAGGCCTGTGTTGTTTGGGATTTTTTTTGTAGTTACCAGAGAATTGCTTTGTGGTCTGTTGTGCACCTTTCCAGAAGATGGGCATATAAAAGTTAACTATTGTAGGATGCCAATCATTACTAACTGCAATTAGATGCCAGATATAGGAGAATACTTTTAAAGCATATATTTTATTGAAACTAGAGAAAGAAATAATTTGTAAATGTCAGAGTGAATGGGGGAGGCTCTACTAGTGATTGAAAATATGGTCCCTAATGTACTTCCAGGCATGATGGTCTTCTAAAATTTTGCCAAAAACGAGCAAGGGAAAACCCTTCTCACAGGTCTCTGTGGTGGATTTTTTAGTTTTCCATAATATATTGTTGTGCAGGAATCATCGGGAGTGAGCCTTCAGATATTGATGAATCCACAAGCAGAAGCACCCTATCTTTTCACAGTAAATTAGATTTTTTGATAGCCCTGATACAGCAAATCAAGAAGAGGAAGGGTGAAGGAATAACTTATTTTTTGTGTATTTATTCCATTATGGAAGTGGATAGATTTCATAGGCCTGTATTTGCTGAAAATCTGAGATCTTCTGTGGAATTCTCCCTTGAAAGTGATTAGGGAGCTAATACCAAGGTGGTGGTAGTGCAGGGGAGGAGAGAGTGTTGAATTCTCCTTTTTGTAGCTGGGTATTGTTAATGCTTTAAGAGCTCACTGTGATCATGGTTGTTTTACCCACAATTTCCTAAAGGACCCTTGGATGCACAGACTGACTCCTGTTGGCTCTGGTGATCTCATGGAAGTGCCACTAAGTTCATGCACTTGCTGATGTGACACAGCATAGCTATAGTTACACAGTATAGCATTTGTCCGTATTCACTATGTAGCTGGAAATCCTTAAAAATAGGAGTGGGGGAGGCATTCTGTGGAAACCTTTGGAAAAAGCAGCCTTCTACTGCTAACCTTGTGTAATACCTAATGCAGTAGAGTGAGTGCACTAGGAAACTTGCTGATCTGTTTTCTTGTGAATGAATGAGTGGTAGATGACTATTTCCACCTGCTGCCCCCTTAAGCCTCATGCCATACATGATTTGTTGACTTCTTGTCGAAGTCGTCATAATGAGGATGGTCCTCATGGGTGCAAATTGATTGAAAGGAGTAATTTTAGTATAATTTTCTGCTTCCTGCTGTTTTCTTCTTTTGCAGAGCTGGCAAGGACAAAACAAAGGATTTTTCCTGTATGCGTATTCTGATGGGAGACTTTAAAACTTAATACCCAGAAGATGTATGTTGCTAGAGCCAGTTGTTATTCATTTGCATCAGTTAACATGTCAGGAAAAAGCTACCTGCTTTGTTATGGGCAGTTATGAAAGCAGGGCTCTTGGGGTGTGCTTGGAGGGTGTACTTTCATTCTTGTGAGGCATGGGGTTATCTTGTTGTTGGAGGACAAGGCTCAGCTTAGGCAGCTGTTGGCATTCTGACTTTAGTTGAGCCTGTGATATTGCTATGAAAACTTCTCCAGATGTCTGTTTAAACACCAGTGTGCCCTGCTCTCTTTTTCCATGCAGGCAGATCCTTTTAACTAGCACAAAATAATTACAATTCTTAAGTTTTCTAGTTCTAAGAAGATGATTGCCATGCAGGAGTTGATGTCTAAGTGATAACAAGTTATCTGCAAATTATTATGTACTGCTCTACCTGGTCACATACAATGGAGAGGGGGACCTATGAGGAGGAGGCAGCTGTTGATTTTCCATGAACTGTTGTGACTTATAGCTTTTTTTTTTGGGTTTTTATTTCTGTTTTCTCAAGTGCTAAAAAAATCTAGGACATACAAAATACATGGGAGCCTGAAGCTTCTCCTTAGCTCAGGATTTTTAAAGCTAATGAACAATTTGCTCACCAAACATTTCTGCAAACCTCTTAATTTTGCCATTTTTTCATGGTTGAGATTGAGATACAATATTGGCATTGGGAAAATGCCTTGAATCAGTCTCTGGATGAGATTCCCTGTACTCCTGTGAGCCTGAGGACACTGTTTCCAGTAAGAGGTGGTGGTGGAGGGGCTGCCAGTTTGACTGTGTGAGCTCAGTGCCAGAGCAGTCAGGTGTGCAGCTGTAGCAGGTTGGAGGCACCCCCTCCTGCTGCTCTTCTTGAGCTGCCCCTGGACCTCAGCTGCCCAGAAATGAATCTCTTCTGTCAGGTGTTCCCTTTGTCCCTTGTACATGGTGCCCTCCCACCCTGTCTCTGTATTCCCTTTTCCTTTAAGATTTTTGAATAATGGAAGTTGATAGGTAGGGTGCCTGTGTGCAAGGATATCAGACTTGCAAAGCACAAGGATTTATTATGTTGAAACAACCTAAACAGCTCTGAACTGAAACAATATGCCAGCACTTAAGGTTGCTATTTACTCTTGGCATATTCTGCATCTTGATTCCTAATGTATGCTAACTCTTTCATGTATTCTTAATGAAACACTTACTTTGATTTGTTTTCTTCACCTTTCTCTACTGAATATTTAGCTGCCAATGGAAAATTCATCAGTTTCTGAATCATATATAAGTGCTTTAATGTGTTTTATTGTTTTGGTTATGCTATATTCTCAATTGCTAGAAGAAATAATTGAAAATCAGGGTAAGAAAGTTTGAAGTTGGAAGTGGGGTGTTTTCAATGAGAATTAATCTGTTCCCATAGTTTACTGAAGTTTTGTTAATTGTAGGGCATGAAGAGATCTTAATCCAGAATATTTTTAGAGGTGATCTGGCTCAATAGCAAATGATTCCAATGCTGAGCTCAAGTGTCAGGGTGGAACTGATGCATGAGGCCAGACTTGGTGCTCATAGCAACTC
Source organism: Ammospiza nelsoni (assembly GCF_027579445.1). Lineage (NCBI taxonomy): Eukaryota > Metazoa > Chordata > Aves > Passeriformes > Passerellidae > Ammospiza > Ammospiza nelsoni. The sequence continues at coordinate 105,398,909 of NC_080634.1, forward strand.
TGGACTTTGCTCTCATGTTCACAGATTACTGTCAATTACTGACTGCTTTGCTGCTCAAATTCAGAGAAACATCTGCAACTGCTGCAAGTCTTCTCCTCAGATGTGCTGGGGTTCAAAAATTGCTAAACTAGGCATTAATTCCCTTGAAAAATACATATATTTCAAATCCAGTACATAGTGGGTTTTGTTCCTGTTCTCTAAAGTTGACACTCTGGGCATTTTTCATTACTTCTGGCAAATAATTATCAAATGTCTAAATCAGTATTTTATACTTGGTATCCAGAGTTTGTTTCTTTTGTTCCTGAATAACCAAAAATGTAATGACTACTTGAATAAACATTTAGATGTAGATTCAAAGGTGCTCCTGTGATTTGAATCACCATTGTCCTATTTGCTTATCAGTGCTTGATAAGAGCATATCTGAGTTTGGAGTGAGATGGTGACAAGTGGATTTGAGTGAGATATCCTGAGATCACTGAAACTTCCTGATGCCTTCAAGCAACCACTTAAGGCCTCAAACATTTTATAAGGGAATCTCCAACTTGGGAGAATTAATTAGCTCTCCAAGGCAAATCTTGTGTGGTATAACTAAAAGGATACCTGGTGAAAGAGCATGTTGTTGTTTTAATTTCCTGAAGTTAATAGCATAATAGGGAGAGCTTAATCAAGCTTGTGCCTGGGTTCTCAGCAAAGAACTTTGTGGCTGAGTGATGAGCTGTATGTGAGGGGTTGATCTGTTCATGGAGCAGAAAAATACCAGTGATGATTTGTCCTGCAGTGCCTGCCAAGATGCACCTAGCAGGATTCCTTAAAGCTGTTGAAAACAGGCTAAATGTGTTATGAGTACTTCAGTCTTTCAGTCTGTTTGCCCTCTTGCTGCTGAGTCTTCCAGAAACTGCAGAAGTGAGGTGGTTTGGGGGTTGGTTGGACACTGGTTCAGTTTGAGTCTCATGTCATTTTACTCTTGGCCCTTGGAGGGTATGGCACGCATGAGTAAACAGGGTTCTTCATGTTTTTGTGGTGGTGGCTTAAGGAGTAAGTGGTGGAAGTAGGCATTTGTTGTGAAAAAGATGGAGAAGGTAAAGGAGTTGGGCAAGGAAACAGATGCTGCTGGGGAAGGGGGGACTGCATGTCTGAAGTGACAGAAATTCTTTGTGCATGTACTGGCATTGGAGGAGCAGCTCTTACCTTCTCCAGAAATGGCTGATGCCTGCCAGAAGCTGCAAGTTCAAAGTGAGCCTTGCAAAGTTCCCTTGCCAGTGCAGGGCAGAGATTAGAACCTGTTTAAGAACTGTGGCTCATAGTTATGGCCCCATTTATCTATTCTTTTGATGTCTGAAAAACATGTTGGTTTGATTGCTGGCCCACTTATTACTGCTGTAACCATGGTTACTGGGCAGACAGGCTGTGTACTCTGAGCCTTACTGCCTGTGCCCTGGTAGAACCTGACACTGGATAGGAGTCTAAAATCTTACTGTACAGATGATGCATATTTTTACAGAAAGGTAGGGGAAGGAAGAAGTTTCATGGTGGTAGTGTGCTGTGGCGTTTCATCAGTGGTGCTCCTGACTAAGAAGGAACCAGCAGTTAAATAATTCACTGTGGTCTAGCAGAATTTGGTTTTGTTGGTCCTGTCTGCCTTTAGCTTGCAACATGGAGTTGAGTGAGATTTAGAAGGTGAAAAATAAATCTATCTCAGAACATACATCAAGATCAGATAGAATGAGTAATAAGCAAAGCCTTCCAAAGTCTATTAAATATCATTGGCTACTGGGGAATTGGCTTGCTCTTGGTTTTGCTTAAAGAAAAGTAAATACTCTGTCAGTTACTTCAGTTTATCTGGTTGAAACATTCAGGGGTAGTTCAAGTCTGGGGTTTGTGGATGGGCAAACATAAGTTTCAAGCAGTCAGATTTTTAGTTTAGTCTGCTGTGGAGTTGCATAGAGATGATTGATTCAGGAACTTTGATTTATTTGGTATGTGTCTTTTTTCAGTTCTTTATACCTAGTACAACTCCATTTTATCCTGGAACTATTGCTGATTATGTCTGCTGGCTACTTTTACTGGCTTCCAATGTAAATGCATTTTGGGAGCAGGGGTAAAACAAAATAAGTACCTTGGGAATAACCCTTTATGAAAGGCACAATGGGGAAGATTGTCTGTGCTGGAGCGTTTGGTTGTAAGCTGTGTCTGCATACTAAGGTCTGTGATACCTCTGGTGGAGATACGAACTCCTGGTTACATTGTTGCCATTGCATGACCGTGGTGGCTCAGTTCTGTGTTCTGTGAAGTGGAGATGATGCTACTTGCCTTCCAGGGACAGCCTGTAAATTAATGTTTTATTAGATCTCCTCAGTGACCCTGGTGGGCTGTGTCTTTCCAGTTTTGTTGTTGTTCTGCTAAGTGCAGCTTTAGGAGCATCCTCCCCTAATTCACCTTGTCAACTCCAGAATAAATGGGCAAAGCTTGCAACTTGTTTTTGAGACACTTACTTGAAGAAACTAAAATTGTTCATTAAAGCTATGTTGTGGGTAACAAAACCCCACAAATCTGTATAGCAAACTTGACACCTCTGAATTTAGCGTATTCTGACTGAATAAATACCTTTATGGACAAATTATCAGCTTGCTTTTGAAGGTAGTTGTACCAGAGTAGTGTCAGTTATTTCCAAGTGAATTTTTTGTGCTCTTCTGAGAGTTTTTTCCCATAATATCATGAGGATTTCAACTGGAGACTTGCTCTGGCCTCGATGTTAGAAAAAAGGATGTTTGTGTAGGGCTAGGGTGGATAGGTTAATCTTCAATGCCTTTGTTATCCAGTATTACAGCTTAACTTTTTTTGAGATTTCTTGTCAGTCTTGTGGGGTTTTTTTAGGATTGCTGTTTGTGTGTTAAATGATTTTAAAAGAAATTATGTGAGTAAAGACTTGCGTGGATTGTGATATAGTATATGATCAATAGTAGCTGTAATAAAAACACTGATTACATCCATGTGAATAACAATTTTTGCTCAGGTGTGAAAACTGATTTAAAGTTGTTTGGATACCCATGCACAGAGAAATATCTCTTGGTAGATGAGGATGGGCAGAAGAGAAGATACATGAAAGAGTGTTCAAATGGTACTTAAAAAAAATTAATCCAGGCTTCCAGGAGAAACTTTCCAGCCTCTAGAAAAAGGCAGAAGTAACTTGACTTGAAAATCCTCACTGATTATTTTTTTCTCTCTTAATCTTGCAGCTGATTGTAATGCCGTTCTTAAAGCTCTACAGCCCATTTTTCAGGAGCAGGGAATGACAGAAACAGTTCATAACTGGGAAGACCATGGTTATTTAGTAACCTACATCAAAAAAAATGGCAGGTGAGTGGATTTTTCTTTTGATTATGTCTCTGCTGTCTTTCCTCTAAGTATTTATTTCTCCCTCTTGTAGTCTTGATAGGGCAGGCTCTCCTTTTATCAGCCTTGTGGATGCAGTAGCTATGATAAAGCCGAATATTGTTTCTAATCTGGACTATGTCGTTTTGCAGTTTGGATATCAGAAGGTTGAACTGGTCAGTCTGATCTGTACCTTAGAATGGTGCCTGGGTCTCAGCACTAGTCCTTCCAGATGCAGGAAAGTTCAAGTCAGTTCAATGTATTTGTAATTTTCTGACCATTAAATATGTCCAAACGTGTTGTTGTCTAACCTTGGCATGTGAACAATGACAGCTTTGTGTCTGTCTGTATTTACATGCTGTTCTATGCTTCAAATTCTCAAGCAGCTTCTGAGGTAATTAGCAGCATGATAAGGGTGATTGGTGTCATTAGTGACACAAAAGCTGAGTCTACTGGGACAAACTGATAAGCAAAACTACATTCACTTTATTTCCAGATGCTGCTTCACAGTTAGTTGATTATGGTGTACATTAATCTGGTCTATTTATAAGTAACTACCGTGGTTTTATTGCACTAAATTTGTTTATCGTTATTCAGTTACTTGTTCCTGTCATAATTGTGGCAGCTGCTGCTTTAGGGTTGCCTGTTTTCTTTTTGCTGGTTGCATTTGTTATGTTTGGTAGTTTGTTCTGTTTGTTTAATTGGGATTTTTTTGTGGGGGGGTTTTTGGGACCCAAATTAAGGTAACAAATAAGTGGATATGAGTAGTTCTATGTTTATCATTCTCAGTTGTGTTCTATGAAGTTTTTATTATATTTCAGTTAGCTTTTCAAATGTGGCACTGGCTTTTTCTGCTCAAAATTACTTGTTTTTTTATACTTCATATGTCTAGAAAAATCTGTTAGTTGTATCTTGCTTTTGTACAGCCTTGTTTATTTTGTCTTTAATTGCATGTGCTTTATGATCTTCCTGAATTATTTGATCAACATTGCAGTTCTGGTAACCTTATGTCTCTGAGTTGGTGAAAATATAGCAAAGTTGGTAATTTTTTTCCTCTGTAATAGTTGGTAAATATCCTTCCTCTCTATTGTTAAGCTTTCATGTAATTCTAAAAAGATAATATCAAGTTTCTACCAACTCTGAAGAATTAAAAGATATTACTTTAAAGTAAAAAGAAGTTAGAAGATTAAAAGGTTGGTTTTATTTGATTACATGGCCTCATGTTGCTTTTCTGCATTTCCTTGAGTGTTAGAGGAATATGAGATGTGAATTCTCAAATTGGGTTTTCTCTTTGCAAATTCATCTGATCATTTGCCTTAAGATGATAGCCTCTTCTAAAGGAGCAGTTTCAGAGTTAAATTGCCTGTCTTTTGAGGTGTTCCAGGAACTTCCTAAAAAACAGTGTTTTGTTGCATAACTTTTCCAGGACATAAATGAACTGGCACCTGGAAGCATCTCTGAGAAAGGCTCTTATAGAAACCTAAATTTTACAGTATCTGACTCGATTGCTCTTGTTACACTGTCAGCTGAACACATGCATAGGGGAACTTTCTGTGAGTTTTGGGACCTCAGCAATTTTGTTTCCTCTGCTTATACAACAAGCCTGAATACTTTTTTTTTTTTAAGGTAACCCTAAACAATACATTTCTGCTAGTGTAGTTTGTATTTGTTTGATGTAGTTTCAGTTAACTTAAACAAATGAGGTTGTAAACCCATAAAACCCAACAGACTGGACAGTTCAAAAACCTTGCAAAACAAACAGGTTTTACAAATTGTGAGAATGAACCGATGAACGTATGGATTTCAACTGACTAAATAATTAAAACAGACCTGCCTAGTTCTGTTTTAATACCAGCAAGTTTGTCTGCACTCTATCTTAGTGCCTTAAAATATCATACATTTTAATTAGCATAAAAATATTACCTGACACAACTACGAAGAAAGTAGCCAGGGCGTGCAGGCTTTTCCTCTTCTTGTCTTGCAAAACAGTGTGTTTGGCAAGGCAAGAAGAGGAAAAGCCTGCACGCCCTGGCTTCATTTCCAGCAGCAGCTTGTAGTAAAACTTGGAAAAAAGACTTGTAATGTAGGTATGTCACGAGCAGCTCTTGTAAGGATGACTGGCTACAACAAGTTCCCTAGAAGGAGAGATGGAGGGGGTGCTGTGAGTCAGGGTTTGTGAGCATGTGCACACAAATATGTTTTTAGCCAGCCAAAGGTGACTGAGCCATTGCAAGACAGATGTGCAGTTGATATAACAAGCTGGGTACTAATCCCTGGGAAAAATATCTGAGATGAGATAGTAATGTGTTGCTAAACAGTGTCTGTACTCCCGAGTTTGCTGAGATAACCCCCATAGCCTGCAGGGTGCCCTGTGCTGCACTCTGTGGAATTGTGGGCCCTGCTGTTGACAAAGCTGTCTCTGACAAAGCCGCCAAGTGAACAGCTCCATGGAGGGCTGCACTGGTGGAATGAATTGGAGCCGATTTGGGGATTAAGACCTGCTTTCCTGTTGTCATCACCAAAGCAACAGATCCCTGTTCTCTTTTGTCCAAAGCTAAGCAAGCAAAAGTCGTATGTGGCAACTCTACCTGGTCCATTTACTTCGTGATTTGTTCTGACAAAAAACCTAATTGAGGGAGGTTCAGCTGAAGATATTTACTAATGGGTTGTCAACACAAGGTCTGGAGTGGGGCAGGGAATGGCTCACTTGAGCCACTCAAGTTCTCTCAAGCCACTCAAGTGGTGGGGATGGATGCGTTCCTCTGTGCTTTGCCAGTCCCCTTGCCCAGACACTTGGGGAGCTGTAAAATGTGCCTGAGTGGAGCTGTCTCTTGAGTTTTGAGTCTCAAGCAGTCTTGTTTTTCTGAGCTGGGTGTTTCTTGAGCTGTGTATTTTTTAGATTCCTTCTAGAGTGGTTTGTAGGGTCACATTAAGCAGCATGCTTTTACAGAAATGTCACTATCTTGGACTAAACAGTTAAAAGTTAAGTTTAAAACATGTGAAATTTTTATCTTATTTATTGTATATGTGACTTTGTACAGTAATACTGCCTAGTATATTCCACAGATTGACAAGTGTTGTTACATCTAAGTTAAGGAGAAAAATCAGTGAAGCTAATCTTTAGAAACTGCTGTCTTCTGAACTAATACTTTGTTTTAATCTCATTACTGCTTATGAGCAACTCTCCTTTTATCATACTGCATAGAGCTATCAGAGTTTTTCCTTGTAAATCTGTGCTCCATCTTTTGTCATGCTCCACCTTGAAGTTCCTAAAAAAACCCCCAAAACCTGAAACTTGAGTCATTGTTTATACAGTAGAAGAGTGTCTTTTAGAAAAGCTTTGACCTCCTTTATAGCACACATCCATTTTTAACTTTGGTGTCTGAATTCTTGCTTAGAGAAGTATAACCCTACTGCAGTTGGCTTCACTGTTCACAGCAGTGCAAGCTTTACCCAGTTGAATTTGGTTTCTGTGTCACAGATGCTGAATATGTTAACCCTGTGAAGGGGGAGGGGAGCGTGCTTACTTTTTTTCTTTGTTAGTCTTTTGCTAACCACTCTGTATGCTAGACAGCATATTTTAAAGGAGCAGGATGAACATTCCTCAGCTCTTAGTTTCTGGCTAAAATGTTGTAGTTGCCTATGAAGTGACCCAGAGTGTAAAAATGGGCTGAAGAATAGGAGGCAGTTGGTAGGAAGCAGCAACAGCTTTTTTTGGTTTAATTTTCTTATTCTGTAAAAACAGAACTGGACTAATGGCATAATGAAGAAATGTGATTGCCTAGCTCCTTAAGGTCCCTCAAGTACTTTGTAATTAATGTGAAGAACTTTAAAAAAGTGTGTTTTAGTAAAACAGTATCATGCCAGTTTGAAAAATTTTACGTTTTCCTGGTATAAGCAAATTTTTATTTCCTCTCTCATTGAGTAGTTTGACAGGTGATGCTTTTAGTGGCAAGCTGTTTTTTAAATACTTGAACTATTCTCTTTTTATAGTGATTCAAAGTTAGTCAGCGGATAAAAGCTTTGATGGGTTTGTAGGTACCTGTCTTTCTATCCAGCTTTTTTCTCTGGGTGTGGTGGTTTGGGAAATCCTTTCGCGTGTATGTGGGATTGCAATGTTCCATTGTTCTCTGCAATACAATTAACTAAGGTAGGGTAGTACATTTTGGGTTAGAATGATTTGATCTTTGCTTCCTAGTTCTGTTTCAAGCAGTTACTTTTTGATTTGTGCAGTTTGGAATTATTTGTTGACATCTGATGTGTTCTGATGTTCAGGTGCTGAGGTGCAGCACTCAGTAGAATTGTGTCTGTAGCTGACACCTGTGCATACCAGCACAGAAAGCTTGAGCACTGCCTTGGAGGATGTGACAGATATACAGGTGCAGCAGCAAGTGAAGTGTTCTTACAGTGGGGGCTGCTTTTCAGGTGCAGATTTCCTTGCCAGATGGAAAGGAAGAGGATACCTCCTCACTGAGCTTTTTCCCCTTGCTACTTTTATGAAATTACATGCAAGCACACATCAAAAGTGTGGCAGGTGGCTTTTTTTTTAAAACATGTATTATATTTTTCAGAAAGATGAGACAGTAGGGGCTAATTTTGAAGCAAACTTTATTTTTCCGCTATTGGATTCTAAACTAATCTTTCCTGTATATTTATATATAGAAAATGGAAACTATTCTCATTGTTTTAAAGAACCCTCTCCCACATGTTAAAAGAGCAGCTGCTGATAAAAACCTGTGGTCATATATGTTCTGCCAAGTAGAAAAATGTAAAGTGACAAAAGCCAGCATAGCCTTTGCTGTCTGCTGACTGAAGCTGGTAACTTCTTGTGAGTTCAGCTTTGGCCTACCACTACTGCATTAATGCCACTTAATACTGACTGTTCATATTTGAGTCTGTTGGCTGTGTGCTTAAATCTTTACAGGCATTTTAGCTTATTTTAGGTGTTTCTTTTCATCCAGATAACTTATAGCCAAGGTATAACCAACCTGTACCTGTATTATTGTTGAGAATTTTGAATTTCATTCGAGTTTTTTTACCATAAAATAGCTCAGAATATCAGCCAGAAACTTGGAACTTGGAGTTTAGTCCCATTACACAGCCTGCTGCCTGCCTTTCACCTCATCCCCCTTGCCCCAGGTGTCAGGACCCTTCTCTTCTGCTAGAGGTGACAATTGGATGAAATGGATGGTTCTGCAGGCTGTTGTCTCTGTATTCTAATGCTGTCATACCACTTACAAATCTGTGAAGTTGTGTGGCTGTACTTTCAGAGCAACTCTGCCCTCTGCCTCTCACCTCCCACCTCAAAGCAGGGGCAGGAAAATCCCCTGCTGAGGCTCTCATGGAGTCACAGGGGAAGTGAAGATGTCAGCTGTCAAATCTTATGATAGCTGTGTGATTCTTGTAGGAAATTAATTTAAAAGAGAACTTGAGTTATGGACAGTCAATCTGTTGCTCATTTGTGCCAACAGCATCTCCTGGAATATGGAAATAAGCTGATAAAAAGTTTTTCTAACAGCAAAAATATTTGACACCATGCCAGTTTTCAGGGAATCAGAGCTGTCTTTTGAAGTGCATATACATTTTTCTGTCTGTACTGCCACAGCTCTGAGAGCATATGGACTTAACCCTTTTCAGTATGAATGGTCATATCCAAAACCTGCTGGAGTGGCCAGTACTTCCATCTTCAAAGTTCTGCTCTTTTGTCCTTCTCTCCTTTAAAAAACCCCAAACCCTCACGCAAACAGAATCCTGGTGGGCTTTTGTGTTTCCTCACCAAAACCCTGTGTCAGAGGACACCTAGTGGGGAAGCTCTGGGATGGAGGGAGGGAGGGCTGCTCCCCGGTGGTGACAGTCTGTGTGCTCTGGGTGTGCATGTGTGTAGTAAATGGAAATGCCTCTTCTTCTGGAGACAGGACCTGTCTGCAGAGTCTTGAGAAAGACTCAGACTGCCCAGACCCATCCTCTGAAGAGAACTGGGTGACAGTAGTAACAATGAGAGCTGCAGATCACTGCTGTTCCAAAGCCAGCAAGGTGTTTTTATTCTTGAGTTGCTTCAGTCAGTTTCATAATTTGATTGTTTTACAGTTAGCAGAAGTTATCTTCAGACAACACACAACATTCAAGGTTTTATCTCTGACTGCAGCTGAGGGCTGACAGTCCCAGCACCATGGGGAAGGTGGTGTTCCTATTGAGGCTGACAGTTTGCAAAAGGGGCTCTGGAAGAGACAGAAAAGGTGGGAGTGGTGGGGAGATGAAAGGTCACATAAACTTTGTCATAACAATAGTTGGTTTGTGTTTTCCTTTGGGGCTGAGTGGGGTGATAGGAGGCAGGCAGAGAATGATACAGCTTTATCTGAGGTTTCTGTGTTGTACTAGTGCATTTCTATCCCTGAATACCCTTTCTTTGTTCAGCCATTCCTGTTGTCATCCCCTCTTCTGCTTTTTTTTCCGGTGTATGTTTTTCTCCTCTGCTTCCTTTGTAGCCTTTCTGTTTCTTTTTGTCTTCTCTCCTCCCTAGAATAGGAAGGATATTGCCTCTGCTACACTGTTTCATTGTGTCTTTCCCCACTGCCCTTAGTTCTTGTTATCCTCATTGCAAGTTCTTGGAGATCCACTATTTATTCGCCTACTGTACTTAGCCTGGCAAGGCCTTGCTCTTTGGTCTTTAAATGTTTCTGTAGTAAATATACAGTAGGAGTTTTGTTGACTTTGCATGTGTATTCATCAATGAGAGTTTGCTGTGCAATTTCTTTGCCCGTCAGAGCTGTGGTTTGCTCCAGGATGCTTATTGTTTTTCACTTACAGATTTTTATTCAGCTTTGAATGTGATCAGTGTCTCTGAATTGTAACTATAAAAAAAATTGAAAAAACAACCGACCAAAAAAATCAAACTACCAGTCCCAACCACCCTGCCTGCAAAACAAAACAGAGACACACCCCCAGAAGTGAAGAGGAAAACACAGAGGAAGGAAAGTGTCCAGATGTTTTCTTAAGGATTGTTTTCAATTAAAAAGCCTAAACCAACCCACCTGTTCCAGCAGGCCTGTAGACTAGCAAGCAGTGCATTCTCATTGTACCATTGTTGTTGTGGCTTAAACACTGTTTCACTGCCTTGCTTCCTACTGGTTTTATTAGTTGTTTAGTGATAGGCAAGTTCTTGCAACTTTTTCTCTTTGTGACTTGAAGAGGAAGACTCGAGCTGGCACTGCCAACAGTTACAGATGCTGGAGAAAAATACACTCATTCTGAACTTTATACAACTTGCTTTAGATTTTCTTTCCATACTCTGATTTTTGATAATAAATTTGTCATTACTATCTGTGTTGTAGTTTTGCCAATTTGAGAATTCACCCTCATGGACTGGTGTTGGTGGATCTGCAGAGCTACAATGATGACATGAAAGGAAGAGAAGAAGTTGATCAGGTATGAATGTTGCTTACCTTACTAGGATTACCTAACTGTATGGGGAACCCCTTTTTAGTCGGGCTTATCAAAGTCTATAGTGGTAAAATATTAGAAATATTGAAGTCAGTTCAAACCTGGGTGCTCACAAATGAGGAGCAGTAGCACCTGTTGAAGTTGTGCACACATGAGTGCACGAATGCACACACTCCTCTGCAGGTACTGGGCCTTGTGTTTTTTGTAATATTTGTGAAAATTCAGCAGCCTTGGTTAGGGCTTGGGTCTCTTCAGCTACCCAGGTCAGTGAGGGAGGACATGAGATGCTCAGTCTGCAGCCTGGTGCATTAGTGTGAGACTCCTTTGTACTCTCTGTTCTGAGAGGTAGGAAGTCTCCATACTCAATCTTTTGCACCATGAAGAAAAACAACTTCATCTTCCCTGGCATGAAGGCACTAGACATTGAATATTGCAGGGGAAGAGCCCACTGCTGTAGCAAGAATGGAACTTTGAAGGGTTCTCATGTTCCCTCTTTGGATGCATTGTCCTGGAGAACAGCTAACTGCAGTGATCACAGCTGCTGAAATATGCACATTCTTGCTAGTAACAAGGCTGAGGAGGCCAGCTAGTTACTCTTGGGCTTCTAATGTTACATTTCAAAGCTTTCTCATGGCAGGTGCTGCTTTATTGACCTCCAGGTAGCTAATTTAACAGATATTTTGCCTTAAGTGCTGATTTACAAATTCCTACCTCTTGTTTCCTATTTTTTGCAGCTTCTAAACAAAGTAGAAGAAAGAATGAAAGAGTTGATTCATGGTAACATAAAAAGGGTGAAACGGTAAGTTTGTACCTCTACTTCTGTATGTGGCTTGTCTGCATAGTTACTAAAGATAATAAGCAAGTTAGGCTTTGCTGTAATGCAGTGAATAGCCTGGAGTGTGAAGATATGGATGGGAATTTTTTTAGTTTCTTGCAAGGATTGCATGAAATAGAGAAAAATGCAGTGTGGAAGCAGGAGCAGACTGCTCTGAAAGAGCCAGGGGTGGCAGAGGAATAGGCCATGGCATAAACAGTACCCTGTGGGCCACATGCCAGAGCTCATGGAGAAGGTGAGCTGGTGATGGTGACCAGGATCAGACCCAGCCCTGTGGTTGCAGGCTGGGCTATAGTACTGAGGCAACTCTGAGCACGAGCTGGGTGTCAGGGCTTAGCAAAAGACTTGGGCAGGTGGGGATGGAGCTGCAGTGCAGCTCTGGCACAGGGACCAGGGGTGAGGATTAGAGCTAAAATGGAGCTCAAGCCCACAGAGATTTTGCCCTGACAAGGTTTTCTGCAGCCCTTTCCCACATCTCTGCCTCTGCCGTGCCTCGTGGTGCTTGCTTGTGGGTATGTGTGGTTTAGGGACCTGCCAAGAAGGTAGCTATGTTTTGTAGCAAATTTTTATAATTAAACTTAAGGATGGAGACTTTGCAAGCCCTTTGTCAGTTAGTATTTAAATTCAAGGCTATATCTTAAAATTTAAGGACTCAAATTGCAGCTCGTGGCCTGGTGCTGAAATAACTTTCATACTGGATGTGGCTTGTTGTTATCTTCATGGTGACTGTTTGGCAGTGTCTGATACCTTGAGGCCAGGGAGCATTTACTCTAGGCGTGCACATGGTAGAAAGTGCAGCAGGTGCTTGAAGGAACATAAAAGTGAAAATGGGTCAAGAAAAGTAAAAAGCAAGTGTGAAATCAACAAGGCTCAGTAAAGCCAAGGAGCAAACTACAAAAAATAGGAAAATGGTTAAGCAGTACTATGGCAGAAAGTAGATCTGAAAGTTATGAAGAGAGTAGAAGCAAAATGGTAGCAATTTGAAAAGTGGTATTATACTTTTGCATATTATTTCTGTTTTATAGTTGTATGTAAAACAGAGTAATTACCTTGTTCCTTCAGCCTGGTAAAGCCTCACAAAAGGTACACAGTGTATGAACATAGATGATCTTGTATCTGTGCTTATGGAGGAGAAGCTTTCTGATGTTGTTTTGATGCTGAAATGATAAAGGGAGTTTGTTGAATCCCTGTAATAGGTATTTCTTAAAAAACAGGTCAGGGCAATGTCTGCCTGGAGTGATCTAGATCTTTTGCTTACCTTAGTATGGGGAAGTGAACCTCCTAGAACAGTCTATCTGGCATGGATCTTGTCACATGCTCATCAATGTCTTTTTTTTTTTTTTTTTTTGCTTGTTTTTGGTTTGTGGGGTTTTTTATGGGTTTTCTTTGGGTTCTTTTTAATTTCTTTTTTTCTTTTGCATTTTGCATTGTTTTTGTTTTGGTGCCAGCTGCACACGTGCAGGTGCAGTAGGATGAAAGTAGCTGGAGAGGTTTCTCACGCCTTTTGTTGTAAGGCAGGGTTGCCCTTGCTCCCGCCCTGTGCCGCCATCTGGCGGCTCGCTGCGGGTAGGAAGTGTTTCTGGAACGTTGATTGGGAATCCCTGGGGAATTTAGAAGAAGCCTGTTGGATCTGATCTTCTGCTGCAGTCTCCTGGAAAAAACCCTTTAATTCTGTGAAGTGCGTGTGCGAGATGTGATGAACTCTGTGCCTGCACGTTTTGCCTAAATGCAATCTCTGGTTGTTTGCTGTCATTTCAAAGATAGTTTGTCTTTACAGGTGAAATGCTGGTTTCAACCAAGGTACATCTCTATGGAATTTTAAAAAATCCTAATACCCACAAACAACATACCCAAAACAGTCCTAGCAGACACTTGAACCACTTTTAAAAAGTAATGCAGACTATGAAGTGATATCAAGGATTGTGGTTATGTACTGCAGGCTGACCCAGCTCGGTTTGAAACGCTGTCACAGTTCTCTTTTTGTTTCTTTATGTGTTAAAATGTGTCTCAGTATAGCTTCAGAATGAGATCTACTTAATCTCAGAGAAATGTCATTCTTAACTGAATGAAGATGGGAATAGGTTTTGTCATGTTTTTTTCCTGCATTCTGTTTTTTGTATTGTATTAATTTCTAGTCATGAGCTAGTTCTTCTACAGAGGCTCGTTCATGATGAAAATTCCATCTCTTAGAGAGAAATTCACAAGTGCATTGTAGAAGTTGTACATAAAGAAGAACCATGTAAACTACCTGTCCATTAGCAAGTTATATATATTTAACATACAACTGGTAGATTTTATATCTGTTAACACTTAATGTGATAAGTTTTCTTAGAAGCCTCTCATGAATATTATTGTGGTGAATCCACAGTATGTTTGAAGTGGATTTTAAAAAAAAAAATTCCAAATTTTTGTAATCATCTTTCAATCATCTTTTTGTAATCATCTTCATCTTTTTGTAATCATCTTTCAATGAAAATAAAAATCTTTCATTTTTTTTCAGGTTGCCAGCCATTTTGAGAGGAGGTGTTATTGATAGATACTGGCCCACAGCTGATGGGCGCCTGGTGGAGTATGACATAGATGAAGTTGTTTATGATGAAGATTCACCTTTTCAGAATATTAAAATTCTGCATTCAAAACAGTTTGGGAATATTCTTATTCTCAGTGGGGATGTTAGTAAGTATCATCTCATTTAAGGATCTCTGGTATGAAAATGTCAAAAGTGTTGTTTTCTATCCTGCTATGGCAGTTTTAATGGATGTCTAAGGGTAATGGTTCAGGTGCTGGAAACTGTTTGTGTATGTACACATATATCTGTTCCTGTATATTCAGGATGTTAATCAGGCTGACCAGAGTAAAATCTAGAGTTAAAAAAAAAAAAACCAAACATTTTTCCTGAGTTAGTATCTTTGCTGCAGAAAGTGGCCTGGGAGAGCAGAAGATGGTATTCTATAGCAGAGCTTGCTCTCCACTCTTTTATATGAACTTTTCTGTTTGTTGCCAGTCCAACTTCTAAGAGCTTCTCTTTGGCAAACAAGCTACTTTATCAGTCTTCAAAACACAGTGGAGTTCTAAAGAAATATGAAGTGACCTGGCACGTGTGTGTATAGTCTTGCTGCTCCCTTGATTCTCTAAGGGAGTTTCCTGCTTGGTGAGGTATAGGACAGCTGTATCTCAAACCATTTAGCTGCTTTATTGGTGAACAAATAATAGAACTTGAACTCATAAGTTAATCAAAATAGTGACCCAACCTTTATGTTGGGGTTTTTATATGTGGTACTTCATGCGTGCTGACCTTTGTATTTTTGAAAGTGGACTTAGGAAAGGTGGACTGCTGTTCATTAAAGCTGGAGACTGCTGGAAAATCTAGGCAACAAAAGGACTATGCTTTGTAAAATCTCTTAGTTCTTATGTTGAAAAGGACTGACTCTGGTAAATGAAGAGTGTTGCTGTCCAGGTATAGAATACCTATTTTCACTCTAATGGCAGAGTAATTAAGAAATTGAAATACAGCTTTTTGAAATCATTGGAAGTACCGCTAACAATTCAGTTAGCTTTCTGCAACTGTCAAGAGGGCTTCTGAGCAGATGGCAGCTGAAAAGCACTGTTATTGAATTCATTAACAAGGTATTTTCTAGTCCAGATAGAATTGTATTAGAAATCATCAAATTGGATATTCAATTATTCTAGCCAGAAATTTTTATCAGAGTTTAATATGGAGATGAGGTTTTGCTTGAACATTATGACAATGTGCCTTGTAGGAGGGGAAGTATGCCATTATTTATTTCCCTTCCAGGGGATTTTGAAATAATGCTTTGTCTCATTTTGTTGTTGTGCACTCATAAGTGAGGTGGTGACTGCCAGGCAGAGTGACAGGATATGCCACAATGTTCTGCTGCACAAAGCTTGGCCCTGCTGGTGTGGATCTTGGCTCTTGTTGCTGCAGCTTGGGAGTGTTACTGCCTGCTTTGAAGCCACTGCTGGCAGCAGACTAGCTGCAGGGCCCTTCAGCACCTGAGTGTTGATGGTCACGTTTGTTTCTGTGCAGGGATCCACTGGTGTGCATCTAGGTTGCTCTTTTTAGCTGGGGTCCACAATGCATTTTCAGAAATTTCCAGATCTATCTCTTGCAGGATGAGCCTGAGATAAAAACCCACTGAGGTATGAAGTGAGCAGCAAGTTACAAAGACTGATGGTTTTGCTCTGCTACTTTTTCTTTTGGCACACACACAGTACTTCTCAATGCTGAGGTGGCCATTGTTGGGCTCATGGGGAGAACTGGAGAAATCCTGTGTGGGATTCTCATTACTTGGACTGTCTCTGAGAGCCAGGTTGTTTCTGTAGATGTTCTTGCTTTGGTCTGTATTGTATCACCTCTGGATTAATACCAGTTAATGAGAACTACTGAAGATTTAATATTGCTGTCCAATTCTTTCAGATCTGGCAGAGAGTGACCTGGCATATACTCAAGCCATAATGGGCAGTGGAAAGGAAGATTACACTGGGAAAGAAGTGCTAATCCTAGGAGGTGGTGATGGAGGTATACTCTATGAGATAGTCAAACTGAAGCCAAAGATGGTTACTATGGTAGAGATATCCTTTGACAAATGGTCCCTCATTCATATCAACTTGAGCTTTCTGCTGATACCTTAACACTGAGCATAGTTACCTGATTTGGATGAGGAGATAGATTTCACTTCAGACCCTTTTTGTCAACTTAGAGAGAGCCAGTGACTACACATTTGTGCATCATTATGCAACACCTGCTTTCAGGTTCCAAATCCATACCATAACTCTCAGTAGTAGTTTGCATAAGGCTGGAAAGGAATGCCTTTGCCATCAGACTGATGCTTCCTCTAATAACAGAAGACGGGTCTGTCAAGTTTGGGCTCACTTCTGCCTTCTTGAGTTTGCCTGTTTTCCTAAAGAAAGCTATAAAAAAATAATTCCTAGAAGCAAAAAAACTTAATCAATAGAAGTGTCAGGACTTGATGAACTGTATTGATGAATTGACCAACCCTGTTCTAAAAAAATAATTCCTAGAAGCAAAAAAACTTAATCAATAGAAGTGTCAGGACTTGATGAACTGTATTGATGAATTGACCAACCCTGTTCTAAAAACACCAATACAAATCAAGTTTTCAACATTCTGTAATTGGTATAGTTTGTAACATGAACCATTGTTAGCCATATGAGATCTATTTGCTGAGACTAAAAATAATTGTTATAAAATATAGGTTAAAATCTTAACCTAGGTTAACTTTATGGAGTTTTTGGTAGTCTTACAATTCACATTTCAGGCTTTCATAGTAATGATAACCTAAGCTATCAAAAATACTGGTTAAAACTAAAAAGAAGCACTTTGTGATCATCTGATTTCTGCAGTATAGATTTGTATGTACGAGTACATAGTCTGTGTACCAGTACAAAATCTATGTACTGGTAACTAAGGTTGATTATTGCAGGATATATACCAACAGACACATCTAATTATTTCTTTGTGAATGCCTCTTTGTGAACTTGTTTCTGAAGAGGTAGAAACTCTTACCTCTATTATTTCTGGAATTTATGATGCCTTGACAAATTTCAAACATTGACCAAATGGTGATTGACGGGTGTAAAAAACACATGCGGAAAACGTGCGGAGATATCTTAGACAATCTGAAGGGAGATTGCTACCAGGTAATGTTCTGTTCTTCTTTCATTGCAACTCATATTTCAAATACACATTGACCTAGTCTAGAAGGACTGCTATGGCAAAGTTTTGGGGGCAAGTCTGCTGATTTAAGTTAGAGAAGCTTTTTTTCCTTTTGCATGACACTTGCATATTTTAATAACTGGAGTTTATGTTGGAAGTATTTTAATTCTGCTTTAAGTCTTCTAAAATGAATTGCATATGTAGCTTTTAAGGAATATGAAATAGGAGAATGTTTGCTATAACTTGGAAATAAAGAAGAGATAGCAGTAGAATGTTG
The DNA here is from genome assembly GCF_027579445.1 of Ammospiza nelsoni. Lineage (NCBI taxonomy): Eukaryota > Metazoa > Chordata > Aves > Passeriformes > Passerellidae > Ammospiza > Ammospiza nelsoni. The sequence continues at coordinate 105,416,531 of NC_080634.1, forward strand.
TGTTTAACATCATTGCTTAAACAGTTAAAAAGAGAGAAGAATGCGTTTCTTAGCTGTTCTGTACTGATGAAAATAGCTGAATTTGTAATACACATTTAAGAATTATTTTTAATTTGCAGGCAAAATCCCTTAGTATTACACTGCTATTATATTAAGATAAAAACCCCAATAGATGTCATGCATCCCTGCAGCTGAGTTCTTTGTGCTGCATCTGACAGCACTTACAAATGAGCCCAGGTGTAATCTGACATGCTTTTGTTTTCATTACTGGCCCTTAGATGTTGTCACAGCTATTAACTTACAGGAGTTAGCTAATAAAAACACACTAAAAAATAACAGAAGTCACATGCTATTCCATGGAAATCAGTGGCCCTTCATACAAATATCTTACTTAACTTGCATGTAGGAACTGGTGACTGTTGTCAGCATTTGGTAGAAAGAGCAGTGGTCACAGATCTAGGAACTTCAGTCCTGGAATGCCTCTGTTTTCATTGCCATACTTACTACGAAGTTTCTCCTTTCTATATGATGTAAAAAGTTGAAAGTGGAGCCTAGAATTCAACATGTATTTAATTTTGTAATTTTTTTCTTATTTCTGTGAATCCACATTTGTTCCTTTTACCTGGTCATTTTAGGATATTTTTAGGACTAGCAACAATATTTCATTCTTACAGGTTCTAATTGAAGACTGTATTCCTGTACTGAAGAGGTATGCCAAAGAAGGAAGAATGTTTGATTATGTAATTAATGATCTGACAGCTGTTCCAATCTCCACATCTCCAGAGGAAGGTAAGTCTTCTAATTTATTTGCTTCTGAGAATTTTCACATTTCTGTCCTTCTGCTGCATAAGTCTGCAGCATAAATGCTTTTATTTTTTTCAATTTAAATAGCAGATCTGAGAAAAAAAGACAGCTTTTTTTTTTGAATATTAGAAAAGACTAGCAAGTGCCTAGCACTCTTTTCAGTCTCTTATTCCAGAATAATATGAACTCATGTAGCTCTTGAGAAGTATTTGCAGTTCGTACTCCAGTGAATTTTCCTCACTGCATAATTTATTGAAAACTTCAGGAGAACTCCTGGGAAGAAAAACAATACTCCTGCCATCATTGCCATTGTGTATGGTTTGTGTTTGTTTTTTTTTAATCCAGGCTTCATTTTTTTTTTAACTGTCCAAGTCTTGAATATGTAATAAGTAAACAAGCCAATAATGTGCTGTTCTGTTTTTCAATCGTTGCCCATATGCAGATTCCACATGGGAATTTCTGCGGTTGATTCTTGACCTCTCAATGAAAGTCCTGAAGCAAGATGGAAAATACTTCACACAGGTATGATACTTGGCTGTAATAAAGTACTGCTTTATATCTATTGCAATTTGCATATTTTCATTAAAAAAAAGATAAAACTAACTAAAAATCTACTTCAAGCTGGTTTTCTCTCTTTAATGACCTATCAGACATTTTTCCTGAAAGTTAGGATTTGCTAACTGACTTGTCTTTTTTCATTATTTCAGCTGAATGTATGGTGCTTTTGTCTGGAGTTCAATAGCATAATTTGAAGACTCAGAAAGGCACACTGCAGAATATTGCAGCTAAACAACTCTGGAAAAGCAGAACAGATGTACTTAATAAAGAGATACATGGTTTTTAAGCTAATTGTAGAGTGTAAAACACAGAAATTTGTCATTCATTAAAGTGTGAGAGTGACATAGGTGCAGTGGGATGAGAAAATTGTTATAGTCATCTCATACGTAACAGAATTGTGGTATAGCTTTCAGCAGATAATACTTCAGGTAATCCTGAATTTGAAATGCCACAAAGTTGTGTGCAATTGTACAAGAATGTGACAGGAGCCAGCAGATGGTTCGGTGAAGTCTCAGTCTCTGAAGTTGTATTTCTTTTGTCATGCTCATAAACTAGTCTTCTGATGTGTGGAGAATCTAAGTTCTGTATTTTAGAACAATATCCTTAAGCTCTGAAGTATATAGAAATTGGTTTACTGTAAAATTGCGCAGGTTTATAAAGAAAAGGAAAACATGGGGGATGAGGTTTCTGGCAATTCTAGTATGCTGCTCTGTTTTAAAATGCTGTAGTTGTATGGGCAAGAGAAATTATCTTGTGATTGAAACAAAAAATATGATTAATGTGGTTTTTCCACACTTTAAATTTTAACAGCATTGCAGTCCTGTTGATTGTGGAAATATTTGTGGCAGATTTTGCTATCAAAAGGACACTAAATGTTTAGGAAACAGCAAGTTGTTGTCTTACAGTTGCTGTCCTTGTAGCATACACAGTGATACTAGCTCACCTTGTTGGAATGTAGGTAAATGTATATCGGGGAACAGGTTTTGTTGGACTTTACATAAGGACTCTTAAAAAGAAGCTTGTGCTGAAAGCTGAAATGATGGCTGTGCTGCAGCCAGAGGGCAGGGGGTTGTTCTGTGTCAGCTGGAACCAGCAGCCCCTTCTGCTTCATTTGTCCTCATGGGAGGAGATAAATCAGCTCTCCAGCAAGTGATTGCACAGAAAGAAGGAAAGGACAGCAATCCTGAACCAGCCCTGGTGGGCTTTAGCTGTTGTGAAATGATGCAGTGTTATATTTTGTGATCCCAAAGCAACAAGGTGGTACATGGCAGGTTGGGAAAGAAACAATATTAAAATTGATGTGGCTTAAAATTGAACTTAGGGCTAATGGGTATCCAGTGCAAGGGCTGGAGTGTAGAAGCAGTGTTCTCTAGCAATTTAGTCTTGCTGATGATGTTGAAAAAAGGACAGTTAATACTGGGACAGACAGCTGTCAGAGCTTTTGATACAGCTATTGATAGACTACTCAGCCCATTTGATGGTCCTTGGAGCCACTTCCCAGTTGGGCCTGAAAAAGCAAAATAGTCCTCTGTAAAAATAGAATAACCCTCTCTATTGTGTTTATATGGCCAGGTTTTGGTAGTGGGGGGAGTGGGAAGAACTCCCTATGTCCAACAGAGGCACTGCCAGCTGGCTCCAGGGTGGACCTGTTCCTGACCAGGGCTGAGCCCAACAGTTACTGTGGTAGGGCCTCTGGGATAAGATTTTTGAAGGGCCAAAAGTTGCTGCACAACAGCCAGAGAGGGAAGTGAGGACATGGGAGAGAAACAGCTCTGCAGACTCTAAGGTCCCCTAAGGAGGGGCAGGAGATGCTCAGGTGCCAGTGCAGAAATTCCCCTGCAGCCCATGATGAACACCATGGTGTAGCAGGCTGTGCTCCTGCAGCCCATGAGGCTCCGCAGGGGAGCAGAGACCCAGCTGCAGCCCCTGGAGGGCCCCATGGTGGAGCTTGTGGATACCTGAGGGAGGCTGTGACCCTCTGGGAAGCCCACACTAGACCAGGCTTCCTGGCAGAACCTGTGTCCCTCCAGGGGACCCTGCTGGAACAATGGAAAACTGCAGCCCATGGAAGGACTCATGTTGGAGGAGTTCATGGAGGTCTCTCATAGGGAGAGACCCCACACTGGAGCAGAGCAGAGTGTGAGGGGAAGGAGCAGCAGAAATAACATGGGATAAACTGAGCACAATCCCCATTCCCCATCCTCCATCAGTGCAGTGGGGAGGAAGTAGAGAATTTGTGAATAAAGTTCACTCTGGGGAGAAAAGGGAGGTAGGGGAAGGCACTGTTAAAATTTCAGTTTATTTCTTATTATTCCACTCTGATTTGATGAGAAAATGGAGTTTATTACCCAAGTTGAGTCTCTTTGCCTGTGACAGTAACTGGTGAGTGTTCTCTCCCCAGCCTTATCTCAGCCCTTGAGCCTTTCTGTATTTTCTCTCCTCTTTCCAGCTGAGCAGGGAAATGCCAGGGTGTTTTTTGTGGGCACCTGGCACCCAGACAGGGTGAGCCCTCCACACCCTCAGACAACTCAACAGTCTGGCCATAGGATGAACAGATTATTGGGTGCTTAAAATAAAATTAACTGTGTATAACTTTGTTCAAATTACTTACATTTTAATGCAATTGGACTAACTGAAGCTGGCTACTTGGAGGATTGGTTTAACTATAGACAGAAGGTCAAGCATGACCACTACCAACTTTGGCAGCTTAGTCACACACTGGGAACTCATAAAGGAATTTGAATGTTCTGTTGTGTTTGCTATTAAATGCCAGTGGTTTTATCTCTGTGGAATTGGGAATTTAAGTTAATTTTGCTCCAGCTCTCTGCTTCCAGGATGCTTATGTTACATAGCAGGCCTTGCTGAAGAAATCATGTGCCTTTCAAGCACATGTTGTTTGTTGTGTTTTCAAAGTGCAGGACTCTAGTGTCCCCCAGCCCCTTCTTTGCATTTTGGTTCTCTAAATCAAAAAACATTAAATTTCATCAAGGAAAGGGACTGAGGGAATGTCCACTTGTCAGAGATCATCTTTGCTGTGGTGAGGAAATGCCATAGGAAAAATGCAGCAAAAGAATCGTTGTCCTGGTGACCACTAGCCAGCAATTACAGTTGTCTCTTCTGCCTTGACATTGTTTACTAACATTGAAAATTTCTGTCCTTTGTAGTCTGTCCCCTTACACCCTGAACAGAATCATGTGCATCTAGTAGGTTGTCATTTATATCAATGCCAAAGAAATGCTTTACCTGAAAGTGGAGTTGTGTTCACAGAATGCCTTCCTTTCTCATAATGTATTGCTGTCTGTCTAAATGCCACTGCTGGGAAAAATAAAGGGAAATGCTTGTCACCTCTTCATTGAGCTCTGCACAAGTTTTAGGAAATGTTCTGATCTGCACGTGAATTGTCAGCAAGCAGGATCTAGTGCTGTCTAACTCCAGATGGATATAATTTATCTGAGATTATAAAAAGAATTATTTCTGGCATGCTGCTCTTAACACACCTGGTGGTTCCCTCGGGATTCCTTCCGTGCTGATCCTCGAAGCAGTCTCCAAAGGCTGCTGCAGGATGTCCTGTCACCACTAGGTGGAGGCAGGTAACCAGTATTGCCTGGCAGTTCATGAACATTTATAGAGATTCTGCCTGTGGAAGGTTTTTCAGACTATTTATTTGTATTCCTAGGGGATACAAGAACTTATGTGGCCAATTTTAAGATGCAGGAGGGACTTCTTCCTTTTTTTCATCTCTGAAAAGATATAAAAGGGCAGTTAGTGGATGCCATTCTCTGCTGCTTTAAGTTTGTGTCTGAGTGTGTTTGGGGAAAAATGCCTCTATTTTCTCTGTGCAAATAGTAATCACAGCTTAGAACAAAAACTTGTATGAGTAGCAGCTGTGCTTTACACACCCTTGCTTTTCTAGCTGCATCATCCATACTGAGTGATGCAGCCTACACAGGATCTGCACGGAGAGACATGAGCTGTAGGGCCCTTAGCCTGCAGAACTTGCAAACTTGTCTGTAGGTTTGCGACTTGAAGCTTGTTTGTGAAAACTTGCTGTTAAACATAATCCCACCGCTCTGAGGTTCAATGGTCATATGGTATGCTCTTATTTCCATTCTTCTTCTGAAACTGGTGCTTTGAAGTGTTTAATGATATGATATGATGCCATGTCTGTGAGGTGCTTGGTCTTATGTTCTCCAAGGAGAGACAGAGGTCCAGGCTCCCAGCCATCACAGTGGAGAGAAATGGGAATTGATAAGGTTGTAAGACCTTGATGTATCCTGAGGTCCACTTTCATCTCTAATATACCTTTCTGGCAACTTGTTTTCAGACACTTTAGGTGTTTTTACAGTATTAGACTTTCTAAAAGTATGATTTTTATATGGTCCAGGTGATTCAATTCAAGTGAGTATATATACTTGTAGATATCAGAATGATACGTAGCTTTGGCTTTTGTTTTTCTGAGCCATCACTTGTGCATTCACAGTACCATGTGAGGATTGTCCCAAGAGCTGTGAAGCCAGATTCAGAGACTGGTTGTAAGGTTGTCTTTGAGTGTCAGTGGATTATGTGTAGCTAAGAAAATGCCTTTTTCTGTGCTAAGTTTTTGTTCTGTTGATCTAATCTTTTGAGGTTGAGAAGGCTGTAATTTTCAGCCTGTTTATGTAGTAGAACCTTTAAAAATACGTCTGAACAGGAATTTGTGACTTCCTGGTTGGGGTCACTCAGCCCAGGCAGAATAGAACCACAGACCACTCCCAGGTTCCAGTAAACAGCACTGACCCACTGAAGGCATCATGTGTCTCCCACACCAACATGTGGCCCTTCACTCAGCTCTCTCTTCCCGGCCACTCTCTAAATGTCCAGACAATCATCATGTTGCTCCATAGTTAGACTCCTTTTTTTGGCTGCTGTGTGGGCTTTCTAATTAGCATTTCCATTGAGGGAAGAGGATTCTCCATGACTGAGCCATGAAAGGAGGCTGGAGGAATGGCTGTATGTCCCTATGTGAGCCTCTGATTTCTTGGTAGTTTGAGAGACTTGAATTAACAGACATTTTCATTTCTGTATGTTATTGAGAGTTTAGCCAGTGGAGGTACTTACAGTTGGGTTTGCCTCCATTATTTCCTTAACAGCCCTCCCTGCCCCCCAAAACCTAAGCCTAGCTTTGGTGCTAGGTGTTTCATGCTCTCTGTCTTACTGCTCATTAGTCACTCTGAAGTGAGGAAGGATAAAACCCAACCATGGCCGTGTCCAATTCTGGCACATCATAATAAATAAAAATAGAAACCCATGCTAAACATAAAAATTAAACTTCTGTGGCATACAGTCACAGACAAAGGTGGCCCATGACAATGACATAAGGGGTAAGACATGTAAGAAATGGGCAAGTAAGGAAAAGGGGCCCTTTCACCTGCTTTCAACTCACTAGTTTGCTTTTTGAGGATTGGAAGAAGCATAGTGGCCTAAGTTCAACATGTAACCAGTTGACGGACACATCCACTTTATAGATGGGCAGAGTTAAATGGAACTTACAGGGTTAATTGAAACAATTCTTTTTTTGCTGCTTAGTTTAAGCAATGTTTTTTGTCTGTCCAGAACTGTATTTGTTATTTAAATTTGTTGTGCATTGTCCTGTAGTAACCTAAAATTATTGCTTGCACCTACAGAATTTATGCCTTGTGAGAGCCCAGAAAAATGCATATTGGGAGATGGGCATGAGCTGTTGAAGTGGGTGCAAGCACTGAGCAGACTAAGGATGCAAAGGCTGTGAAACAGCTCAGGAGCTGTCTAAGGAAGGTTTTAGAGATTAACAAATCTTAATCGCAAAGTTAAAACTGCCTCAAGTACTTTTGTGTCAGAAAGATGCATTTTAAGGGTAAAAAAAATTTATAATTCTCCTAGTTCTTACCTTCCTAGTTCTTACCAAATTGTTTGGCATGGAACAGAGATTAAGTGAGGGGGTCTGGGGAGAGGAGTTTGGTAAAGGCTTTTGTATATATTGAAAAATTGGCTGAACCCTGTGGGAAAAATAAAAGGAAGTGATTTTGCTTTTGAAAACGTGTAATTGGTGAGTCATCTGCTTTAAACCTTGTTAAACAACCTTCAGTATTAGCTATTGTTTCAGTTATATGGTGTCTGTGCAGAACAAAGAATGCATTGCTCTACTACATGGCTCTTCATTAGGCAGTGGGAGTTAAAGTGAACAGTGTTGCATTCTGGGCTTGGTTCCCTGTGGCATTTTGGTGATACTGGAACATCTAAGTGTGATTGACATTGTTACTAACTCTGTAGTCTTGGTTAATAAAGCTGGTCATGTTTTAAAGAAAGGTGTTCATAATACTGATTTTTTTCAATAAGCTTATTGAAATAAGCCTTAAGTTTCATAGATTTGATTTTTGGAGGGCTTAACTTTGTGTTGAGTAAAGCCAGATAGTTAAAAAAAATAACTATGCAGAACTGCAAAATCCTGTAATGTTTGTCCAGAAGAAAAATGTTGATAAAAGAGCCAGGTGAGTTGTCTGAAGCTTTAGGCAAGATCTTTATTTGGAGATTGGAGAGTTGTGGGTTTAAAAAGTAAAAATTGTTTTTTGGCATGTTCGTTGTATCTGTAATTTGTTTTCCATGGTGTCTGCAGAGATTTGTCTCTTGCTGAAGAAGGGAGAAATGATGAAATGCTGAAGGACAGTCTGGGAAACTGTATACTCTTCTATCATTGTGTATCCTGTTCAAGTTCCTACGTAATAGTGGTGTGCTCTGTAAATTACCTAGCAGTGCTCCTATTTGTGACTCAAATTACACACACAGGTTGTTTTTTAGTTTTCTTTTGCATTCAGTCTGATGTTGAAACAAAATAATATGTTTGGTGAAGGGCAGCTGAACCAAAAAAACCCACCACAATCCCCTGGATAATAACAGGTTACTAAACAAGTGCTGCAGCAGTCTGTTCATTGTGCTCAGTTTGTGTTAGTCTTCTACTTTTGACAAGTCTCGTTTCTTTTCTGATACCCAAACATTTGGGTTTAGAAACCCAAATTTTTATTAGGAAATTTCTATATACAGCAAGTCATTTTCCTTTACCAAATAAAAAAGTACTGGTTTGTTTGTGCAATATGACCAAGATGATAATCAAACATGTTTTATGCGAGTTCTTTTGAAGGAGTGCTTTCCCAAATATGATTTTTAAAAGATTAGGGAGTGATAGAATAGAGTGGAGTCATAGGATTTTGTGCTGTGGAAGGGGCCCACAACAATCATCCAAGTCCAACTCCTGGCCCTGTACAGGAGAGCCCCAAGAATCACATCATGTGGCTGAGACCATTTTCAAGATGCTGTGTTAGCATTTTTTTAAGTTGAAGTTTTCTTTTCTACTTGTGGAGACTTGAGCACAATCCTAAACAAAATTGAACAGGATGCAAAAAATTCAGAGGAAGATGAGTGGAATGAATTCTCTTTTCACTTCCTCTGGAAATAGAAATGTTTTAAATATGCTGTGAAAAAATCCTACCAATAAAAAGTAGGAAAAATAGTATAAATCCCAAAGTCAGAATGTACATTTTACAGTTTGGTTCTATTTACCATTTGATGTTGTTACATGGAAAAATCAATGTAAATGGAGCTGTTTAGAAATACTGATTTCAAATGTCACCTCTGCTTGTTTTAGCCTCTGCCTGTTGTATGATGTATAGAGCACAGATAGTACTTGTTCAAATGCATCTTAGTTCCTTGCTTTGTGAAAATTAATTTTCAGCTGCATCTGTGTGCATGTAATAATTTTAAGGCCATTTAAAAAAATCTGGGAGCACCAAAATTAAGCTGCACAGTAAAACAAGTCTTGCATAACGCCCCTGCTCCTGGATTTAAAACCTTTGCAGTGTCTTAGCAGAGCAACACAAGGTGTGAAACAAAGGCAGTCAGACACTTGGGAAGCATTGAGTAAGTAAGTCCTTGGTGCCTGGGGTCCTCATTTCAAGTTAGAGGTCCTAAAATACAGAGTAAGATGTGAATGTAAGGGAGCTGATTTTTGATTAGATCTAGTGTTTTCTGATTGAGCCATCTGCATTCTTTCACAGTCAGGAGCAGGTTACACATGTTATTGAATGGCAGGAGTGAATGAGATGCTGCATTCAATGGTCAGTTAAAAAAACCCCCAAAATTGTGTACTTGTGTGTACACACAAACACTTCCCAAAGTCATTCAGAGCAACAGGAAGATGCTGTCATTCTGTAGATAGAGGCTCTTGATTTAGACTTCTTTCTAACACAGTTTCTGTGCCTTGCATTTCTTGCTATAATTTTGTGGGACTTTGGCTCTTGTGCTGGATCTTTAGGAACTGCGTGTATTTGTTAACATAAAAATTTCATTTTTGTTCTCCTTTTTATCTTCTTTGGCAAACGTTTCTCCACTAGAAGTGGTAAAGCGTGTGGGAAAGCTGAGAATTTTATATATGTTGAGAATAGCTCTATAAAATGCTAGTTAATGCTTCTGTATCTACTGATCAGAAATGAGAAGAGGAAAGGAGGGTTTGTGCTAGATCACAGTACAAGACATTTATACTACATGCTAGTAAACCCAACCACTAGGGGAAGATGGGGACACACATCTCCTGAAGATCTCATCCTGCCCCACATGTGGCCAGACTGGCACATACTGTGTGGGCAGGAGAGATTCACAGTCATCATATAACCTGCTGCTGATGTGCAGTGTTATAGCATGGCTGGTTTAGCATGTTTGGGGCCTGTAGGTAGAGCTGAAGATTCCTCAAGAAAGTGGTGGAAGTACAAGACCACAATTCAATTCATTTGGGTGTCAGTGTGCCAAGGGCCTGTAACAGTATCTCCACCTTGACCACAATCACAGAATATATTTTCTCTGTGCTGTGCCACAGAAACAGTACCCTTCTTTTTGATGAGTCTTCTTTCAGTGCCTCATACCTGGAAAAAAACAACTTGAGTGATTTGTAGACCATGCAGTGGTGACTGTATTCAACTTCACTTAGTTTCAAATTAGTGTCCAAATAACTTGTATTTGCACATTCTTCCTAAGACTGTTGGATTTAAAGTTATAAAGTGTTTGCTTGTCTACTTGGTTATGTAGTCAAGAAATTTGACAAAGGTTTTTTGATTGAACTTACAATTGACTTTTCTTGCTTTGGGTTGTTGGTGTTTGTTCAGTCTGGTGTTCTGGTGAGCTCACTGTAACCACTAAATCTTCAAATGTGTTATGGATATGGAGAATTCAGACTTCTGATTAGAGCTTTCTCCATATGGGCACCCCAGGTATATTGCAGTAACTTCTGCTTCTTATTAATACTTAGCCTGGGACAAGGTATTGCTGGCAAATAGGAGTTGCTTAGGGGAGAGTTGGGTGGGGTTTTTTGTTTTAATTTTTTTTGTGTGTGTGGGAGGGAGGAGGATGTTTGGTTTTTTTGAGGTTTTTGGACTTGCGATTTTTGGGAGGTGGGGTGTTTGTTTCTTGGGGTTTGCTTTTTTTTTAAATTCCTCACTCAGTCCTTGATGTTGTTTCACCCCAAAGATAAAAAAAGTATTGCAGGAAAATCTTATTTTTCAGAAGCATGACATGTGGAAACTCAAGACAATGATGTAGCCCACAGCCAGAGAACTTCTATATAATTTAATGTATTTTGTCATATTGCTTTGTGGAAGAATTTGTTTAAAATTAATAGGCTATAGTTTTAAAAAAGTTCATTTAAACCATGTAAGATCTAGGCAATGTTAAATAACTGAGAAAAATCTGGATGTTGTAATACTGTTTACTAATAAGTTTAAGCAATTATAAAGAAAATGGTAATGGAGTAGATGTTATAGGTAAACAACACATGGTGGTCTGTTTTAACTGGAAGCCCTCATACAATGATTGCTTCTGCTAATGAGAATATAGATAATCCCCCCCATACTTACCCTGTCTTGAAAGGATACAAATTGTTGTTTGCTGTAGGCAGAATGAAGACAAGCTGTTCAGTGTTTGCATTGTAAATATTAAATATGAAGAACAGCATGTATCTGGTTCTGAAATATGTGGGAGCCTTGCAGTAATGTCAAAATGTATATGTTCATCTGAAATTCTGCTTATTTGCTTGATTGTGACTGGGATTTTTTTTTTTTCTTCAGGGAAACTGTATCAATCTGACTGATGCCTTGACTCTGTATGAAGAACAGCTTAGCAGGCTTTATTGTCCTGTGGAGTTTTCAAAAGAAACTGTGTGTGTTCCCTCCTACATGGAATTGTATCCTTAAAGACTGAGGAAAACTGGAGATTGTGTATTAATAAATCAAGCAAGCATAGATTGTTTGGAGGTAATGTACTCAAGCAAAAAGGCAGTTCTGATGTAAATACTTAATGTTTTTTTCATAGTAAACGAACTGTTGCAGTTTTATTTTGAGGCTAACTGTAGGAATTATTTTCTAAAAGTGCTATAAATTCATAGCTGGTAAAATGATCAGCACCTTTCATGAATAAGCTGTATTTTTGTTAATGTTTTGAGTGGTGTATGTGATATAGGATAAATTGTGTGATAAAGGTAATACTGCCTGGCAGTTCTGACAAGGCTGTATCTTCTTATTTTCTTTTCTTCTTTTACTAAAATAAGAAACTAACTTCATACAGATTAGCATGATCCAAATCTTTAGATATTATCTGATAGAGCTATTCTTGAACATACAGTTCAGACTTTACTTTTAAGGCTGGGGAATGGGGAAGAGTGATTCCCATCAATAATTACTAGTTAGTGTTACTGGAAAAAATATTCCAAGTAGAGGGTTATGCATATTCTCAGCAATCTCCCATTCCTAAATATAATCCTTCAGAATTTCTTCAGTTTGTGGGTGGTAAGGAAGTTATGTAAGGAGCCTAGAAGTTTAAACTTCAAGCCCTTAGTGTGAGAGGGGCATTTTGAACTGCTGTAAGGTGGTTCTGCCATCTGCATTTGCCTTGAGTGTTTACTGCTTTTGTGGGATCTCCCTGGAAATGTTCCTGCAGAGTGAAGCCTGCTCTGGCTGTCTCTCTTGACAGGAAACATCTTTTCACAATCTTCTTATTCATAATACATTAAGCACATGATACTGCCACAGCCTTTCTTGTGTTGTGTGTGTTCATTCCCCTCCCTCCTGTGTCCCCAAGCCTGGTAGTGCTCACTGCTGCAGCCCCCAGACTGACCCCGTGCTGACCCCAGCCAGCTCCTCCTGCTTCTCATTATTGTCAGCTCTTTGGGAAATGCAGATTTGACCTTATTTTTTCAAGTCAAGAGAATGTGAAGGATATCAAGATACTTGCCCTTAAAGATTACAGTTTCAGAGAAAGTGGTTATTTTTGCCTTTACAAGTGCCAGGCCTTAATGGAATGTGTATGTGTTTTGAAGAGTAGGCATCTTTGATCTGCTGAGTCAAGAAGAGAATCCAGGTAGATATCACTTTTGAGTGTTTTCCCTGCCCTTTATGAGCTACCAGAAGTTTTCAGAATTTAAATATAAGTAAAAAGAACTGCATTTTAACTGTGTACAAGTGTTGCCTTTTTTCCTTAACTGCTTACTTTCTCCAGATGGGTATTCTACACAATTTGGAAGAAACAGACTAACATCTGAACATCAAGATTATTTGAGATGATCCTAAATGTACATGCTGCATGGAGCATATAGGCCTGCCACATGCTGCATATTGGCATCTTGAACCTTTAAATTATATGCTGTAGATGATCCTGAAACTTAGTCATGCTATTGATTGTGAATTCTTTAAATGTTTTTTATTATTATTTTAATTTAAAAGCAAATGGAAAATGTATATTTTGACGAGCTAGGGTGTTATTTTTGAAAGTCAACTTAGATGAATAAGCAGCAAAACTATATAGCTGCTGACTGCACTGAACCTTTAGAATGTGATCCTTTTCATTTTTTTGTAGATCTTCACAAACTGGTTGATTAAAAAAGACATCTTTAGCATTTCATCCCTGAAGGAGGATGGAGTTTTTGTTGGTTTTGTTTTTCCAACAGATTTTTCATTTATGGTGCTTTTTAAAAATGGGAGAGGGTTTTGTGTGGTTTTGGGTTTTTTTTAATGAACACTGCAGTGCTTCCATATAGAGAAGAGCATAACTAAAAAAGAAAAAAAAATCTTGTGGGAGAATACCCCAAGTCCTTTGTTGCAAAGGGAAGAAAGCCAGTCTTAAATTTTTATTTACCCTAGCAATTCATCATTGCTGTAATCTCTGCTGCAGAAGAATCTTTGGCCTTTTACCTCCTGGATTTTTTTAGTTGCTGCCATATTGATTTGGATTCTGATATGGATTTCACAGTAGCTTTGTACTGAAGCATGAAGATCAAGTCTGGGTTTTCATTCCACCATGGTGCAAGAAATTGAGTGTAATGAGGTTCATGTGGGCATATCCTCTCCCCAGCCTTATGGGAAGCACTAGATTTTTGAAGTAAAATTTGGCTTAGAGGATGAAGAAATGTGGGTGTGATATGATCTATCTTTATGTGCACCTGTACTGGATGTTTTGAAGAGTGTGTGTGCTTCAGTAGGGTCAGTGGCGGTTGTATTGCCACAGATGGCCCATATTGTCTGAGGCTCTTGCTCAGTTAAATTCACTTGCAGTGTAAAAATCAGTAGAAGCTGGGGTGCCTTGTAGTTCTGTTCTGGAAGAAAATGCATTTTTCTTCAGCATTTTCTCATGCTGTCAGAAGTTATATTTTTGTAAGAGTTTGCTATCTAGCAACTAAAATATTTGTGCTTAAAAATCCCACTTGAAAGGAGGTGGAAGGATATGACCAATATGTGCATTTTTTACTTTTCCAAGGTAGAATAAGAAGTGTACTGTTTCCCTAAACACTCTAATCCTGAGCAATGATGTTTCATTCAACACCCATATCAACATTTTCTTAGTTTTATTGGAGAGAGTTGATTTGCCCCACCAATATACTGTTAATGAAAACAAACAATACAAAAGCTGTCCTTTATGTTTCTAAACCACTCATAAAGAAAAATTTTATTGCATGCCACATATATAAACTCTTCATAGACTCTGAGTAGCCTATGCAGAATTCCAGAGTGATACTCAAAAATGTGCCAAAATTTGCTTTGTCTTTGGCCTATAATTGGTCTAAATGTTTTCAGTTTGGATAGCCAATAGAAGCATTTTTCAGTCTTACTGATTTAAATGATCTCAATTAATTCTCTAATAGACACAGGGTGCAGTTCTTCCATGGCCTACAGCTTGTGAATCACTGAATACTCCCAAAGAACAGAGCTTCCCTCTAAACAGAATAAAGTTTCCTGTATTTCCCTGAGTGTTCTAGGTCTGCTGTAGGCATCCCGGAAAATAATTTGATATTATTATCTGTAGTCTAATAGAGACTCTTAATTTATGATCCAGGACTGCAATCAGTTTGTCTAGCTGCAGATGAATGCAGATACCCTGTAAGCAGGTGTGTCCATAACTTTGCAAGCATGAATATTTCCATTGGTTCTTAGTGTGATTAGTCATGTAGATGAAACGAAGCCCACAGGGACAGAGCTCAGAGCATCTGTGTTCCTGGGTGAGCTTGGCAGATGTATAAATCAGTCACAACAGGTAGGGGTGGTTGAGTTTTTAGCAAGGAATTTTGTGAGCTGGAAGATGACTTAATCTGCTCTTGTACCAGGGCTTGTGCTTCCCTTTGGTGTCGCTGCACAGGGAGCTGCTGGGTGTGCAGGGATGTTCTGGAAAGATTCCCAGAATGACCAGGGGACCTGAATTGCATATTAATAGCTGAGAGACAGCAGTGCTTGCAAACTTTTCAGCTAATAGGGTATGAAGAGAATTGGAAGAATTTTTTCTTTAACTTTTTTAATGTAGTGTTTCACAGTGATAGATGCAGTATAAAGCAATTCAGCAAACACTGAACATTATATTTTTTTAAGTTGCTGAATTGATTCTGAGCAAATATATATACACATTGTTAGCCTTTATTTATTTGTTGCTGTAGTATAGATTTTTTTTAAAAAGAAAAAGAAGTCTGTGTTAGAATTTTCAAATGCAAACTGCTATAGCTGATCAGTTTTCCATGTTTAAGGGCATTTGGGAAATGCCTGTGAGTGCTGCACTATGTATGCAAACAGTTCCCAAGACATGGTTAACATTAGAGGTTTCTTAATTATTCTTTGCACTAAATGCTGCTTCCACCTAGAAGTTCCTGACTGATAATAGTTTGTGCAAGGAGAAGATTGCTGGCATTGTATCTACTGCATCAGTGCAGTGCACGTGTTACAATAAAGGTACGCTGTCATTACTTGTGTGTTTGAATTGTTAAATCCACTGTGGATTCAGTGTTCAAATGACAGAATTGATGGGTATGATGCATACCATTGTACCTCCTTTTTCCTTGTTCCATAAAGGTATTTCCTGGTCCTTTTATTGAGTATCTTTTCTGTCTCAGATTAATAAATTGTTATTTTCCATATAATAAATGCTCAGATAAGATACTCTGTATATGGAACAGCACACTGATATTTGTAATGGGGGGGATCACTAGAGGCTTCAGTGATATTTGCCTAGAAAGAGTTAATTTTGTGTAGAGCATTTTAGATGTGAATTCTTTGAAGGTCTCTAAGTGGAAGAGAATTTTTCTGCTAAAGTAGTAAGTTGGCTTTGGGGGACAGTGATTCATTGTATGGCACAGAGAAAAGACAGGCTTAGGAGAAGTCAGTGTGACATTGAGAATGATGGAAACTGGCACAGAAGTTTAGGAAACAGGGAGAAGGGCACAAACAGAAAGGGCACATCAAAGAAGTTATTAGCCTTACCAAATCACACCCTATCATAATGTTATAAATGAAAGAAAGACATTACTCACAGAAAATATAGAGAGATTTACATGAATTCCAGCCAACTGGAAAAGAGAAATATTCGCATCTGCATTAAGTACAGTGATAGCAGAAAGCTTGCTAGTAGGGAAAAAGAAAGGGGGAAGGTTTAACTTTGAGGGGAAAAAAATCTTACACATAGACTGAACATAGAATAAGGGGTAATTTTGGAGTGCCTGCATGCACAGTAGGGAAGATAGATATCTTGGGTTTTTATTTTTGCTGTTTGAGAGTCTGAGGTGTTGACAGCTTGCTGGAGGGAACAAGGTGAGGGGATGGCTGAGAGGAAGAGAACTCAATTTCTTATTTTAATTGAGGAATAGGAGGCTGCAGATGATGTTGCCTGTGGGTAATAGCAGAGAGCTGACAAACTTTGCCCACAGAGAGAAGAGTAGTTGGAGTCATTAGAGATGCCAAGGGAGCAAGTGAGAGTAGTAGCAAAGTAAGCAACTGCTGCAGTGATTAATAATAGCACTGAGCAGCTCAGAAGTGCCTTTTTGAAATGTGGAATGTTGTAGGAAGCTAGGAATGAGGGATGTGGAATGGGAACTGGGAGGATATCAAGAAGTTCATACTGTGGTCATACATTGCAGTGAACTTGAGCTTCAGAGGTAGAAGTGGAGAAGGTGTAAAGAAGGAAAAGTAAAATGTGAAATTGATTTCATAATTGGAAGTGTGATGAGAAGTATTCCTGTGCAGTGTCAAGAGCAGAAAGGATGCAGGGGCAAGAGGCATTAAGTTGAAAAGGAACTGAGGAAATGAGCCAGGAAGAGGAACCAACAAACAGGACAGCACAACAGATGTGGTGTGGGGATTTGGGGAACACATCTGGACATACAAAAAAGTGCCAGTCACACTGCCCAGCCTGTCCTCTGATGGTATTGGATGGAGAAGGAAGAGAAATTGGAAACATTTGGGGTTTTTTTGTTGTTGTTGTTTTTTCTAACTGAGTAATGAATGCAAGATGTCTTCTAAGTATTTTCGGAGGAAAAGAGCTTAACTGCTGGAAATTAAATGAAGACTAAAAGGAAACTTCAGATTAAGGAGTGTTTAAGGGTAGACTGATTACTGAAGCAAATAATTACAAACTTCATGAAGTCCAAAGGCAGGGCAGCTGTGGGATTTAACTGTCATGGATTGTCACTGAGCATGGAAGGGAGGTAGGTAGAAGATACTAGTGGTGTCTTTGCTGTCTTCAACTCATGCAACTGGAAATGCTGATCAGAACTGGCAAATGTATGATAATAACTAAAAAGCACTGCTACAGCCATCTGACTTCAACATGCCATGATGACTTTGTGTGTTACTTGAGAGGAAATTCTTATCAGTGATGAATGCACAGCACAATGTGCCATATTGCTGTGCAGCACCCAAATATAAAAGTATTTTATTGGTGTATAATGGAAACATCTTAATGCAACTGTTATTGTATAGGCACAGAAATGCACCAATGGAATAAAACACTGGTTTTAGTAGATGGGAATAACAAAGATGAGTGTGTACAGCTCTCTGAAGCCTTTGGTTTTTCTGGTAGCTGCTAGTGTCATCTAACACTTCCCCGTTTAACTTAATTATCAAACCTGATAGCATTGATTTTTAAAACTATTTTATGCCATGCTTTGTCCTGATTCTGCTCTTAAGCTCCTCACTGGACATTCTGTGAAATTACTTCCTAGTGATTGGCATGTCTTGTAACACTTCGGTGTTTTCAATGATGTTTTATAACCACTGGTTAGTTAATTGGGGTGGAAGGATGACAGGTTTTTTTCAGGAAACAAATTTTTGACAGCTCATTGTTTAAAATCACAGTGAAGACTGACAGAACACTTATAGGAACATGCCATGACTTTTCTTTTTAGAAAGGACCAAATACTGTTAGAAGTTTTCACTTGTGTCTTGAATTAAAATGTTTATACTAGGATTGTAAAATTCTTGCAGTATATATAACACTTCAATACTAAGGAAAGGAAAGTTATGTGCTGGCATTTTCTGGAGCTGATTTGCAGACAGCCACGTGGCTTAAGTTGTATTCTAGATACACTTAATAGAAGCACGAAGATAATCAACAATTAACCTAATACTGCCAACACTAAAGCGTATCCCTGAATGCCATATCTGCTCCATGGATGGTGATTCATCTGCTTCCCTGGACAGCCTGTTCCTGTGCTTCACAATGCTTTCAGTGAAGAAAATTGTTCTTAATAGCCAGTGTAAACTGCCCGTGGCACTGAGTGAGGCCACTGGCTCTTCATCCTGCTGTTTATTACTTGGGGGAGAAGAGTGACCCCCAGCTCTCTACAATCTCCTTTCAGGTGGTTACAGAGAGCAGTAACATCTCCCCAGTGTTTTTTCAAAGCTAGAGAAACCATCTTGCCTCAGCCACCCCTCCTAAGGTTTTTGCTCTAAAGTGAGCCCCCAAAGGCCTGTATAGGCCCCTGAGTTCTCTGTTCTTGACTGGCAGACTGCTGGAGCCTCACCCACCTCTGGATGCAGTTGGATGGCTTCTGAGAGATGGCCTTGTGCACAGAGACTTCTGGTTTTTGCTTTTGTTTCTGCACTGCTCCAAAGTAGAAGCATTGCCTGTGTCTCCTGGGCAGCTGCAAGGGTCGCTCATGGTGCAGGTAAATTAATGGGTGTCTTTGGCCCGGGTCTCTGGGCCTGGGAGCAGTGGGGCTGCAATGGCTGGGCTGAGGAGTGACAAAATGTTGCACAGTGGAGTTGGGAGCAGCCCTGTGAGCAACAAGGTGAGAGGAGGAGGAGAGAAAGTACTGCAGAGGCATCAGAGGAGAGATTCCCCTGCTGCCCTGGGCAGGGCTCCAGTGGAGCATGGACTCCCCTGCAGCCCTTGGAGGGAGCTAGGCCGGAGCAGGGATCCGCACGCTCTCCACAGGACTTGCACTGGGGCATGTGGCTATTTCCTGAAGAAACTACAACCCCTCTGGCCTCAGGTTTGTCCTGAAGGACTGTGGCCCTTGGGTGGGACCCCACTCTGGAGCAAGGGAACAGTGTGTGGAAGATGGAGCAGCAGGGTCGAGTTGGTGGTGACTGAGCCCACCTTGCTGCCTTGCACCTCTCAGGGAAGTGGGGCAAGGAAGGGGCAGGAGTGAATTTGAGCCCAAGAAAAAAGATGAGGTGTGAGAGGTGTTTAATCTTTGTTGCTCACTTCCCTGCATTTTTAAGTGGCAACATACTGGATTAAGTTGGTAACTGGTAAAAATGATGAGTGGAACAGAAGCACAGCTGAAAGGAACATGTAGAGCAAAAAGAAGCATCTAGCCCAACTTCCTGACCACTTCAGAGTGACCAAAAATTAGAGCATGCTGTTGAAGGGCATTACCCAAATGACTCTTAAATGCTGACAGGCTTGAGGCATTCACTACCTCTCTTGGAGGCCTGCAGGACGGACATTTTTCTTAGGTCTCCCTGGAATGCCTTCAACCTTTAAAAAAACAGGTGATACATTAGGTATGACTGGGAAAACAAGAGAGGAATTTAGTGCTCTTCTGGGTAAGTAGGGCAAGAGACAGCCTCATTAAAACTGAGGAGTCCAAACCATTTTCAAGTTGCTGACTACTTAGCCTGGAGGCATGAAAATACGAACAACTTTTGGAACTTCTGGAACAATGAAAGGTTGTTCTCTTGAGCTAAATCTAAAGAGCCAAACTACTGCCAAACCTTTCTATTGCAGTGTGTTTTCAGCCTAGGGGCTGTGCTAGAACTATTTTAAGGGCTTGTTCCCAATACAGACCTAACCCTTAGGTTTGCAGAAACTGGAGGGTAGAGTCCCTCTTGTCCCCTGTCCCTCTAAACTTCTGTTTCTAGAAGTGCTGCAAATGATTATGAGATGTATGGAAATTTAACTAGCTGTAATTTCTCAAAGATAAATATTTCAGACTTTCTTGACTGGAGTGTTTTCTAAGGTCTGTTTAACCCAGTTCCCCCAATGCTACAGCTTATGGGAGAGGGTTGCTGTAGAGTCATTTTTTCCACTAGCTGTGCCATATGAATGCTCCCAGCTCTCTCTGCTCTCTCATTGCTTTGGCCTCACCCTGTGTTGTCCCCTCTGCCATGAGAGTTTCAGGGAGCTCTCCCATGGCCATGTGACAAACCAAGAGGGTTAAAAACAAACAAGCAGACATGTTAAAGGTAAATGGGAAACTGATGTTGCTGAGCTACACTCCTGAAATGAGTGGACAAAAAAGCTGTCAGTGCTTCATGTAGACCTGTCTGGCTCCTCATATGCTGGCAGACCTCAGTGGTGAGCAGGATTGGGAACTGGTGGTGGGATTGAGAAGCAAGCCACGCCAGGTGTAGGGAAAAATGCTTGAAGTAAAGGCTGCAGAGCACCATGCTTTATACTTGCTTTAGAAGTAGGGAGAGGAGTTGTTAAGGGGGCTACCTCTTGTTTTTTTCTTTTCTCTGATCCTATCTACTGAATTACTTATGGGTCCCTTCCAACTAAAGATATTCTATGGTATTTTGATTTCAGTCATCCAGAAGTTTCAAATCATTTGAACTTTAGACAGCACATAAAAGGTAAGCTAGTAACTTTGATCTAGTGGGAATTAAAAGCTTTATCTGTGTTAGTACTTTAGTGTTGGTATGGCTTTGTAGGGGGATGTGTTGTTTTTTTGGTTTCTTGTTGCCATTCATACCTTTTAAACTTTTAAATAAAATTTTATGTCAGTAATTTGGCTGTCCCAGTTGATTTTGGTTACAATGACTGTTTTTTTTTTTTTTTTTCTGTTCTGAGAATTAGATTAAAAATATGATAATACTACTCATAAGGAATTTTTTTAAAGAATATGGGAACAGCACCCATTTTGTGCAGTGTGGGCTTCCTTGCTCTTGACCTTCTTTGGCCTGTTCTTTAAAAAAAAAAGAAATGTAAGGCCCATTATTTAATTTCATTTTTACTACAAGCAAAATCAGCAATATGTTTTTAGATACCTTTGCACAAGGAGTGCTGTTACATGCTATCACAAAGGCAAAACCCTGCTCAGTGAGTTACAGTGGCAGGGTACCTTGTCGGCCGTGGTGAGTTCCTTCATCCAGTAGAAGTGTTTTTCTGTACTGAGCATGCATTATTTGGGAGAGCAGAACAACATGGTCTAAGTCTGGATCATGTTTGTAACCTGGCTTTCCAGCACCTACTTGGCTGTCTGGTGGCAGTGAGTAAATAGTTTTCCAGTGAACAAAAATGTGGCCATTTTTAAGCATTTAATTGTGAACAAATGATACTCAAATATATCTGAACTTCAAACACACTAAAATGCATTTTATGTCATGCTGATCAAAATGCATTTGAATAGCTTTAAACATTTTATAGTGCATCCAGATTCATGCAACAATGGATGAGTTTCATTCAGTATTTTATTTAGCTTAAAATTATGTTTTATCGTTGCTTTTATGCCCAGATAGAGGGAAGAAAAAAATGTAGTTAAAATAAAAGCAGCAAGCCATAAATGTTTTTATGAAATGAGGTTGAAAGCATTCCATACCTCTTGAGAGTGTGTTTTCCAAAGGCAAAGGCTTCAATGTCCCAAGAAAATGTAGTCATGGCACCACACTGTGAAAGCCTAGACAAGAGTGTGAGTTTATCTGATTGACTCAGAGTGAAGTGAGCTGCATTTGCATCATTCCTGGTAATGTGTTCTGGTGCTCTGAACAGTGGGAGTAGTGACAGCAAAGGGAATGAATTAATTTCAGCAACAGTCAGCACCTTGCTAAAAAGCAGAAACATGGCACTGCATTTTCAGACTGCTTTTGCAGGGAAAGACTTGGAACCAGAGAAGGTTAGAAAAGGCCTGTGTGAGAGGAGCAGGTCTGAGCCTCTAGGAAGTGTAAGAAAGTCCTGTGAGGAAATGGATGGAGGGTTTTCACTTAACACAGTTGGTATCCTGGGCTATGGGACCACATTCTGGCTGACTGCAGCACAGCCTGGGATCCTGATCTCTCTGATGCCCCTGGCACATGGGAATTCTCATCAAGGTCTTCCCAGTGTTCTTCTGTCCCGAGCTGCCCTGAACATGCTGGAGGCTGTACCCAGGTGAGGAGCTAAGGTTTGGGAAGCCAGTAGGAAATTCTTTTGTGTGTCTTAGTCCAGATGTAGTCTGGCTGTGAGTGCTTTTGCTCTGCTTTGGGGAGATGGACTATGCCTCTCAGGGTTCTTATTTCCTCTCATTAATTGCTGCTTCAAAAGCCATGATACTCCTAGGTTGTTTTTTGAAACTTACTGTCAGTCTGCAGACTTTTGCTCAGGTAAAGCAGATGCTGTGATTATGCCCTGGCCAATCTACATTCTGTTGGTAGTCCAAATTGCAAAACACATCACATCTTTCACTTTTTTATTAAAAGCACAATCATCGTGGAAATTTTACTTGAGGATTGTTTTAAAGTTGGGTAATTAATGTCCCATTTCAGTCAACCAGTTCAACTAAGGAAGAGGTTGATTGTGTTTGCAGCAATTTCAAAGAACTCTCAACAGAAACAGCATTAAATTATTAAAAACCTATGAATTTATCAGCATCTTTTAGTGGACTAACATTCTGTCATTTTCTTGGGAAGTGCATATTGAAGAAGTTAAGGAAACTTTTTCAGAAGAGCATGATTTTTTCTGCAAGTTGTGGAAAAGGATTTGGCTTTGATCAGCTTAATTTTCCTTCCCTTTAAGCAAGCTTGGTCATGACTATTTTTGTCATTAACTTTGCTAACAGTATTGCTAATTCCTTTGCATGGTTATTTAAATGTCTAAGAGTAGCTAGTTAGAGCCATACTGAGGCCCTTTCATCAGTTTCCCTAATCCAGCTACTTGTTCTTAGGTTAGTGAAAATTTATGGGGAGAAATACCATGTAATGATCAACTTTTGATCTGTAGATCTAACAAGTAGTTTGGGTATTTTTAATAGTACAGAAATCCTTATGCTGTTCTAAAACCTTGTGTTAATAGTAAAGACAACAAACCTTTATTTGAAATAGAGATGTTGGAAACTTAAGGCCTGTCAGAGACATAGCAATTTGACTTGTAAAGATAATTATAGTTGGTGCCTAACTGATTTTTGAGGATTTCTGCAGCTTCAGGAAAGCAAATGTTTGGTCTCGATGATCCTGTCCCGTGGGGCCTCATGCTGTGGTTTCATCCTGATCCGACTCTGGTCTCCCCTTTCCAGAGAACTCGCTGACTAAACACATTTCAACTCTGCTGAGGGGCTGCTGCTTAGCATTATTAGATACATACATAGTTACTGGAATTGCACCAAGATGAGGACAAGATGAGAAATGTCTAGAGATACCTCCACTGAATTAATACACACAAAATCTCACATTGTCAAGGGGCGTTTTATTTAGGACATCATATTTAATGTGAGATTTTTCTGGCTTTCAGCTGTGTGCAAAGTGAATTTTAATCTCATTTTGAAATGAAGGAAAAGAGCTCAGTGGAATAAAATACTTTGAAATAAAACTAAATTCAGTAAGACCCTGAGCTGGTTGTAGCAATGCCCTGGAAGAGCAGGATTTGGTTTTTCAGGTTTGTGGGTGGGGTTTTTTTGTTGTTGGTTTTTTGGGGGTTTTTTTTTGGGTTTTTTGTGGTTTTTTTTTCCCTCCAGGCTGATTTCTTCTGAAAACAGAGGTTATGCAGTTGTGCTTTCCTGTCTCTGTATCCCCTCTCTCTCACCCAGCCTTGCTAAGTAACGCTAGATCTTGTCAGCCAGCTTCAGTCAAATTTGACAGAAGGGATTTGGGTTCAAAGACATTAATTCTGACAAGTCTTTGCTTGGATGAAAAGATCTCTTATTTCTGCTACCAGCCCGTGGTCAGGTGCATTTGTTATACAGAGGGATGTGATCCAACAGCCCCTGAGTGAGAAAGCTTTCACCAGAGCTTGTGCCTGATGGGACTGCTGAGCTCTACTGCCTTGGCCTTAAAGCACTTGGAGGAGCCTCTGCTTCACTTTCTTTTGTTTCCTACAAAAGTTATCACAAGCAGGCTCTGAGTACATGGCGGTGACAGAGTGCCTGTTACCTGTTCAGTGGCACCTCTGTGGAGCAATTGCTCTGCTCCTGGCTGCAGCTCTGAGCTCTGGTGCTGCCAAAGACAGATCTGTGCTGCTGGAGATCCAAGTGGGAGAGCAGGCAGAAACCATTGCTTCTGCAGGGGCAGTCGTGCTTCTCTGAGAGACAGGAGCTCACAGTGGAGGGATCTCTTTGGCAGATGCTGAAAGCAGCCACATACAGGGCTGGTGGCTTTCCTCCTCTTTTAATTTAAAATGCTGGTGAATGTGTGTCTCATTGCACACCTGAAAATTCATCCATGGGACACAAACTCCTTGGTAACCAAGCTTTTTGCTTCCACTCATAAAAAGAGACTTTGACAGCTGCCAGCAAACATCTGGACAAAGCAAAATAAGTGAGTAAAGCCCTGGTGGAATGATGCAATATTTCAAGGAAACAACAGATATTTATTTGTGTTCTATTTCCCTGTACCTACAGCTGTAGCCACTGGAAAAATGATATTTCCCAGCAATGTCTTTTTCAGTGTCTTTACAGCCTATATACATAGTTAGACTATATTAAAAAAACCAAAAATTTGCTCTGAGTTATGCCAGGATATTTTGTATATTTCTTAATCCCCAACTGAAATGCCATTCTACAGCCCATGTCAGCATGCACCCTTGTTTAATCTCTGCAGCAGGATGACAGATGGGAAGGATGCCCATGTGATGGCTGAGTGTAAACACTCTCTGGCTGTAGTGAGAATGTGGTCTTTAGGAGAAGTAGTGTTTGGTTTAGCCAGAATTTAATGTGCTTCTTGACGAAAAATTGCCGGAAGACCTAAAGCAGTTCCTTCTGCTTGAGAACATATGCATTGCTTCATTAAAGTGCTTTTTCAAAAGAAGCAAATAAAAAGCTTGCAAACTTAAGTGGCGTAACTTTAATCATCCCAGATGTTTGGTTTCATAGTCAGTTGCTGTTTGCATTAGATATAAGCACCTTTTGGTCAGAGAATGCAATGTTTCCTGCAGAAGGGAAAAATTGCTCTTGGAGTAATGAGAATAGCTTAGTCTACTTGGAATAGAAAAAGAAAAAATTGATTTGGGTATTAAATGTTGGAGAACAAAGTTTTCTGCTTTGCAGGGTGTTCTCCTTACAGTTGCAGTTATAGTTAGTGGAGAAGCTTGCCACCAGCAGTGTTTGGAGCCCTGCAAATCCTGTTGGCTCAGTATTGACTCCTAATTAATGATCCACGTTCTCACAGATGCGCTGAGGCCTTCTGTGATGTGGCTGGACCAGTGGAAAACAATAGAGTCATTTATTTCCAGCTGTATTTGTCCCATGAATAAAGGACATGAATTAGTGCCAGTGTGTGGTTTATGTTGGCTGCTGTACAGAAATTTGGCAGCTTTTGTAGCCAAGGGAGTGTAATTTATAAAATTCAGAGATCTGATGAAAACTGGTCAAGCTGTCTCCAAATGCAACATGTTGGGCTTTTCTCGAGTTTGCTTTGTGTACATAAAGTCCAGTTCTGGCTACAACAGCTGCATAGTCCAAAAAACCAGTTCAAGGCCCAGGGTGAAATGGGGTGGAATACAGCCTTTACTCTGACCCACACTAATTAATCTCTTTCAATGAAGTTAGCATATAGCTCTGTTCTGTGAGGAAGCCACTCAAGCTGTATCTGGTGTCTCTGCTTCCATCAGTGTGACGGTGACTGTGTTTTCCTTTTACCATGGGCTAAAAATGCTCAATAGTACATCACCAAAGCTGTGATGCTGTGATTGTGGACTGCTTCTGATAAGCTGTACTTGCACTAATGTACTTTAGGAACCTCTCAGGTAGGATAAGTGTTTAATGTGCACATGAGGACAGTGTCCTCTGAGGCAATGTCTGTAACTCACAGACATTGTTGGTGTTGGTGTAACCTAAGATGTTTTACCTGTATTACATTGGGGTTTACATCTAGAATTGAACTGGGATTTTTTTCTCTTTTTATAAAAAGTATCAGTGACTGTTTTAATATGTTTTGAAGTTATCTAAATGCCAGAAAGATGAAATATTTTACAGCACTCGGGCTCATTGCACGCAGGTTCTTTAAGCAAGCTTGGGCTGGCTATGTGCTGTCCTCAGGCTGTTTTGCTGTTCCAGACATTCACCAACACCTATGCAACTGGTTTGGACTGTTCCAGTGAAAACTGGGTAATATGTGTGATTTTGTTGATCAATTGAATAATCAAACCTCACTTTCTTGGGCCAAGCTATATGAGGTGAAGCTGACATGGTGCTATTGGTTTTAGCTTTGATAATGCTCTTGTCTGACTCTGACATAATGGCTGGAAGTGAGAATTGTGTCTGCTTGTGGAAGAGCAGGATAACACACACTCGTGTGTGGTTGTGAGTGTACATTCATGTGCATACACACACACACATATTTACAGACAGACCTTTTCTAGAGGCTGGGACACTTGCTGTGGTTCAGCCCACAGCACATTCCAGAGGGTTGGCCAGCTCTGACATATGACCATGGATAGAATTGTTTATACATTGTCCTGGCTTTGTTACAAGTGCTAGAGTGATCCCATTGTTTGAGTGGGATCTTGATTCAGATGGAATTCTGAGTGAATGAAGCGTGGTTTGGAGCATGTAGCATTTAGTTATTGCTTTTTTGCCACTTATGTCTGTTCAATGTTTTATGAATGTTTAGCAGAGTCTTTGCACAGCCTCATTAAGTGCCTTATTGGGCTGCAATGGCCAGGAGTGCTGTTAGCAGTTCCAGCAGGAGGTGTGGCCATGTATCCTGTACCTGCCAAAGAGCTGCTGGACTTGGGAAGAGCAAGGCAACCAAATCCTAGAACGCTCATCAAAAACAAGAATTAAATTCCACAAGCTTCTGTCACAGATCATCAACATCAGGAACTTACTCACATGTGCTCTGTGCACCTTTTCAAACACTGCCAGAAATGGACCTCTGCAGCTGCTGCCTGCAGCTGTTTATGGTTTAGCTGTAATTTCATAGTTCTGTACATGCTGGAGAAACCAAGATGGTTTATTGACTGCAGGCAGGCTCTACAGCCAGAGGAAAGGACACTTTATACTTTATGCCACAGTGTAAATAAGCCCACAAACCCAAACATGGAAAAGTAATTCTGTTGCTGACAACTGATTTGTGATTTTTCTTGCCACAAAAGGATTAGGTGCTGCTTGGAGCTGACTCACCAGAGGACTTGTGTAGTTGGAGCTTGCTGGATTTTGTTCGGGGTAGCTCGATGTTCCCATAGTCCTCACCTTCTTGTGTTTGGGAGAGGGGAATGAATTGTCCAGCTTCTCCCTGCTCTTTCCCTATCTTTCCTTTTCCCCCGACACAGATTTCCAAAGAGAAATAACAGGCTGCTTTGTCTGTTGAAAGCTGTTCTTAGCTTCTGGCTTGATGTTGTCCTAGAAAGGGCTCAATTGTGCCAATGTAGAGTGATGCAGAGTCCCCAGGCAGTGCAAAGGCAGAGCTGCTTTATTGCAAAACCAGGCCTTTTAAAGCAGTTAGCCATTTATCAGTTTACCTGGTAAAGGTAAGGTACAACAAGCCCAAGTCAGCCAACCACTAAACAGCATGATGTGGACAATGCAGCCGTCACGCAGCACATCTCTCACATCTCTTCATCCCTATTCCAGATGAGTCACTCTCCCATAGTTCCCTCCTATTTAGCTGAAGTATCAGGCCTGAGCCATGATTTTTACAAGGCCCTTATTTTATAAGGCGTTACCTATGTGCAACAATTGATGAAAGCGAAATCCTGCTAGTGAAACACTGAAAGAGCATGATGGTCAGTACATACAAGTACTTCTCAAAGGGGAAGAAAATGAAATTTAAAAATTCTGGGGGAATTGAGTAAGCATATGATAATTCAGTGTTGGTTGGGGGGACATAAAGCTGACGATATGAATAGGTCTAATATCTCAGTATTTGTAGTGTTGGGGTTCAGTAGAAAAAGCAACAGCAGGTCAGGTAACCAACAGCAAATAGTTGTCAAAAGGTCCTTCTGAGGTTTACTCAGTGTTCAGGTCATGGATACAGTGGATTAGGTGTTGAGATCACATGGTGTCCATGCATTTTCTGTAAAAACCCTGCCCTTTTGGCAGCCCCTTTGAGATCATAGTGATTTCTGATATGGGGACTAAATTGCACCAATGTCACACAAATACCTTCCCAGACCTGTGCTGGTAACAGTCTTGTGCTGAGTATTTTTTATAACCAGATATCTGCTCACACCCATGGAGTCATTCACACATGACTGGGAATTTCTATGGTGGGAGACATGTGGTCCTCCTGGTTCAGCAGCATCATTTCCCTCTCTTGCCTCAGCTGATGGATGTTAAAATATGGGTTATATGTGGGACAATAGGCAGGTGAAAAGGAGCAAATGTCTTTTTCCTGTTCTGCATCAAGCAGGGAATGCCCTCTTGGAACTTCCTGGTGAAGAGGGACAGGGCATTTTGTTTGCAGGGCACCAACAAGGCAGTAGAGGGGGAAGAGAAGTTTGGATTTCAGGACCTTCAAACTCTAAGTCTTCTTCTAGGTAGAGTGGGCTTTCCCTTTAGGTTGATATGACATACAGGACAACTTGTGTGCAGGTACTCACATGGAAAAAGGTTTCAGTCTCCAGGCTGATAACTGCCATTACACACATTTTGTGACACGTGTATGTCTTTCTTCTCTCTCTACTTGTGCAACTTATTATCAGGATGGTTGGGGGCTGAGATAAGGACTTTTTAGTCCTCATGAAAGTAAGTAACTCAGTAACATAAACTGTTGAGAACATGAGCATGGTGCTGCCTCTCCCTGCATCCTTACGTTTAGTGTGAGAGTCCAGTGTGAGAAAGCAAGAGCTCCTCAAAGGGCTGAATGTCACACTCAGCTCAGAGAATTCGCCCTGAAATGGCTATTTTTTTACTTGATGAATGGAGAATGTTTGCTAAATTGAGGGGACTCCAAGTTTACTCCACTGAGAAATCTATATAAAAAAGATATTTTTTTAATCCCCTACCATCTTCAAGTGCCAAATAGATACTTTTCCACTAAGCTTATAGTAGTACTTGACTTGGAAGCATAGGATCATCTCTTAAAATGTGTTGTGTACCAGCAAGCACTGAAATATCTTGCCTAGAAAAAAACAGATCTAGCTTTTAAAGCAGAACTTTTCCGTAGGTTGGCTGATTATTGCTTTGTGCTGCTTGACTGTGATTTTTGGCACACAGTGTCACATACCAAATTCCCGAAATAAAATGCTACATGATATTCTAAGAGTTCTTAGGAAGCTTTAAAAAGGGATTTGTCTGCTGAGTGGGTACCTCTTCTGAAGCCAAATGATGCAGCAGCAATGGTTTGAAAGGAGAAAACTTTAGTCAGCAGATAATTAGTCTTTTTAAATAAGTGCAAGGGGAAAAAAAAAAAACCTTCCATCAGACTTGTGTTTGTAGAAGTTGTCAGCAATCCTGCTTTGATTGGAGAGGGTGTGCAGCCCTTTGAATAGTTAAAACATCTGTTCAGCGACGTTGTGAAATGCTCGTGTTGGGAACCCCTGATAAGGGGGACTGCTGAGCACTTGGCTCCTACAGGCAGCAAGGGCTGCACTAACTGTGGCCACTGCTTGCCTTTCCTCCTCCTGGGCAGAGCACAACATAGGACACAGCCACTATTTTCCATGTGATTTTGCTTTGAGAGGCAGAGAGCAGGAAGTGCCTAGGAAATGGTTCATGACAGAAACCTGGAGTTTTAAATAGGAGAGAAGAGGAGGAGGAGGAGAGCACATGGGCACAGTTTGTGAACATTTTAAACACTGACACAGCAGCAGGGGAAAACCAGACTTCTGAGAGAGCAAGCACCTCCCAAGCTGTCCTGATGGAAGGAGAGACAGTCTCTGAGGCCAGGGGAGCAGGCAGCAAAGCCACTCGGATCGCCCTCGGTGTCTTTGTGAGCGGCACTGTCGTGCTTGGCACCGCTCTTTTCTTGGGTAAGTGAAAGCCTTGACACTAACCTGAGCACAACCTCCAGCCTGCCTGCTGGGTGCCCCTGTTTGTGTCTCGCAACGTCTTTCGGTGAAAATGTAAATATATTTTTCTTTCCCCTCTTTTTATATTTATCCTGGAGGGGATATGTGTCAGTAAAGGAGTTCTTGTTGTGGGAATGCTAGAGCTGGGGGATGCAATGGGAACTCATGTAACATTTTGAATGCCGAATTTAAATTTGGATACTCAGTTGAATGTGTTCTGACCAGACTTGGGTTCTTCCACAGGACAGAGAGAAGCAGGTGAGATTATGCTGGTTACGGATTCAGTGGTTGTGACTGATGTGGAATAATATTCTCTGTTTCCTGAAAATGAATCTGTGTAGTGCGTGCATTTTATGGAATCTTTTAGAGTTTTCCTTCATTTGGTTTTCATTTAGGGCTTGACTAAAACCCCTGTAGAAATCTTCAGTAGTGCATATGTGTGCACATATTTTAGATCTTTCTGTTCTTCTATGATGAATTGCAAAGTTGCCTTTACAAAAGTCATAAAAAGTGCATCTAGGATGAAATTGAAATATTTTTGTTAGATATATAAGCTGTAACTAGATGCAACTAAGAAGGAAATAGTTTTTCGTCTCCCAGATTTGGAATTAACTGTAGATTGGTTTTGTTAGCATAACTTGAAAGCATATGCGTACACTTTTGAAATTATGTGTAGAAGTATAAATATGCCCAGAAACTCCAAGCAAAGAGGAAACTGTGTTTTATCCTGTAAGAACTTTGCAGAGTTGGATCCTCTTTTGGAGTAATTCTGCCCAACTTTTTGTTTCTTTAGACCAACACAGATTTCCCCAGATTGGTGGAAATCTGGCCTCTAAGTGTATCTTTTTCTTTCATCCAATCCTTTATGATCTTGTTTGAAAGGTCTGCTTTGTTTGCAGTCACAAAACAATGTCAGGTTTTTCATAGAATATTTAAATCAACAGGCTCACTCTTGGTTAGAGCTCTTTTGCTCTTGAGCAATTTCTGCCACATTTGCAGGAAAACAACTCCTGTGTCAGTGATCCCATTCGAGTAAACTTTTTATAACCATGAGTGAGTTTGAATCTTCTAATTTCTAGATAAAAGAAAAAGTTTTTCCCTTAAAAAATGCAGTATAAACACCAGGGAGTAATAATGGAGAGACCTTATTTCTTTTTACCTTCACTAGATTTGTTTGTTTGTTGCTTAGAGCAACCACCACAGCTTCTCAGAGATAGAACTGCTTTATCCATAGCCAGGTGTGAAAATTCAGGCAAATATATTGATTCTTGCAGACAGTTTTCCAAGTGTGCCTGTGGCATGTTCTGTAGGCAGCAATTCAATATCAAAATTTTCATTGGCATAACTGCTAAGAAAATAAAAATGCTGGCCTTGGGACAGCCAAAATGCTTTTAGGATTTCTTTGGAAATGGTCTGAAATTTTCAACCTAAAGAACCAAGGGAAAAAAGTTAAATTGTTGTGGTTTAACATTTTTTCAATTAGATGTTTCCACACTTCATTGTGACATGGTTTTGTTTGTAAGTTTGAGCTAATTTTTTTTTTTAATGTTTTATTTAACTGTAGAAATGGACATCATTCTTTCTGTCCATATTAAACACTTCAGGCGCCTCAAGATGTTCTTTTTTCTTCAATTTTCATTTAGTCTGCAAAACTTATTGTTTCTGATACACCTGAAATTAATTTTCCAGCCTGAGGAGTGAAATGTAGCTTTCTCCTGCTCTCTTCTTCTCATAGTTCCTACAAGTCTAAGGAAGATGTGGGAGAATCAGATATTGTTATTTACTGTTCCTTGCTCGTGCTGGCTGTGATCTCTCTGTGACTCCAGTGGGGAGCATTGCTGGGGTCCTGCCCGTGGCACTCTGGTGGGAGTCCTGTGACAGGACAGGCGCCACCCCCTCCTTGGAGGAACCAGATTGCTCTCCAGTGTCCTTGGGTGAGAAGTCAGGCAGCTTTGAATCTCAATTTGAAAGCCTCTTCTACAGACTTGGTGGAACATTCACATTATTTCCATCTGTACATTTATATTATTTTCCTTTTCCCTTATAGATTTATTTTTTTAAACTCAGTTGTGGAGTGCATTTGCTTAACAATCTGGAAACAGGCTTATCAAGGAGGAAGCTAGGATGCTGAGGGTTATAACCATGACTCTTAAGTAATAATGTTGTGATTAGTTATCTTAACAATAAAGGCAAGAGAAAAAAACTGTGCAAAGTTTTTTCTGTCAAAATTAGCTGTTATTTAAAATGGAAATGTTACTACCAAAAATTTATTCTAATTATAAAATTGTAGGTGTCCCATTGAAATGGTATTTTGTATTTGTTTAGAAGTATCAAAAGCACAAGGGCTGCCTCAGATTAAGCATGAAATTATGTCTGGGCTTTTCCCTCCTTTCTCTGCTTTGTTGAGAAAAAAGTCTAGCAAGCATTCAAGACCTGGATGGATTCTAAAGGACTAAATTGTAATCAGGGAAAAAGGTGAGTTGGGAGGAGTGCAGCACTTAATTAAAAGGGACAGTATCTATTATTTGTAGTTCATCTTTGTAGTGGCTCAAAATCATATTCTGGAGATCTCCACTTCTCTATTTTCTCCTGGTTTTCAATATTCCAATTACAACCTTTGCATGCCTCAAAATCTTGTGTATTTCTTGGCTAATTGACAGAGGTGTTTGAGGTGTTGTGTTTCACTAAACCAATGAAAGCTGCGGAAAAGCTGTCCAGAAATAGTTTTACATTTCCATTTTTTGAGAAACTTGGATTGAAATCCAGCCATTTCTGCTATTAATTGCCATTAAAACTGTGAGACTGGAAGAGAGGAAAGAGCTTTTTATTCAATTCTAGCTTTAGGACATTTTGCAAAAAAATTTTCCTGGGCTGAAATGAAATTTCAAATTTTTCTATCACTTTAAAACAACATATAATTACAGCAGAAATTGCTTTAGAACTATCAACACTGTTAAAGCTATGGTACCATAATATATTCCATTGTTGTGTTTTTTCGTTCAGTGTTATTTGCTTTTTTTGTTTTTGTCATGGACTGTTATTAAGATAATGGGTATAATGAGACATTTCTTTATGCCTACTGAGCACATCTAGTGAGAGCTATTTCACCTATCCCTTGGGATTCTCCCTTCCTAAACGCAAGTATTAATTATCTGCATATTTGCTGCCTGAGAGCAGTGTCTGAAATTAGCAATTCCTGTGCTTAAATTTCAGTGGCAGTTGTAATACATGTATTTAAAAGATGAGCGAAATTAACTGACAATTTCATAGCTCTTCTCAGCAAGGCTTTGGGAAGCAAATGCAATTACAAAACTTACAAGACAATTCAGACAGAACCTGGGTTGTGCCCTATAAAGCACAGCTATCCTTGTGCCCATTGCAGTCTGCTCTGTTCCAGGCTGGAATGAGGAGACCCTGGGAGGGTCCTGTAGGTGCTGGGTTGTGCTGGGCAGGGCAGTGCTGCTGCAGGGCAGTGTGGGCAGCACAGCTCAGGGGAGCTCTGGAAGCGCTGCAGAGGGTGGGGAGGCTGCCCCGTGGTGCATTTCCAACCATGGAAGGTGCAGCCTGGTCCTGTGCAAGGCCTCTGCCCATGGCAGAGCATTGGAATTAGAGGGTCTTTAAGGTCCCTTCTGAGCCTAGCCATCCTGTTCTCCTGTATTTCCAAGCTCTGGAGGATGATAACAATGTGAATTGTTTGTATGTGGTGGTGCTCACTGTCAGGGAGTAGGGCTGAAGTGATGCTGCTCCAGGCACTGTGCACAGACAGCCCTTGCTCTGTGCTGCCTGTGAGCAAAGAGGGGCAAGCAGAAAGCAGCACTAGGAGGGGGAAGTTATTTGTACAAACTGCAGTATTTACATAATATATATTCTAAATATTTACTTAATATACATTCTAAGTGCTCTAAATCAGTGCAGTCAGAGAGGCACTGGGACCAGAGGCTGCACTGATATTGGAATGATTGAGTACACAACATTTGGCTGCAGCTGTCAAAATTCATTGCAAATGATCTCATTATGGTTTTCTATTTTGCAGTTAGCCAAGGTCTTATAAAGTTTCATCCGAAGCAACAGTACTGTTTGACTGCAGAATGCATTGAAGCTGGTAAGCAGCAATTTTATCTTCTCAATTATATCATGATTATAGTATGTTAATGAGATATTTGTACCATTTAGTTTTTTTCCCATTATACATTTTACTCAGAAAGCTCAGTTAATGAGGGAGAAAGAACGACAATCCCAAACTTTTTAGAAAGTCAGTCCTCAAGTTGCTTCTGTTTTGTTTATTTTGTACAATTAAAATTCACATTTTAATTTGGTCTAATTCTACTAGTCTAACTAGGTTGACTCAAAGTTTCCCAGAGGGGTTATTTTCTTTTTTTTAATAGGAAAAAAAATGTTGAGTGACTTTGAGTGACTAGACCTTCAGGAGATTTTGTTGCTTCCTCTCCAGTTATCAGAAAACTAGCAAGGGTATTGTTAAGCAGAGAGATGCTTTTGTACCAGATCTGGCACACATTTTATATGATTTTATATAAAAAGAGGGTAGATTCAGACTAGTTATCTGGAAGAAAATTTTTATGGTGAGGATGGTGAAACACTGGCACAAATCACTCATAGAAGTTGTGAATGCCCCATTCTGGAGGTGTTCAAGGTCAGATTGGATGGGACTGAGCAACTTGGTTTAGTTGATGATGTCCCTACTTTTTTAGAAGGTTGGAGTAGGTGACATTTAAGGGTTCCTTCTGAGCCAAACTATTCTATGGTTTTATGATTGTGTATTGAAAAGCTACTGAGTCTTGGACTTGTCAGACTGATCTCTCTCTTACCACCTCTCTTTCACTGACAATAGTAACTGGTAAGGAAGCAGTCACAAAATGGAGCTGAAAATGCTGACAATCTTTTTCAATGAATGGTAGATCAGAATTTGATTTGTTTTCTTGTGCAGTATTCAGCTAGAGGTAAACACTGCATGGTTACTGAAATGCTAATCACAATCTACTTAATATGTATACTACTAAATTCCTCAGGCAATTAATTCTATCATGACAACAATGGAGAGCCTGTCTTCAAGTGCCTGGCTCCAGCAGCTCATGTTCATGTAGTGCTAAGTTCAGTCATCATTGCTCTATGTCTCTCAAGAAGATTCATTGCAGATATTTTGTCTTTTTTGTTTGTTTGTTTCTCATTAATCATAATTTCTGGACTGTAGCCCTGCCTAATTCTCTATTTATAAAAAAGTGTTCCACAAAATCTATGTGGTATTTTTTTTACAGCTGCTAGCATCCTGAGCAAGATAAATCAATCTGTAGATCCATGTGAGAACTTCTATCGATTTGCATGTGATGGCTGGATAGATAATAACCCCATTCCTGAAGATATGTCCAACTATGGTGTTTATCCCTGGCTGCGACACAAAGTGGACCTCAAACTAAAGGGTAAATAGATAATTTCTAAAAGTACTTGGTTGGCTTGTCACTGTAACTTGCTAATTGGCTGAGTTTGAGAGGACCAAAAATCTCCACAGTTCTCATCACTGGAAAACACCCAACCGCCTGACTTGATGTTCTCTTTTAAGTATATTTTTCTTTTTTTAAAATTGAAAATTACATTGAGAGATAATGAATTTAACATAAACAGAATTTGGGAGGAAGAATAGAATTGCTGGGAATTCTGGTAATTCTACAAGTTAAGAATGGATGGATGAAATTATATTGATTATAAAACAAAAGGCAAAGACAAGGGGATTTAAATCTTTCCCCCTTGAAGTAGATGGTTAGACCGGAGTGTAGGAGCTTAGCACATGCAATTAAGAATGTCCCAAAATCAATCATCAGTCCAGGGCAGCAGGCTGTCTCTAACAGTGACCAACAGCAGGAAAGAATGCAATAAAGCCAAACCAGGGTGATATTTTCCAGTACAGCTAGCCCTCAGCAGAGGCAATTCTCAGGCTTCCGGAGATGGAGGTTGTTTGGGTATTGGGTTTCCTTCCCTCTGCCATTCAGGCTGCTGCTGAAGTACCTGAGCTATCATCAGTGAAACAGAAAGTTGCTTAAGAATGTGTTTCTGGAGGAAAAAATAGCTCCAGGGTGGAAATGTGTAGGAAGAAAGGTATTTTAATCTGCATGTGATTTGACTTTAGGCTATACTCTGCAGTGTGGCTACCTCGGCAGGAAGCCCTGCAGGCCAGCTGGGGGGAAAGGGTGATGATTATTGTTAGGTAGGAAAATCTTGCCAGATTCTTACAGTCTTGGCTAGAAGTGAGTCATTCAGAAAAAGGGAGACATGCAAGATTTAATATTGTTGGTGGTGTGCTTGAGCTTTGCCCACCTTGAGTACATAATTGACATAAGAATCCTGCTTGAGCTCACC
Organism: Ammospiza nelsoni; assembly: GCF_027579445.1. Classification (NCBI taxonomy): domain Eukaryota; kingdom Metazoa; phylum Chordata; class Aves; order Passeriformes; family Passerellidae; genus Ammospiza; species Ammospiza nelsoni. The sequence continues at coordinate 105,453,149 of NC_080634.1, forward strand.
ACAGAACAGAGGCCAGTTTTAGAATTTCATGATTAAATACAGCATTTGTTTTTCTTTGTTTTGTGTAGGCACCAAAGCTCTTCTCCAATTGCTTTCTGCAGTCTTATTGTATCCAATTTTCACATCATTAAGTATATTAAAAGCTGCATTTGGGTTCAGAATATGAGTTTTGGTTTTCAGCACAGTACATGACCTCAAGACTTTTGTTTAAAGTCTGCTGAAGATGTCACAAGGAAAGGAAAAATAATGTTGCCAGAGCCTATTTTAAGTTATTCTTTGCATTCTAATTGTTCTGCTGCCAGAATTGGGCTATATTAGATAAGTGCACGTCCTGCATGAACCATAGCCACAAAGAGGCCAGTCTTAATTGAATATAGAGTAGCAAGCTGTCACTGTCATCCTTAATTTCCTCTTTTTGCATGTCCTAATCAAGGACATCATGCTAAGCCAGATTTTTATTTGGTTTTCTTTCTGCAGTTCCTTTAGAAGTTGCTAGTACATAGCTAGAAAAAATGCAAGACAAAGAAAGAAGCATCCAAGTTTTCATTAAGCATTTGCTTAATGAAAACTCTATATCAGATAAAGGGAGTTTATACAGATTTATTTAATAAGAGGCCCTTGGCACAGACAGGGACAAAAATATGTGAAATGCTGGTTGGTGTACAGGAGTGTTTTTAAAATAAAACTTCCCATTTCTTCCTTAACTTTTAACTTCATAAACTTTCCAAAATATATTATTTGTAATTAATAAAAAGGAAAATAGAAGGCATTGGCAGCTGAAATAATATGCATAACTTCAGCCTCTAGGTATATTTGTGTTTTCTCTTGCATTATCTCAATATATTAGCTCAACACTGAGTTATTAATTTGTGTATGACCACAACCTTGCTAGCAGTTTTAACAAGAGGAAGAACTTCTGCACAGAGAAACAGTTATAGGGCTGAATAGACCTTGGAAGCAAATTTAATCTCTCCTTTCTCAAGAACTCTTAGCAGAACTTTGTACCACATGGTAAATATACCTGTTTGACATTCAGTAGATTAAAAAAACCTCAGTATTTAAAGACCTGGTCATTATGCAAGTTCTATGCTCTGAAATATTTGTCATATTAAAGAAAACTATTAATCTTAAAATGAAAACATGGCTTGGCAGAAAGACACATTTTTAATTTTTGATTTTCTTTGATGGTATGATAGAGATGGAGACATTTATTCAGGCTATATATTAAAAAATTATGTTAGTTAAAAGAAACTATTTAGACATCTAATCTGTTTTTGGTCCCTGAATGTTCCTGAGACTACTCCTGTTCCAGAGAAAAGGGATTTTGGGCAAAGACCTGTAACACATATTGCACAAGTGTATCTTCAGTATTCTGGAAACTTTTTTTTTTTGTTCGGGAGCAATTGCTACAGAAGAAGATCTTCCAGTAGATAATGAGTAGCAAGTGTAAAAATTAATTTTGTCTTACCAATGAAAGGTAGTTGTGGCTGTGTAATGTAATGTACTGAGCCCTGCATTAGGTGTTAGTGGGCTTGAGAACAAAGCGTTTTTTTTCTATTTCTTTTGGGTGTTTTTGTTTGTTTGTGGTTTCTTTGTTTGGTGGTTTTGTTTTGTTTGTTTTTTGTTTCTTTTAGTGTGTGTTTGCAATTTTCAGTTTTGTTTAGTTTTCTCTTTTTGTGTTTTTTTTTTTTTTTGGTGTGTTCTTGGCGCTTTTTTGAGACTCACAAGAGCAAACAGTTTTTCAGGTGTCAGCTTCAAAAAGGGTAGAACGTTTTCTGTATCAGTGAAGGTTTTTGGTGCCTTAATAGGGAATTCTAAAGAGGAAATGGTAGTAGGTCAATCCAAAATAGCTAAGGACTACTGGGTGGTAGATTTTTTTGTCTGCATATCTCTGGTTGATTAAAAGATCAGGATTAAAAATATTAATTTTGGGGTTCTTCTAGATATCCAAACCGTAATGTGATAGTTAAAAGTAGGGTTTTTTTAAGATTTGGGTTTATAGTGGGGTAGGAATATGTATATGTATATGATGCTCCCATGGGTTTCTCTGTCTGTCTTAAGATGCATTCAAGCTAAAATCATATCATCATATCCTCTTTAATTTCTTTTCCATATGTTGTTTGAGGGTACTTGGGTTTATTTTTCTGCGCTCAGAGGAATCCACAAACCACATGTGTAACTTGCTTTGATCTCCTGACTATACAAAATAAATAAAGTTCCAGCCTGGAGAAAGTAGTGGTAGGTCTTTCCTTGGATGTGACCTTCAGCAGGATTTCAGGCGTCATGGAGGAATGTAAAGGAGATAATCGTAGAGCCAAAAATACCTCAAAAGCAGAGGCCTGTGGTTTGGGTTATAATCCAAACCTAGGTAAGGGACATGTAATATTTAGGTTAAAATTGCTTATAGAACTATTCCTTATAGAACTTTTCTGGAGAGGACTGATATATGACTACTTCCCCATAACCATTCCTGGCTGGAGCCAGCCTTTCCTTTTCAGCTACACCACTTGTTAAAAAGTACCTCACTAAAGAGCTAACACTCCTGGTGCCCAAGACGCCTCTGATGAGGAAGTTCTTGGAGTTCTCCAAAATGGAAAGAATCATTTGGCTGTGGCCTGTGTTGTATGAACAGAAGCAATCTCAAACTGCAACAGCTCCAGCCTCATGTCAGGGCAAGATAGCAGTAACTCTAGGAGTTACTAAATGTTTTCCAAATACCATAATATTTCCTCCAAAGCTATTTGTGTTCCTGATGAACTTTTCCATCTTGATTTGATGACCTCCATTAAGGTTTTAGGAGGGCTTTTGTCTTGTCACTGAAAAGCAAGTGGCTTTTTGTGAACAGTTCAGAGCTGGAGGTCTGAGGCACATAATTCAGTGCTTATTACCTGTGGTGAATGTTGGTGGTGAACCCAGAAGCTTCTTTTCCTTTCTCTGAAGTACAATGGTATACAGCTGGCTTATTTTTTTCTTTCTGGGAGTGACCGTGCAGGAAGCAATAAATTAAAATATAAACAACAAAACAAACTCCACAAACATTCCTAAATCTCAGCACTGCAAAGGAGCTGATTTAAATTATGTGAATAATTTGTGAATATATCTTCCAGATCTTTTCAATTTAATTTATGACTGTGGAAACCAGTTTACAAATTGAGACTCCATACTGTTCCTGGTCCAGTGAGACACCTACTTCAGGCTGATTTGCTGTGCTAAGCTTTGTAGTGTGGCTGTTTTCTGAATGTCAGTCAGTTTAAAATGAGGAATTTCCAGTGTGGTAAACAGAAAGAAATGGAGGCCTTTTAGGAGAATATGGTGTGTGGGTTTCTAAAGAACATGAGACAGACAGCAAACAAAATATCTTGGCAGCGTAGGCAGCTTTTCCCAAGATAATCTGCAATGATTTCCTTTGGAAAAGAAATTGTTTATAAGTAAAACTGGTAAGTAAAAATATATCTTTGGAAATTTATGCTGTTTGACTATAGGATATCCTTTCAGACTGGTCCCAGGAGTTGGTGTTGAGCAGTTGTTTTTGCTGTTGAGTGGTTGCTGTCATGCACAGAGGCCCTGTGCCATGGGGCTCCTTTAGGGCTGGGTCTCTCACCATTCAATTGATGCTCAGCTGAGACCACTGGGATAGTCTGGATGTGTCCCATGAAATCTGTAATGCAGCTGCTGACACTCCTCCCCAGGTTTCCATTAGCTGACCTGTCTCTTTTAATTTGTTTCCTTCAAAGTTATTTGAGCTTTTTGAGCGCTGTCCCAAGTATGAGAAAGAATACCAGTAGCAATTAAAATAAAAGAGGATATTTATGGTTTTGCCTCCAATATATTGCTGGCTAACTGCTCTTGAATAACAAGAAGGCAGAAAAAATCAATAGCACTTCATGCTGTTTTGCTTGGTCTTTTCTGCAATAAATGGATCTCTTTTCAATGGTACAGACACTTATTCGGTGGTCCAAATCTTTACTATAGTGGCTTATTTGTAAGAAAATGTAAGAGAAAACATAAGTGGCACAAGTCAGGTTAATCTCTCCAGGCAAGAAGTTAGTAGCTTTTTGGTAAGTACCTAAGTCAAAAGTGGAGAAGCCAGGACTTTTTCCAGGCTTTGTGGCTGCTCAGAATGAAAATTGTTTGTAATGGGTGATTTTTGGGAAACCATGAGTACAGAGAGGAGACAATTTTGGTTCCTAAATGAGGTTTAAAGGCAGCACAGTGACTGAGCCGCAGGATTCCCACAGCAGCTGCCTGGTTTGGAGACAAGAATGGCATCCTCCTCTGAGCCCTCAGCTAGAACCAGAGCAGGGCATCCTGCTCGCTGCTGTTCCACATATGGCACATATTTCCCTTAAATTTACAGTGAACCTGGGGTTTGTATGATATGTGCCACTCATACTTGCAGATACTGAATTTCAAAATTTTTAATGGCTATGTTTGGGTGGGCAATTTTACAGAATCAGGACTGATGCCTTGGAAGGCCCAGCAATCCATGACATATGATTCTCCTTTTTGACCAAAAAATTTCCACAAGTACATGTTGAAAGTATTATTGTAATGAAGTAAATGTAATGCTGCCATTTAGTACGGAGCTCCACCTATATTGTAATGATTGGGAAATTTGCAATCTTCTGGTGTAAATGTGTTTTAAAGTCTTTTGCCTAACACTACAGTGACATGTGTTATCCCCTAAAGCATAATACTAGGAGGCCAGAAGGGCAGGGCAGGAAAGAGGGCAATTCTACTCAAATGAGTAAGATTTATTCTTGAAATTTAATTTATGAATAGAGGGTCTCACTTCCTTATAAAACAATATTTTGTTTGGTCACAGTTTGTGTACATTTATGTTGACTTTTGGAGGAACTCACATGATGGGCTTATCTTTTGATATACAAACTCAGAGAATTTACCAAATACTGAAACTGTAAACAAACAACATTTCTGTTTGGGAAATGTGCTGTGTGTTAGGGCACTGAGCAGCATTAGGAAGCATTTATGTAAGCACAGCTGTGTGAATGCTATTTCCATGAGAACTTCCATATTGCTAAAATGGATATTCAAGGAAAGAATTTGTGGGGGAATTTCTTTTCAGGGGGTGCGGGGGATCCCTAGAATGTCAGTACATTAGTTGGGTTTATTTGTCTAAATAGAGAATCCTTTAATGAAATTCGTATTTGGAAATATTTTTTTGTTCTACTTGGTTTATGTTCCTTGGGAACTAGAACCTATATGAATCGATTAATTATGAGATTGTCATGAATTCCTGTGGAAATACATATTCATAATAATTACATCCTCATGAGTGCAAAATTAATTCATAATGATTTAAATGTTCCATTGGAATATCATAAAAATTAATTATGAGGGGCTGTTATTTTTCAAGAGTCACTGCTCCATCCATGATGAGATGAATGCTGCCATCAAGAATTGGCTGATGGACAGTAATTGCATCAAATAAAAAAGATAGTTTCCTGAATTGATAACTGGTGTCTTGATCATGATTAAATACCTTTAAGAAAAACCAACAAAATAAAACCCCAAACCGAAAAAAAAACCCTAACCAACTCCCTAAAAACCAAAAAAATGAAAAAAATAGCAAAGAAACTAAATTCCCCCCACCAACCAACCACCAAGCCATCCTCTCCCCTCAGCTCACAAAATAAAACCAAGGGGAGGAGGGAGACACAGTTTATCAGAGCAAGGCAGACCGAGATTAAGGCATTACCTCCACAGGGGCCATTCTGAGGAATGAACTTATGGAACTGCAGAAAACACTGGTAGATTTATTAAAGAAGAAAACAAAAACAAACTAGTTACTGGTTTAATAATAGGGAAACTTTTATATTTAATATCTAAGGCATATCTGAGGCCTGTGAGCCAACACAAGGCCTTTCAAAAGTGACTAATGGCCCCGTCCATTGACATCCTGGGTGGTTCTGCCTTCCAAAGTGGGAATATACAATACAGCAGGTGTGGACAATCTGAGAGGAGGCTAGTGCTCTGCATTGTTTCATATTTCTCTGTGAACAAGGGGTTTGCCATTATTAAATTTGCATTGACTGATTATTTCAATCACTTATGCACACCAGTAAGATGATTCTGGTTCTGGTGATCTGATTATTAACAATGGGGAACTGAGAGTAGAAATGTAAGAAAGTAGTGGAAGGCTGGTTAAGAAGGGAATGCAAAAGACATGAAAGTGGAAATAAGGTGTGCTTTGGAAAAATTTAAAAACTCTTTTAAAAGCACCAGAAAGGTGTATTGATTTGCTATCTTATTTTATTTTAGACACTCAAAGCAAAAGGCTTTAATTAGGCAAGGGTAGTTGTAACCATATGGAGAAAGATTTTTTTGCAAGCCTTTGATGCTAGTTTGTTCTCCCATATATATATTTAGCAAACAGTACAGAAATATGGACTATAATTAATCAAAAACTCAAAACAGGTATTTATAAAATGCAAGGAAATATACTTTGTACTGCATTAGGCTTGGATACTTCTCTTCCTGTGCTCTGAAACTGAGAATTCTTTACAGCCACCAACGCACAGAGAAAAGGAAGAAAAGGCTTAATGTCAGTAACAATTTAGCAATTATTTAATTTATTTATGGTGGTGAGAAATTTTTTCATCACTTTTCATGCTTGTTTATTTGTGAGTGAGTAAAAATTTTATCTTTAGACTGTGTATTTTAATATTTTGGACTTTTGGAAACAAATTTTTATTGAAAACCAATTATTTGCAGTTCACTTCTGATAAAGTGTCTGGTGGGGGAAAGGACTCCAGACTTCACATGTCAGACTGTACACAAAATATGTGAACTAGAAAGAAGCAATGCAGAGCAATTAGCAGAATCAGTAGTTTACAAAAAAGGAAATAAATTTATATTAGCTCATATTTTAGGGAAACCTCAGAAACCAAATATTGCCATCAATTGCTACTAGAGGAAAGAAGTGATTTTGAGTACTTAAGTCACTTATCAGGAGACATTGTCAGCAGAACTTGTGTTTTTAAGGCATTGAGGACTTTAACGAGGCCTTGAAATGATGCATTTGAGGTTGGGTTGCACTGGTGTCAGACAAGAACTGTGAGCAGTCATCTGCACCTCCACTGAGATTTGTCTCTGTGGTATTTTCCAGGCAGGCAAGATCTTGCTTTGCTCTTCTTCCAAGGCTTTCAGATGCACAGCAATTCTGAAATTGAAGCTGGGTAGGTGCATTCAAGTGGGAGTTTGACCTGTGCTATTAACCAGCTAAGATGGATAAAGTTGTACTGAAACATTAAATGTTGTGTCCTACAGCAGATGTCCATGTCTTTTTCAGAAGAGTGCTCTGAAGAAACAGATTTAACTCTAAGAATAGTCTTGGCTTGATGATACTTTTCTTGTTCCCAAGAAATGTGTTCAGCTTGAAATATCAATTAAGTCTATCACTTCCATTTAGAACATACATACATACATATATATAAATATAATATTCTTCACTCTCCCCTCAAGACCCCATTCCAGCTATAAGTCCCTTTTCCAAACTAATGAGAATAAAAATATATGTATCAGATTTTCTTCTTTGACTATTTTGTAGCCTGGAATGTTGCAGTCTAATTAAATCTTATTTTCATGTATCAAGACAGAAATGTGACTGTTGGTCAAAAGATCTCAGCAGTCTTGTGTATAATTCTATGTGCTGTGGCCAGTGCTTTTATTTTGGGGTAGAACATTGTGCCCCTTGTAGGAACAATGATACTTACCACTGCCAGCTCTCCTTCACTTTGGACTTTGAGAAGGAGGATCTGGAAACCAGATACTCTAAATGAATGTCAGCTGGCCCCAAACCATTCTGAAATGATCACTCTTGAAACGTGCAAGCTCATGTTGCTACAGACTGTACATTTGTCTAGCTGTGATGTCTGTAATAGCAGTGTGGTATCAAAGTTCTTTGTGTGCCCTTTGGCATCTTGGCCAAATCTCTGCTCTGTGAACCATCCTGATCTCGACTTCTGAAATCCAGAGTGCTGAGAGTTCGAAGAGGGGTGATGCCTTCATGCTGCAGTTGGAGGGATAAACATCCCCAGTGGCACACTTGCAGGTGGATACTTGGTTTTAGAGGTTACTTTGCAGGAACTCTTTTGCCATACCGCTTAAGCATGAAGAAAATATGGGAATTAAGAGTTAGACATTTTTATAGAGGGCTAGATTAATCATAATTATCTTATAGTTCAGGGACCTCAAGGAATGACATTCTGTACACGTGTTGTGTGTTTAGTTTGATTGCTAAACTCCAACCAGTGTTCAAGAAGTTTTTTCTCTACATTTCAGAGGTAATTCCTCACAGAACATCCTTAAAATAACCTGTTGTTGTCATCAGTGGGCCATCTGCAATTTTCCAAAAGATAACTTGGGTTTTGTTTTTTCACAGAGGGAGCACATAGCAGTGCTAATTTAGAGGGGAAACAAAGGTTATCACTGATAGCTGGAGATGGGAACAGCTCTTTTAATTATTCTTCTCATCAGTTAAGAAACTCAGCTCTTATAGCTGTAGAGCACCGTGAGGGCAGGGTGACTAGCAGAGTCTTAATTGCTCAAGTGTTGAAAGAGAAATTATCTGTCATTGGGTATTTACAAATAAACCTGCTAAATGTGCAGGGCCTTGGGCTGCTTGATCCCAAAAGAATGCCTTACAAGCTGCTTTCAGTTTAGTACTGAGCATCATCTGGGCAATGCCAAGCAGCTCCCACTGTCTCTGAAATTAAAAGGGCTGAGGGGCATTCACTGTCTCCAAAGGATCAAGCTCTTTGAGTGTGTGGATCAAGTTCAGCAAGCCTTATGCTCATAAAGGAGCACTGTTCCAATCACTAGGAGGCTGACATTAGTTAGATAAGGAGCAGTCTGTGGCTCACTTTCTTTATCTGCAGCAATGGATAATGGCTGTGTCTCCTTGCTCTGCCATGCCTAAGAGTGCTTTGAGATCTGTATCCTACATGTATAGAGTGCAATGGCAGCAGTAACCACCAGATTATTTCCTGTGACCCTTTTTGTGTCACAGACAATTACATTACCCATGTAATGCAGCTCAGTAGCTTGCACTGGGATAAAACATAATTGACTTTGGGGTAAAGTTTATCTCCCAAAAAAGCATGAAGTCTTTAAGATATTAAGGGGCAGAGAAGTCACTATCTCCTCTGGTTGCTAGTTCCAGTGGTTAATCAGTGTCACTGATGAATTTGTCTTGATTGTTCAACCATTGCCTTTCTTTGTGCCTTTTTGCCATAGACTTCTAAAGACCTCTCTAGCACCAAGCATTTTCTAAAGGTGTTTTGATATTGTGTTCCCATCACCCTTTCACATCTCTTGTGAGAAAAATCACGTTCCCTCACTGCATGCCTTTTTTGTCCCTCCCTTCTATTTCTCAAGCCACACCCTCCAAAGAAAAAACCCAATTGTTTTGATATTTTTCTGCCCTCTGTCCAACTGTCCAACATTGTTTTTAAAATTCAGACAGCCAAAGGGCAGGCTGTGTTCCAGTCTGTCTCACCAGCCTGTGTACACACTAAGATCATCTCCCCATTTTGATACTTCTCTGGTTTTGCAATCCAAGACTCCTGTCTGTTCTAGAATTGCCCTGGGAGTTCACACTGCATTATTTGTCTGCTTCTAGCTTTTGAGTCCTCCAGGGTTACAACTTTCCAGGAAATGGGATGTCCCTTGGGGTTCTTGTATAATTTTTGGGTTTTTTTTAGTCCAAGCATATTCCCTGGGGGATGTTTGCACATGGAGTTCTTTTTCTTCAAGATACAAAACATTATAATATATTTCAGATCATTGCCAGATATCACTATGCAAACACTTGAACTTGCATTTTCCACACAGAGCAAATGTTTGTAAAAGGATAAGGACAAAAACTAATGGCAAAATGCTATCTTTACCAATTGGATATTTCTCAATATTTAGGGTTGTAAAGTGCAGAGAAAACTTGTATTTTTTCTCACTAGAATAGGAAATAAACCTCATGGATAACACAGTATTTCTCAGGATTTCAACTCAACAATATATATAGGAAATGGTCTGATAGGGTAAGTATGTATCAGCATACAATCTGATCAGGACACTGATAAATTGAATCAATATTTCTAATCTGAATGAATGGTGTGCATGTTTCTTATCTCTGCAAATCTGGCTTTTCCATCCTTTTTCATGCAGTCCAAGTCAGAAGAAGGAAAGGTATGGGATTTCTTGGTGCCATAAATAAAATATGATGGTAGAAAACCAAAGTGAAGCTGTGCAAGACAGTGGGCTGGAAAATCAACAAGGGCTGGAAATGGAAAGTGAGATTAAAGGTAACACTTAGCCACAAGACTATCCTTAGCAGCTTTAGAATAGTATGCAGCTAAATAAACACACATGCAAAGCTTACTTTGTAATGTGCCTTGCTCTCACTTTTAACAGCAGATGATTGCTATTTACTCAAGGGTAGTGAACCACAGGAAGCTGGCCTTTTTTAGCACTCTTGCCCTGGAAAAGAACTGTGTGAAGGCAACTCAATATAAACTCCCTTCCTTCCTTCCCAGCTCCCCACCCTCAGCTGTGCCTTTTTTCCCTTGGCTGTGTATCTGAGCATCTCCAGTTCAGACAAATGAAGAGCACTCCCAGCTATGGAGTGGTTTTTGCTGGTGAGGCTGAGAGTTTGTGTTTCATAAGAGAGTCAGGGAGTGCAGTGATGCAAACCTGCCTGACCTGGGGCGACAGAAGTTCAAGAACCTTGACTGAAATGGGAACTTCTACATGCTCATCTCCTATATACAAGAAGGTGAATGATGAAGCCATTTGCAATCTCAGGAAATTTAGGATATTGTGAACACCTTTAGCCAGATTCTGACTGTGCAAGTGGTAGCTGCTTAATGCCATGAGTTATGTTATTACAGCACTGTGGAGTGCAATTGCTAATAGGTGTCGACACTTGCCATAACTAAGTTTTATGTGAAGGAAAACATAAATCTTGCATTTGGGCATCCTGTGCATATGGAAACATGAACAATGAGGTGCTGAGGTCAGTGATAGAGGCAAAGAACTTCTTTTTATCCCAAAGAAAATGACTTTGGAAATAATTTAGAAGTGAAGAAAGTGAAAGATGTAACTGAAAAAGAACTGTTTTGCTAAAAAAGCTATTCAAACATATACTTGATATTTGGCTAAGGAAATGGGATCCAAAGTGTACATTCAGCTGGTTTAAGCTATGCTAGTTCACTTTGTGATTTCTGGTTATGATATTCTGCTTTGCAGGCAGGCTAGCAGTATAACTCAGGAGCAGCAGAAAATTGTTAAATTTTGGTTGATGTTAATAACAATTCGGTGCTTTTTCAGATGCCTGGAAATCAGCTTAGATTGTAGTTTCTTTTTAACCTCTGCAGATTTTGTTGGAGTGATGTGTATTTCCTAATCTGATCAAAACTATTTATTCCTAATAATTCTTCTTTAAAGGTAAAAAGAATAGTGTCCTAAAATGGAAGATTACTTTAAGAAATTATAATTTTTAGTTTAAAACAAGAAAACAGCAAGCAAGCAAGCAAAACAGCTCTAAGAAGAAGCTCAGTGTCTTTCTCAGTGCTAAGTGAGCTGTTTTAGTCAAAATGTTGGTAGCCCTGATCTCCCTAACTAGGTCAAAGTTTAAGGAAACTGTGCTTAAAGAAAGCCTATCAGACTGAATTGCTCAGTGGATTTGTATGAATACACACAATTCCTTAGTGAGGCATGAGAGCTGGAGCTTGGAAAGACAAAGTAAAAAACCAAACAGCAAATCTGTGGTCTCTTATGATGCACAGCATTAACTGATCTTTGGTGGTCTTTCTCTTCCTATCCCTTGAAAAACAACATAGGTTTTGGTTATATTTTGGTGTCAAAACAGAAAATATCTGAAGCTATTTCAATTTCCCAAAGTAGAAAGACAATTCTCCTAGACAAGTGTAGTTCAGGTGAATTTTTTCAGTGGGGCTGAATTTGCTGTCTGTGTGTCACTGGCTGGCATTTCCCTTGCTGCAGATGAAATCCATGTCGCGTGTCAGGAGGTGAAGCACTGCTCAGGGTGTGTGGGATGGCCCTGGAGCAGGTTTGCTCAGCTTGCAGAGCCCTGCGAGAGCAGACTGAGCTGCTGCCCTGTAGAGAGCAGCAGGCATCGACCCACACAAACAGATTTGCTCTGTTGGTGGGTTTGTCAGAGCCTGCAGCTGTGGCCAGGCTGCTCACAGCACCCAATATTGCTAATTTAAAGAGAGCTTGATGGGCCTACATTGATTTCAATCACAGTAGTGACTTTCTTTCCATGAATAAGCAACCTCTAGACAGACTAATTGATTACATATATCTTTGTTCAGTGTGCTGAGCTTCTTGCCTTTTCTTGCTGTTCTTGCCTTTTCTTGCTGTTCATCTTTAAGAATTTAAATAATAAAGGACATGTAAAATCCATATGTATTGTGAGCTAAATAAGAAGCAAATTTCTAAATTTGTGTTTGGATTTTATACTAGTTAATGTAATTTTATATTATATCCACATAACTAGTGGATGTGCACTGCTCACATCCACTAGTTAATACATGGATGTGAGCAGTGCTTCAGTTTTGTGCTTCTAAATCTTTCTGAAAAATTGAGGTTAAGGCTGGGAAATCTCCGTAGCCTAAAGACCATCCATGGATCGCACCCCCTATTTCAGTGTCCACAGGATTCAAGCATCTTATTGAGTCTTTCATATTTGATCACTGGATTTTATGTTATCAGAACCGAGAATTGTCTTCATAAAAGAATTTTGCTGCAAGCTGGCAGCATCTACCCCACCTCACTCTTTGCAGTAGTGAGGTAGTGTAGATGTCACATTAATGAGATGGTTTGATGGGTAAACATCAGGTCTGATTTTAAAACAATTTGATGCAGTTTTATCTGAAGAGTTGATTTTATTGGCTCTTATAATCTGTTTCTCTCTTGAGCTTTAGCCATTGGATTTTATTAGCTTCAAAATTTCATGGTTGTACAGCTCACAGGCAAAGAGAGAAATTATTGTAATGGCTTTAATGGGAGGGTAGATTTTCATCCTTAGTTTTATGGAGGATTCATTTATCATTTCTTTCAAAATGCCATTTTGAAAATGTGAGCAGGTCTGATTATGCTGCTACGAATTGTACACACTGAACATATATATAGATGATTTGCATTATATTGTATTTAACTATTTGGGAAATATTTGAGGATTTGAAACCAAAGCTATCCTCTCCAGAAGTATTTTAATGGGAAAATCTTATTCATAACTAAGAGAGAATAATCTCATTAAGGGTCTCATTAATAATCTCTTAAGGGTCTAAGCAAACGAATTGGGCAGTGGGGTTTTTTGTTTGTTTGTTTAAGGAGAAAAAGGGTCGGAGGGAGAGAAAAGTGGCATTGCTCATCACTATGGTACTCCTTGAGTAAAATAAAGTAATAAACAGTGTGAGGTCAGCTTTATGGTCCCCTGAGTGCTCACATAAGCTCAGGTGGGGAGCTCAGGGGTGCAGCATGGCTGGTTCCTCAGGGGCCTAGGGAAATTTTGGGAAATAAATACCTTAAGATCCTGCCTCAAGCAGTGAGTTCCTAATACTGAGAGAAGCTGTGCAAACCCAGGCCGTTCTCAGCTGAAGAACCCAGCAGTCACACCCAACTTCTGCCTCCCTGGAGAAGAGGCATTGTGGGGTGGAAGGAGCAGGGCTGGAGAGTGAGTGCCTGCCTCTGTTTGCAGGAGGGCGCTGCTGTGGATGGCAGTGCCACCACCCCTTCTGTACTCTGCATGTCCCCACCACCCCTTCTGTACTCTGCATGTCCCCAGCCAGTCCTGGCAGAGGAATAACATTGCCTTGACCCTGATCCAGCTCTGTGTGGGAGCTGTTTGGTCTCACCATGGCTGATGTTACGGAGCCTCAGTCGTTCTCTGCATTCACAGGCCTCTGGGACTCTTGTTTTCTTTGTTCCCCCTTTTGTGTGGGGCACACTTCTCTGCACACTTGCACTGTGCTTCCTCTGCTCATTGAAACCCAGAGCCTGGGGTGGTGCTTTGCTGCCGGGAAGGGAGTCTTGAATTTTTCAAGGCTTTTTAGCTCTGGCTAAGCACATAATGGGAGGGACTTGATGCCAGTAAAGCCACTCCTTCCAGTGGACCCAGTAACATTGAGGTAAGGCTGTGCAGGACCTACTTGGGTCTTGCAAAACCAGACGAGGTCCAACAGAGTTTGCCAGCCCTGTTCCTGTGCTGTGCTCAAGAGTTACCTGCTTCTCCTGGCCATGGGAGTGCTTGTGCAGTGCAGCACCTGAGCTGACAGATCTCTGGAAGCTCTTCTGCCTCTGCATTCATCCACAGTACTTTGGATCTGCAGCTGTATTGTGGCGGATTTACAGCTTATTCCTGGGATCCTGTAATCTTCTCCATTAGGTCCTGATTTCATAATGTACCAGAAGCTGAGCCGCTTGAAAAAATTTCTGACTCCCTGCTCTGTGTGTTGGTTCCCACCCCACGATTGCCTGTTACCTCAGTTGCTGAGGGTAGCTGGTTGTGAGGATGAGTAAAAAGCTGCATCTGTCATTTGGCTTTATATCAGTTCTCTTTAAAATAAATAAATAAAAACCCCTTCTCTGTTGGGGATAGAAAAAGGTTCAATTATGTCTATGCTACTGCTTAAGAAAGTACACATAGAGCCTCATACTAAATCAAATAAATCCTATGATTAAAGCCAATGCTGAAACAGGCAAACAATGTCTACATCTTCCAAAGTATTGAAAAAATGACTTGTTTTTTTCAGCATTGTTAGAGAAACCCATCAGCAAAAGACGAGACAGTGAAGCTGTACAGAAGGCAAAGATCCTTTATGCATCCTGCATGAATGAGGGTAAGTAGATTGATTTGAGGAGGGCATAGATGCATTCCCTGCATTTATAAAGGCAGGCTTTTTGTCTCTCTGCAGAGCTCTGTGAAGCTCTGTGCAGATGCATGGATTTTGCTGATATGGATTCAGCTGGGGTTGAGGGTCTTTTGCACATTTAAAGCTGTGAATTGAGACTGAGGTACACTCAGGCGCAAGTCAGTTTTAGAGAAACCCCTACTTGTCAGAAGTATGAAGAGATATTTATCTCTTTGCAAAAGGATGTTAAACTGTGCCTCAGGCTTGTGGGGTTAGTGCCTGGGGTTATTAAATCAGAAGAACCCTGTGATGAAATTCTCATCGTGATGTTTTCAAGAGCCTGTTGCTCATCACCTTCTACATTTCTCTAAATCTGTTTAATCAAAACATTACCCCAGGGCTGGGTATAGACGGCCCTGGACCCTTTAGCTTTGGTATCTGCATGTCAAGCAAGTTAGCCATGTTTGCAGAGTGCTTTTCCTCAACTTGTAATGCTGCTGTAAGATAATGTTCACTAATTTGGGACACATCACTACTCTAAGGTAGCTGCACAGGTGAAAGAAGGCTTTGAAGTCTCCTTTGTCCTTCTGACTCTTTCAGGATTTATTTTCTGCAGAGTTTTCTTCCAGCAAGGCCTGTCTGACTGCCAGCAAGTGAGATAGCTTGCTCTACAGCTTTGGTGCCCAGATATTGACTCTCTAGCTTTGACTATGAGCAATAACCCCCCTAATTTCCCTAAAACCAGTGAAATTTCTATGCTAGTTCCTAAGCAAGGTGTGGTTTTTTTTCTTTAATTTACCTAATTCCAGCCTTTACCTTTTTAGAAAGGCACTGACTTGCTTCTCTTATTCTTAATACAGATAAACAGGATTGGGCTTCTATGCTGCCATGCTCACAGGCAGAGCAGAGGCTTTGAGTTTCAGCTATTTTGATTGCCTTGCCTGGAAATCAATTGGTGCCAATAAATCTTTGTCTTGTGTGGCTGCTGCTGGACTTGAATTGTCTGGAATGTAATTGTTGTCGCACTTTGACATTTCAGATAAAATTGAAAAAGCCGATGTGAAACCCCTGTTAAGTATCCTGAAGCATTCACCCTTCCGCTGGCCTGTGCTGGAATCCAACATTGGACCTGAAGGGCTGTGGTCAGAGAGGAGGTTCAGCCTGGTCCAAGCCTTGGCAGCTCTGCGTGGCCAATACAGCAGCTCTGTCTTCATACGTCTGTATGTGGCTGCTGATGACAAAATCTCCCACCGCTACATCCTCAAGGTACAGCACAGCATCTCTGATAGGTTACTTTGCATGCTGCTTTATGGTCTCTTTATTTAAAAACACGTTTACATACCAAAGGTTTACATTTGATTGTTGTTGTTATTATCTACTGGCTTACAGATGTATGTAGGTGCCAGTTTAAGGGAGTGTAGAAGCCACTAGCAACCACTTGCTATTGGAAAGTATTTCTGTGCAGGTTTTCTTATTTCAAATGGAAAAAAACCCATAAAAATGTCCCAGTAGACCAATAGCCAGGGTCTATGTGCATGAGAATAAGAACTCAATATCTAATTCTGTGTGCTGCTTATGACTCATTGGCTGCATGAAGAAGGCTTTTTGTCTGTGAGGATGAAAAATGGTCCATCAGTAGCAGATATTTTGAACTTGAGCTGTTTTTCTTGAGATGGAAACACTTAATCTGGTGCTTATACAGCACCTTACAACACAGATTTAGTCCAAGTGCTTTTAAATGTGAAATAAGAGAATTCACATTTTTCCTGAAATGCTTTTAGACCTGAAATTGCTTTTAGACCAAAACATTACTGAACTCTTAACAGTGCATGGCATTAAATAACAGTTTAGTAAGAAAAAGACTCAAGAAATGTTGCCTCCCTATAGTCTAACAGAACTCCAGATAAAATTGTATAACTGTGGGAAGACTGAGCTCCAGATAAAATTGTATAACTGTGGCAAGACCAAGTGCCTGGGCCAAATGCATTGTTGTTTAAGAGCTTCAGATGAGAAGCCAGAGCCGACTTTCCCTCCATGGCTACAAGAAAATAGTTCATGAAACAAGAGAGAAGGAACAAATAAGAACGTTATGATGGCATTCATCACAGCAAGAAAAGTATTTAAGATCCTTATTTTGCTGGCATCTTGGCTAGCTGTAGGTGAAAAGTGACATATTATTCTGTAGGGTGTTCTGATATTAGTTTGATTAGGACCTTGATCTGCAGAATGCATCAGCCAGTGCTCTACTTTGTCCATGTTTTAACAAATTCCCTCAAGTGTAGATGAACCACACAGTATTTCAATCTGCTTGAAAAATGGCTTTATTGCAAAATTCTTTTTGTTCACCATTGCAAAATCATCAATGGGTCATAAAAGAAGTGGAAACTCCAAATAAAACTTTGTTCAGCATTCAATATGATATTTTTTCTTTTTTTTTTTTCATGAGTACTGAAGCTGGTGGTTAACATTTTTGGTTTATTTCTCATATTTGTGCTCTCTTGGTTTAATGTGCTGTCAAATCTAATTCTTAAGATCAGGGAATTTGAATGAGCATTTAATGTAACAGTCACATTATTGAAATTCCCCAAATAATCAGGAGTTAACTATTGCACAGACACATGTACAAAAAGCATAAGAGTATATTCTTTTTGCGTCATTGTGCTGACAAAAGAAAGTTATGCTGTTTTTCAAAGAATGAGGATTGCACTGAGCATCACAATTACTCCTTTCTGAGGATGGTTTGCTTTGTAGAGGAAAAGATTACATTTATTCATTCACTTAAAATTCTAAGTTTTATTTATTTTTTACATTTTTTTACATAATTCACTTAACCTAAAGTATTTGGATAAAAAAAGGCCTATATGAATTGTATGAATAAATACAATCTATTGTCACTAGACTTATCTTTTAAAAACAATTGCAGCATCAAACAAAAAATGTTTAGAACATCTAATAAGTTGTCTCTGCTCCAATCAGTATCTTAGTCAGAGTTTGGAAGCTGGTTAGTAGAAGTTTTCAGCTTTGGCTTCCAAACCCTAACCTAACTTGATCACATTGAAAAGTTCTGGGAAATCTCAGTTCCTAGTAATTACTACAAAATATGTGCTGCATAGTGAGTTTTTCCTGGTTAGGAAAATTCCTATGTTTCAAATGAAGCAGTATGCAAATATTCCCATGTAGAATCTATTGTCACTAGACTTATCTTTTAAAAACAATTGCAGCATCAAACAAAAAATGTTTAGAACATCTAATAAGTTGTCTCTGCTCCAATCAGTATCTTAGTCAGAGTTTGGAAGCTGGTTAGTAGAAGTTTTCAGCTTTGGCTTCCAAACCCTAACCTAACTTGATCACATTGAAAAGTTCTGGGAAATCTCAGTTCCTAGTAATTACTACAAAATATGTGCTGCATAGTGAGTTTTTCCTGGTTAGGAAAATTCCTATGTTTCAAATGAAGCAGTATGCAAATATTCCCATGTAGATGTTTCACTCAAGACGCTAAATGCAAATCTCAAACTTTCAGGCCTAATTCCAATATTAGGGTGAATGTAGACCAGAAAATCTGATCCATGTTTAGATGGAAAAGGTAAGTGAAGGCCAAAGATCCATCTGGACTACAAGACACCTTTAGCTAAAGTACAGAGGACAAAACAATATCCTGTGCATGCAATCCTGGCTAGTAGCCACTTCAGTTTCAGTTCATCTTTTCAAAAGACTGAATACAGCCCCCAGTGCTGGTCTATGTGAAGCTCAAGTGTAACCTCAGTTGCAGTCACAAAAACCTGATGATGCCTCCCAGACAGAGAGCAGCTCTCATGCTCCAGCACCTCAGGGGCATTTGGTGCATACACTGGACTGGTGTGGTCCCAAGCTGACTCTTGTACCCCTGGAATAGACATAAGATGGATGCATGGTCATCAGAAACAGGGATTTGATCCTGTAGACCCAGTCCTTTTGCATTTCCTACTCACTGATGTAGCTGTTTTAAACACCTAAATCACACCTGTGATTCTTTTCTTTAGGTGGCTTAGCTATTGCAGGGGGTCATCTGAGGCTCCTCAGATCACAGTAATGTGATAACAGTAATTACCCATCAGCACAGCATAGCATTTTCCTGTTTTGAAATCTTGTCCAACTTGGACTGGTGCAGTGTTTTATATGTTAGATATTTGCACAAAACTACTGTAATTGTCAGAAAAACATGAACCCTTCCAAAGCTGCTTGTCAGTTTGTCTTTGAATCTGATGAATTTACCTGTTAAATGTTACTTTGTGCTGTTTTTAACAGCTTGATCAAGCAAGCCTCTCTCTATCGTCTCGAGAGGATTACCTAGAAAATACCACAGAAGCCAAATCTGTAAGTATTGTCAACTAGATAATAGAGCCACCATTTCCCCCTCATCTCTTTTAATTGTTGGTTTTGTTTTGTTGAGCTCCAAACTGAGAAAGGGCTGTGCTTTGTTTGGATTTGGATTTTGCAGGGTATCTAGCAGAAAACTCCACTTATATGAGACACTCTTGCAAAGTTTCCTAAATGAAGCTTGCACTTGTATACAAGTACTTCTGTCTCATGATGGTTACTGTATTAGTTGGCCTAAAATACTGCTGTACACTTTGACATATTGTATTATCCATTTGTAAGAGCTGAAAGTTGTCAGTCTAATCCAGAACTGTCATTTGCGTTTCCTGAGACTTGTACTCTCTGAACCACAGCACTTGTCTCTGTCATGCACAGTATTTTTACAGTGTTATTTCTCCTTTTTAACTTGCTTGGCATTCAAGTTAAGGAAAGCACAACCTTGGTTCCTAAGGCATGAAAGCAATATAACCCTTCCTATAGCTGGGCATTTCTGGTCTGCTGCTGCAACTCTGCTCAAGAGCAAATCCTGTTGACATTTCAGTCTTTGTCTTTCTTTACAGTACCGAGATGCCTTTTTGAAGTTCATGGTTGATACAGCAGTGCTGCTGGGTGCAAATGCTTCCCGAGCTGAATCTGATATGAAATCAGTTCTAAAACTGGAAGTTAAAATAGCAGAGGTTTGTAATCCAATATAATCCTTTCTTGAAATGAAAAGTCATTGTATTAACAGCATTAGCAAAGGGATTTTAGAAGCAGAAGGAAAGGAACAGATCCTGATGAAGAAAGGATGAATAATATTTCTCCCTTAGTTAATTGTTAAACTGTAAGTTTTATTTTATTTTGTGTCAGGGGAAAAACTTTAGCCAAATACCCTTGGTGTTTTAAATTGCAATGTCAGCCAGGCTGACCAGAGGCAAGCCTGGGGGTGGCATGGCAATGTTTAAGGGATGGTGTATTAGCAAGGTCCTTTGGTCTGCCATCTCAGTGGAGGTGGGGGATGGAGATCCATATGGCAACAGAGATACAGGGGCTGTTGATGTGTTAGAAACTGTGGAAGTGCCTGAGGATGGTCCCATAGGAGTTAGGGCTTCTCCTTCCAAAAAGGTGATGAGATCAATATCCCAGCTGAAGTGCATCTACACCAATTCACTGGTACCCACTGGGCAGCTGGAAAAATATGACATAACTCAAGACCTTACATGTCTTTTCCAACCTAAGTGATTCTATAATTTTGAAGCTGTGTAGAATCTGAGCTCCTGCCATACACCTGTGTTGAGAATGCACAACACCTCTGCTTAAGAAGCAGATTGAGATGATTCTTTGTGTAACAGTCTAAAAGCAGTGTAAGACCTAGGTGGGATATTGGGTCTTGGTGGTGAGAGGTGGTATTTACAACAGTACCACCCTTAGCTCCTGAAGTGTTTTCATAAAGTAGTCTAGGAGAGAGGATGTTTTAATTTAGGGGATCAACTGAATTTAGTAAAGCTAAGTGTATTTAAAACTGGTACTTGGTTCTGACATTTACTTGGTATCATTTTTGCAAGGAGTTTAATTTATGCCACATAATTATTGCAGATTGAAGGAATGTTTTTGCTTCTCTATATCTCTGTTTCAGTGTGGCTTCTACAGGAATCCCACTCATGGGAATGGCAAGTTCATTATCATTTCAGCCTCTACTAAAACTGGAGAGAAAGGTTGGCCTCAGTGGTCACAACCCTTTGTGGCTGGGAAACCACAAAACGTAGGGGCACAGACTTGATGCTGGTCTGTAGAACTGCCAGCTGAGTTGAGTATTCCTTCATATTGGCAAGAAAAGGAGCTATCCCTGTTAAATGCTGGTCTCCTGTTAGCAGAGAAGCCTGTTGCACAGGACAGGTGATGCAGCAGATGTCTTTTATCTGGACCCTGCTGTTGCAGTCTACAGGATGCTTCTTAATGGTGTTTGTAAAGAAGTTAGGGCCACACAATAGTAGCCAATCAGTGTTTCCATCTCTGCTGAAAGGGATGAAATTTTGTTAAACATCTAAGCCAAGCCAAATATTAATTTTCAGTTACTCAGATGGACTAATGCACAAATACTTCCTTGTGACCCAGCACACTTGAAAAGCAGTACATATTTGTTCTGTTTATCACTGATGGCATAAGAAGATGTATCCTTAGCTCTGGTAGCTCTAATGCTTTTCTTAACAAGTGTCTTACAGAGCATTAATCCACAAAGTATGTAAGGGAAGCTGCCATGTAAGATGACATGGATCATGTAACAACCCTCAGCATCAGTAATGCACATCATTATGCAACAAGCCATGCTTGCTTACAGGTTTTTTTAGTAAGAATAATCCTCCTAACATCTGTCCAGATATAAGGCATGAGTCAATGAACATGGATTGTTGCATTAACCTTAATAAACAGAATGATTATATAAACATCTTACTGTGATGGAGGTAGTCCTGTTTGTCACTGGAGGTTTCACTGTATCCAGGGTTCCTCTGCATTTTTCTAAGTAAACATGTGCAATGGAGAATTCCTGTGCTCAGGAAGAGGCAGCAGGAATACTTTAGATATAGGAAGGAGTGGCATGCTTTCAGAGATCTTGTTGTGTACAAGGAAGAATTTTTTATTAAGTTTGAATCACTGGAGCTAGAGGGAAGGTTTTGAGGGGAAGGGAGTAAATTGGTTCAAGAAGTGTTTAAAGATTTTTCAGATAAATGAAATCTGCAGAAAGGGAAAAGAAAGTAATTTTTTCCCTTATGGCTGAGCAATTCTAAAACCATAAACACTTACTGGAGATTTTTGTTTGGAGAAGTGCCAGCTGTCTGGTTGGTCTGGTGTCAATCTCTGCCCTTCAGAGTGCCCAGCATTGCAGCCTGTTGTATAGGATTTACCTTACAGCAGGGCTGGAATTGCCATTGGGAATTTTTGTTTCTCTTGAACACTGAGAAAATTTTGAGCTATATCTTGTGCTTTCTTTGTTTTACATTTATGAGCCACAGGGGTGTCTCGGAGTCTGCGTGTCCTTCTTGTCAGTTATAAAAGGACTTGCTTCATATTTAGGATTTCTTTTGCTGTATCCTTGGAGGCTGCAGAGGAACTTGAGATCCATCTCCTCTAGTCACACAGATGAGAGGCCTGGCTGGGGAACACTTTATTCATGTCTGGGCTATATACTCAGGTTTCCTGCTATGGAAATCAGGATGATGGGGTGAAATGGGGAGAAACTTGTGTGTATCTGGCTCTTCCCCCAGGTGGGGTAAATCCCTAGGAAGAAAACATTCAAAGACATGAGATGCACTTCTAGCTATGAAGATGCACCCATCTCAGATTTGACCTGTTTGGCTTCTACTCGATAGGAAGGAATGAATAAATATTAATGCTCTAGGTGCACTTTTATCTCTTATGTATTAGCATGTCTTTCCTTAGTATAATCAGAGCTAAACCAGTCTAAAGTCCAAAGACAACATGCAGCTCATTAAATTTCCCAGTAATAAGTTAAACATAAAAGGAACGATGTTCCATTTCTTCCACTTAAATGCAATCCTCAGAAACAGAGGTTAATGCCATAAATGCTTGGAAAACAGGTGGTGAGATATTTCTGCACCAGGATTATGAAGGATGGTAATGATGTAAGAGCCCCTGCAAGATTATGGTTTGATGGTTTTGTGCATTTTTTTCTCTTCACCAGATCATGATTCCATATGAAAACCGGACAAGTGAGGTGATGTACAATAAAATGAACATATCAGAGCTTAGTGCCATGATTCCACAGGTTGGTTGGGGAGATTTTTTTTAATCTGACCTGTATAATTAAAACTGTTGTTAGTGTTCAGAGCATGTTAAAGAAGTATCATTAGCAATGTGTGTGCTCATTTGCAGAGTATGTTCTCTTAAATATAGTTCCAACTTTAATGAGGATTGAAAACATATGTAATGACAAAGTGTAATAGTTCCTAAGTTTTTAATAAGTAAAGCATTGAAATGATTAGTTTTAAAGGTGTAACTTAGTTAATAAATCATCTCTCTTCCATAATCCGCTTTAACCAGCCTTCTCTTTGTCATTGCAGTTTGACTGGCTGGGATACATCAAGAAGGTGATTGACACCAAACTCTATCCTGAGCTTAAAGATATAGGTCCTTCAGAAAATGTGATTGTCCGTGTTCCCCAATACTTCAAAGATTTATTCAGGATACTAGAAAATGAAAGGAAAAAGTAAGGATCTTATGATGGTTTCACTCACACTTTTAAGGGGACATCAAATGCTTTTTCTATTTTTTTTCCCATGAGTTTCAGCTATTCTTGGAATCAAGTCTCTAGGCAAACAGTCTGTTTGGATTTGTCTGAATGAGGATTTAGATATTACCCTGTGCTCAGCAAGAGAATTTTCAGTTTCAACACATTTCTTCTATAGTTAACACAGGTTGCAGTAAAGCTGCTCTTTCCAGAAGCATTCAGCATCTCTTACTTTTATAGGGTCTTGTATCTTGTGAAATCCTTTACACCTGTAGAACAGTTGTAAAATGCAGGTAGCTCAGATTAAACATGGTAGATGTGCTTTGCACAGGGAAGCAAGATGGCTTTGGGCAGTAATGAAAAAGTGACATCCCACTTGAAACATCCTTACTGATGACATCTAAGGGATTTCTGTGATAATTTGGTCTCTGAGGCATGTTACTGAACTTGAAAATAAGTTTTGTTAAGATGTTGTCTCCAAATATCAATCTGTGCTGATTGTACAGTATGGCCACAGCCAAATGTATTTCAGAAAAAAAAGGACAAAGATTATTCTTATATTGTCTCTCTCTATCACTAGTGATGGGATGCTTACATTAGTTCATAGTACCTGTAAAAATAGAACACAAATCAAACAATTAGAAAAATAAAAATTACTGATTTGCCTACAGATCATCAAATATCCTTTCTTTAAAAAGATTCAGATAAGTAGCATTACTGCTGCCAATATTAATCTATTGAAGAAAGTTTTTAAAATTATTTGGGCTCTCCCTGCTTTCTAACTCAAAGTTTGTTACATCAGTGGGTATAAATGTGTGATTTAGAGGATGCATATCTAGCAAGATAACAGAGAATTAGTTATTTCCTGCATAAAAATAGATTTAGATGCAAATATATTTTGTAACTACAGAGTAAATATGTGGACACTTTTTCCATCAGTTTCTTATTCAAGGAAAATCTGAGTATTCAAGAGAATTTAAGCCAGCCTGTGTGTCGTGGCAGAAGGACGCTGGAGTAAGACCAGAAATAATTGCACTGCCTGTCTTTAGCAAAGCTCAGGACCAGGTTTCTGACCTCACAGGTCAGGGGGAGAGGGTGAGCAAAATCAGTTCCAGTTTATTCACACTGCATATTTTATAGGTGTTAATGGCTTAGGCATTTTCTGCTCAGTCTTATCCTAAGAAATTGGCATCATAAAATGTTAGAAATGGCAAATAATGCTAAACTGAACCCAAGCAGGCTTCAAATTCTTGTAAAATGTATCAAAACAGCCCAGGCCTGATAACCAAGACCATGTTTATCTATTAGGTGATAATGTTCATTACTTAAAATGTCAGAGTCTGCTCCAGAGGTAACCTTGCTATCTGGCCTGAGAAAATTAGGAAATCATCTCAATGTGGACTCCTAACAATGAGGTCTCAGCATTTCCCTGTAGGGTGAACTGTGAAAGCCTAACAAGGATATTTTCTTTTAGGTAATCTCATTTGTCATTCTCCATATGACATTTTAAAGATTTATTTAATGTAAACAACATGAATTTGATTTGTTACTGTAAATATCTGGACCTAAAGTTCCTAGAAAAGCATTTCAAAATTTTAGATTTGCTTCAGTATTCATCATGGTAATTATATTCTCATAATTTCAGGAGATGGAGTGTCATTAGGAAAAGCAGGTACTTTCATCAAGTTCATATTCTTTTCAGTTACAAGGCTATCCCTAAATTATACTTTTATTCCAGTGCTTTGTGTGTCCTCTTCCTGAATGAGCACCCTGCTAGCCTGGGTACTATTTAAAATGTCACAAAAAGATGGCTCATGCCCCAGTATTTTACCCAGTGATCTGGTAAAGTATTTAATGAAGTTTGTTTCAGGTGGAGGAAAGAATGGAGTGAAAATTAAGTCTGGATACAGAAGCAATTTGTGGTGGAGGTGGCAAGTTGTACAAACTCACAATCTCTGTATTAAAAATTTCTCCCTCAGAGAACCTGCTGAGCAATCTTGAATTGTGAAATCATTCACGGGGCAATATTATTAGAAGAGAGCACATTGACATGGTGTAGCATGAGTTTAGCAGAATTTTCCTTAACTGCATATAATCAAGTTATTGAGTGGAGCTTGAAAGAGGTGCAGCAGTGTCCAGAGGTCAGCCTGGAGTCTCCAGGCCAGGGCACTGCTGTGACTCCAGCCCAGGAGCTGGGCTCTCCACAGCCAGCTCCCCAAGAAGCTCAACAACCAGCCGGCAAGAGTTTCTACCAGCTTGGGGATAGCTAGCCTTAGTCATGTCAGGCGCTGAAGTCACGCCTTTATAAGAGATCTCCAAGGTTTCCTTCAGCTTTTTGGTGTACTAATTCATTTTCATGGGGTTTATCTCTATTAGAGGAAGAAGAGAAGTGTGTATGTAGCTGTAATGTAAATGAGCCATGGCAGAGCTCCAGTACAGCTGTGCCATGTGAAGGGGGAGACAGAACTGTGCTGGCACTAACTGGGAGCTTATATCCCTTCCCTGTTACCGGTGTGCTCGTGCTTTATGGGAGCCATAAATAGGATACTCGAAATCCATCCTTTCTGGAGATCTTTGCAGCTGTTGAAAGAAGCAGCTTTTTCATTCTCATAGATCTCAGAATGCATAATTAGTTTAATAGAATCATAGAATGGTTTGGATTGGAAGGGACCTTATATATCATCAATTACAGAACAGGCTCTTCTAGGTGGGTTTGGGGCACTACCAAGTCCTTAGAGTTTTAAGTGTTGGTGCTCATAGTTCTCAGGTGGATCGGGGTAAGCATCAAGATTTAGGGCCAGGCATAGTGGAGTATCTAATCCCATTTTGGGCCCTGGCTTTCATGGAGTTCAATTAATCATTGTTCTAAGATCTTCTTTACTTTGGAGGCCTTATTGGTATCTTGGGCTTGTGAGAGCTCAGTTGCTTTTTAATCTTAGCTGCTTGGATAACATGTGACCACTCTGCACGCCGTTATGAGGTTAATTTGGGTCTCCTGTGGGACCGCGGTGGCTGGCACAGGGTTTGCCAACCCTAGACTTGCTGTGGCTAAGTCAAGTTTACCCTTGTTGCAGCAGCCCTGCCACAGGCAGGAGCCCTTGCTCTAAGCTGGGTTGCTCAGAGCCCCATTGTGCTGACCCACTCTTAAGGCAAGGGCAGCCTGGCCTTGAGAACTTCCAGGGATGGGGCATCCACAGCTTCACTGGACAACTTGTTCAGTGCCTCATCTCCCTCACAGTAAAGAATTTCCTCCCAACAGATAATAAATCTGTCCTTTTTCAGTCTAAAGCCAGTCCCCCTTGTCTATCACTGTATGTCCTTGTAAAATGTCCCTCTCCAGCTTTCTTGCAGGCCCCTTTTCCCTTGTCTTACCTTCCCATACCTTTGCAATATGGGACTGTTAATTGAGAAGAGCTCTAATTCATATAGCATATGAGCAATTTTCTTCAGAGTTGGAGAGAGGCACTGAATCTCTTTTCTGATCTTAGTCTGTGTCTGGAAAATCAGAGCAGTTACAATAATTTGCCTTGAATTAGTGCCTCTAGCAATAGAGGCAAAAGTTTTTCAGTACTTTTAATTTGATTAGTGACTCAATTCTGAATAGAATTTTCAAACAGATCCAAAATTTGTGAGAGATCTTTTTCTTAAAATGTCAATTAATTTTTCCACCTATCTCATATTAAATCTGTCCTCTTTAATTGCTACCATGTCTGTTGATTAAAATATTGCAAACTGACAGAATTTTACATGAGCAACCTACTTTATTCTCAGACAGGACAGAAAGTGGTTTAGTAAATATTTGTAAATACTGGTATAATTTTAACTGTCCCAGCAAATAATCTCTCTACCACTTCCTTTGGGAGTGTGTGTCATAATAAGGGTCATACTGGTTAAAACTGAGCCTACACTTTCTGCAACAGGCATTTAGCAGGAAGTTAAAATAGAGTGTACTCTTCTGAAGGGTTACAACAACAAATAGTCTGGTCTCATTGAAAGAACAGAGAGAATTTTTATGTTTTATTTGGGTACTGAGTTTTGCTTGATGTGTAGAGATTAACTTCTCTGAGCCTCAGTGAACTTATTTGTGAAACTGGGATGAAAATCACCCCAAGATCTGCACTGTAGCAACTTTATCAGCAAAAAGTGTCAGTTTTCAAGCCAACTGAAGATAATGAAATTATTTGAAGTTTGCATAGTTAGCCCAAAATGTAAAATATTCATTCCCCAAATAGGTAAATAAATTCAGATAAATTAATATTTTATTTTGTTTTAAAAAACAAACGAAATCACACTGGGCTTCAAACACATCACAACAAACCCCCTCAACCTTTCCACCTGTTTCCCACCCCTGATCCATAAGCATTCAAGTGGAACCTCCCTGTTGTTTAATGCATTGTGGATTCTGTTGTGGTTACAATCTGGAATTATTACTGTCTCATCAGACAGTAATAATTGGTTTTAGCATGTGTCAGCCTTTTCCTTCCCAAATTAAAGCAATCACCAATTAATTACATTTCCTGCAACTGTCATTCACCTTCATTACTTATACCTGACACAAACATTTCTGAATCCTTGTTGATATTACTGCCTTTCAATAAGTCACCTTTTGAGACCCCTTTTATGAATTTCAGTCTTTCATTCATTGCCATTTTGAGAGAAGTTCCCCAACTCAAATGTAAGGACAAACATTGCTGTGTGAAAACAAGTACACAGAAGACAGAATTGATTTTGGTTTTGTGAGTTAGTATCAAATTGTAATACATAATTGGTGCATGATATTGATTTATTTAGCTAAGGATTTTACCCAAGGCTTTTGACTGGAAGCAGATCTTTAACCTTTTAATCTGTGAGATTTGTATAAATGCTGCAGAAGTTGATACAGCTGGGTATTCTTCAGCTCTGCTGAAATATCTGAGGCAGATTGTTGTGAGGTTTCTGGAGTTTGAGTAATTTACCAAAACAATGAGAGCCTAGGGTGCTTCACTTGTCATTGAGTGAGAAAATTCCACATTGTCAGAAACTTTTTAAGGGAAAAGTCTGAACTTTGTGGCATTTCTTAGGTTGAAATGAATTTTTAATGATCCTAAAATGGTGTGATTATCTAAACAGAGCTCACTATTTTGGCTTTTGTGACTTGTGCCATCTTATAAATGTACATGTCACATGCTAAAAAATCTTTTTCAGATATGTTTTACAATTATTATGGGCATTTAGGTGCACTATAGAATATATCTGTGTACTAAAAGAGGGAATATACCCAGTGTGAGAGATGCAGCAACACATCTTGAGCTGAAGGCTTTGTATGGGTGGACTGGAGCCTGGGTAGAGGCAAAACCAAAGTTATGTCTCAAGCAAACGCTGCTGTCAAGACAGCATGCCCACAAAGTGTGTTCCCAAGCTGTTCTGATTCAGAGAAGGGAGCTGCTTGGGAAGTGTCTCTGAGTCATGTGTCTCTAATGGAGTGACACTGCAGCAACAGCTGCATTGCCCCACACCTATGGCAATGGGAGATTGCAGAAATGGGATTTTAGAGATGGGGGAGTTGTTCAGACAGCCCATAATAGCACCCTTGGTCGCATAGGAGCCATTTTTCTATTCACAGAGAAGTCTATGGCCTGTCAAAAATGTTATGTATATCCCAGTGGGGAACAAATAACATTTGAATATGAAGCAATTTGAATTTGACTGCCTTTGAAGCAATGACTGTCCTTGAAAAATATGTCATGTATAAAAGAAGGTGAGAATAGTAAGTGTAGGCCATTATTGGACTTGTTTTGAGACTGTTTGAGGTTGAATTGTGTATTTCAGAATGCACCTTTAGCTCATACAGCCACTGCTGAACATGGAGAGATATCAATCTAGGATGCATAAATCCTCCAGTCAGGTGCCCAAAGTTTTAGAAAAGGGGCATGGATGCCAGATCTCCTGGGAATTTTAAACAAGCTCTTCCTTGATCTCTCAGCCTCAATTCTCAGAAGATTTTTGTTACTGATACTTCTCTTTTTTGGTATTTCAATTATCCATCTGACAAAACAGGAATGGTAATACTTTAATAACTTTGTGAATAGTAGAAGTTTTCAAAGCATATTGATAACTTCTAATGAAAGATACAAATATGAGATAATGAGAGTGTATATGGGATGGACTGTTATCTGTTCTGTTACCATTTATGTGCCCTAATAATGAGGGGAGATAACATTCACTTTGATCTACAAAAGAAAAAACAGTTAATCTCTGGATAGAACTCTGATGCAACTGTTATTATAATACAGTTCTTGCCACTTCTAAGGAAAATCAAAGCTGCCTTTTGAAATAAAACATTACCTAAAAATTACATACTATGTGATGGACCTGTTATAAATTATCCCTAGCAGATGGTTATTATGGGGCAATTATATATTAAATGGCTGCAATCATACAGATTCTTCCATGTAATTGGGATTTATCAATTTGGCCATCACTCATTAATTTTTAAGGTGAAGTTTCCACCATTGGGGTAAAATGTTTGGGGAAATATATCTGTAAGTGCTTTGTGGTACATCATATGTGTTTACATGTCTGATAAAAAATATTCCTGATTTAACAGGACTCTTGCCAATTACCTGGTATGGAGGATGGTTTATTCAAGGTTATTTAACCTCAGTAGACGCTTTCAGTATCGGTGGCTGGAATTTTCTCGGGTAAGTTATGCTTTCATAGCATTTACCAGGGTCCTAGTGCTGACACTGTTGGTTTCCCTTATAGTTGCCTATACCTTTGCAAAACAAAAAATGTTTTCCATGCTGGATATATTTCTTGAATAAACTTTTTTATTTTTGAAGACACCCTCTAAAGCAATTGATAAACATATTTTTTGTGTTTGACACTAAGACACTTACATGACACTAAAACAAAAAAAGTCTTTTAGATGATGTTAGAGAGGTTTTGAAACCTCCCCTTTAAAAAACTTAGTCTTCCTTGGCAGAAACTTGAATTAGGTTATGTGGGCTGTGACATTCAGGCCAAACCCTTTTGACCAAAATCTATACTTTTTGAAAACTACTGTTTGCCCATTTGTGAATACAGCTGTACTAAACCAGAAGTCTAGGATTTTACTTTTTTAAAGCTTTCTCAGCACTCTCCCATGCTCTAATGCCATTACAGGAGCTCAAGCACAAGGATACCCAGTCATTTCCACAGAGAAAATGATCAGGTGCCTTCCAGCTTGGGGTTGCAGAAGAACCAGAAAAGTGCCAGAAGCTGTGAGAGCAGAACCAATTATCTGTTCAGTAATATGGGCATCTAAGTAAAACACATACATTTGATTCAGTGAACCCTGAATAGAAATCCACCTTGGTAATTGTGTGGGCAGTGTGAGGGCTCCTTAAGTAAACCAAGGATGAAACTGAAACTGAATGGTGCTTGGTCTTGTGTCTCAGCTTCTTTGGATGCTGAACATTGTTTGCCATTATGAAAATTGGCGGACAACAGGTGGCTGGCATGGTGCAGGAGGTGTGGGGGTTCTGTCCTCCCTGGTGAGCCGTGCAGGTGACTAAATAATCTATACTGTTTTGCTTTGAGGAATACTGGAATAGTTCTGAGTTGATCACATACCTAGCAATAATCTCCAATATCTTGATGGAAACTACATAGGAAAGGCAGCCTCTTGTACTTCTGAGATCATATTCAAAATAGTCTTGTTAAAGATGCTATTTTCTTAATGTAAAATATGAGAAATTGGCTGTCAGAACCACAGTGACAAGTTTGTAGGTGTTCCCTCCTGGGACATTTCTTGCTAGTCAGGAAAAATACATTGATGCTGGCTATCAGCCAGTCTGTAGCATAATACTGAGTTACATTGAGTTATATAATGGCAGAAAAAATCCTGAAAGAAAACATTAAGCTTTGGGTACTGTGCATTTTAATATGGTAACTGGCTGCTATCACATCTCTGGGACATAGAAGCTTAGAGAGAAATCAAATTCAAAGTGATTCAGTGCTTATTAATAATCTCATCAAGGCTGTCATAGAATTACAGAATGGGTCAGATTGGAAGGGACCAGAGTGGGGTCATCTGGTCCAACCTCCCTCCCTGCTCAAGCAGGGCCATCCCAGAGCACAAGACACAGGATTGTACCCAGGTGGTTCTTGAACATCTCCAGTGAAGGAGATTCCAAACTCTCTCTGGGCAATCTGTGCCAGTGCTTGTTCCCTGCAGAAGGAGGAAATTCTTCCTCATGTTCAGGTGGAACTTCCTGTGCATCAATTTCTGCCTCTGGTCCTATTGCTCAGCATCACAGAAAAGAGCCTCCAAAAGGCTCCATCCTCTTGGCAGCTCCCCTGCAGATACTTTTAAACAGTGATGAGCTTCCCTCAGTTGTCTCTTCTCAAGGCTGAGCAGGCCCAGCTCCCTCAGACTTTCCTCATAAAAGAGATGTTCCAGTCTCTTCATCCTTGTTTCCCTTCACTGGACCTGCTCCAGAAATCTCTGTCTTGTGCTGAGGAGCCCAGAGCTGGACCCAGCCCTGCAGACAGGCCTCACTGGGCTGGGTGGAGGGGCAGGATCACCTCCCTGCCCTGCTGTCCCTAATGCACCCCAGGATCCATCGGCCCTCTCGGCCCCAGGGCGCTGCTGGCTCATGGACAGCTCATTGTCCATGGGACCCCAGGCCCTTCTCTGCAGAGCTGCTTTCCAGCAGGGCACCCCCAGCCTGTGCTGCTGCCTGGGCTGGTCCTTCCCCAGTGCAGGGCCCTGCATTTGCCTTGTCTGAATCCCAGACCATTCCTCTGCCCCTCTCTCCAGCCTGTCAGGCCCTTCTGAAGGGCTGCCCAGCTCTGGGGGTATTGGCCACTCCTGCCAGCTCTGGGTCTGCAGGGAGCTCACTGAGGAGGCCTCTGCCCCTTCCTGCAAGTCACTGATGAATAAGTTAAACAATTCTGGCCATGTAAATGGGTGTAGATTTCACAGGTCAATAGAAAGGACATGAGGAATGGAGTCCAAGGCATTGCACTAGTCTATTGTTGAGTAAGATTTGTCTAGTCAGAGGATGGAGAACTAGTGGCACTTTAGGATCATAAAAAAGAACGACCAACCCCTCTGTCAGGTAAGAGAATAAAACATTGAATTACTACTAAAAAGATATGACCATGAGATAAATCAGTGGCCATTAAGAAAAGGATGTATTTTATACATTCATTGTTTCATTAATTCAGTTAGCCTCAACCATCATAAGCAGACTTTTTTTTTCTCCAGTTTCTCACTTTCTGTTGGTGGCTTTTATACCTTATGTGTAGAGATCTTGGCACCAGGACCTTAAAATCTTTGCAAGGAGAAAGAAAAATGCATGATGAGACTTTAAAAAAACTTCAGGTTTAGAAATAGAACAAACCTGCTGACTCTAGAGAAAGTGCTTTGAGTACCCACACCAGCAACTATCAGCAGCTCCTCTGCAGTGGCACTTTGAGGCCTTGTAAATGTGCAATGGCACCTGGGGAAGAGGTTGGTTAATTGTGTCATGAAGCTCTGAATTGGCTGGGAGGGCTTGAAACCTGCTATTTATAGCCACTGTTACTACCTGAAGTACTGTGTTTTAGAGTGGTACATTAATATTAGGAGGACCATTTGAGGGAGTTCCTGTTGGCTGTTGTGACATAAATATCAATAAACCAGCTGTGGGATATAATCTATTCTTCTCAGCTCTATTTTTATTGGTCTCACAGCCTGTGCTGCCTTTACATCCTCCTTACAGTCAAGCCTCCCTCAAAATAATGATAATTATTATGTTGTAATAATAGTATGCCACAGTCTAAAAGTCAGCTCTGTCTCCTGACTATTTCTATGGCTGATGCATACTCACAGCTTTTGGAAGGAATTTCAAGCTCTGATGACTAATACCATAGTTCCCTTCTTTCCCCTGTACCAGGAAAAAGCTCCATTGCAGGTTTACTCTGACCCTAGAGAGAAATTTTTCTCCTCTTTTGTTCTTATCTTTTTTTGAGTGTTTCGTTGTGTTATGTATAAAGGTTGAAGAATTTGGAAAAGGAGTTAATTGTCAAATTTGGCTTTGTTTAGAAAAAAACACCTTATTTTTTATTGGTTTGACTAATAGGGGTTCTTTTTAGAAGCAATGTACTCTTTGCCATCGAAAATCTATTACTGCATACAGAGTATTAATAAAAAGCACTTGGAAATGCAATTCACTGCTGTATTTAAGTGTGAGTCATTGATGATGCCTAATTACAGACAATATGATAGGGAAAATCAATCTTTGAACTACCAAAATATCTCACCTTCAATAGCTGAGGGTTAAGCTGCTCTGGAATTTTCCAATGAAATATTTTCCTATTGGAAAAAGACAAATCCAAACCCTTAATTTTGCTGGACATTTAATCTTGTGTTCAAAGGAGGAGAATAATGGGAAAAAAGAAAGGGCTCAGAAACTGCAAAATTGGTGCTTAAAAGTCTTTTATAATCTGTGAGAGGCCAGAATCTCTATCCCACTTGCTCTGGTCTGATGCTGACTATAGTCTGCCCTTACACTGCTGTCAGGTGTTGGCTGCCAGACTGGAATTGTGCTTCTTCTCAGTGGAAAAGCTTAAGAAGTTGCTTAAGTGGGAAGGGAACACTTTGAACAATGAAAATAACAGAAGTTTCTTAAATCAGCACTGTTTATTGTGCATATGAGCTCATCTTCTATCTTGTGTGCAGGATTTATTTACTCAAACTACATCTTGATGAGCAATGTAATGTTAGCTAGGTAAGCAGCCACAGTAATAAGATTGCTCCTGGGAGAAACAGAAAACAAGGCAGCAAATGTTCTTGAGTTCTGTTTTACTTTGTTCTTTGTTGTGTTGACCATTCTTGACTGTTTCTTTTGAAGCTCATTTATGGTGACATCATCAGAGCCTGAAAGTATGGATTTAATACCATTCCTTTAGTAAAGCATGCAAGTTGTTCTACCAATCTCTTTCTGCTGCAACATAGAGTGATTTTTAAATTTTTTTGGGGGGAGACAAACATATTAAGTGTTCTTGAAGATTTAAACCTCTTTTCTCCTGAAAATGCTCCATTTGGGAAAGGAACTGAAAGTAATTTTACTATTTTACACAAACTGCCTTAAAAGTAGTTGGACAGGTAAATGACAAGAAGATGTGAACCTGTACCCATCTGTGTTAGATGTCATTAGTTCTTGGCGATGGAGGGCTCTGCAGGAGCTGTTTCATAAGGACTAACCCAATTTTGATGAGGACAATCTTCCTAGGCTTCTCACCTTGTCAGAGGAGAGGGAAACGTTTTCAGAAGATATCTCACAGCAGGGTTTTTCTAGAGGAAATTGTCTCTCACACAGAAAGAATACCAAGATTAGTCCAAAGTAAGCACTAATTCTCAAAGCCTAGTCCCTCTAAATCACTGCTACCATTGTACTGTTCTGAAGTTTAAAATCTTACAGGTATTTTGTGGTGTTCAAAATATTTGTCATAGCATTGGATGAAAATAGGAATGACTGTAGAGTATCATTGTTTTTCCTTTTGGTGGCTTTTTGACAAATATGCTTTGGTGTGTACCCCGTGTAGATTCTTCTTAAACAGCATGATATTATGGCCTAATACTTGCCTCTGTCAACAGGTGATCCATGGGACTACAACTTTGCTGCCCCAGTGGGATAAATGTGTGGACCTTGTAGAAAATGCCCTCCCCTACGTTGTGGGTAAGATGTTTGTGAAAGCCCATTTTAAAGAAGACAAGAAAGAGATGGTGAGTCCTCTGCAGTCTCTGTCTGCAAATTTTCAGTTAGTGGTTTCATCCTTACAAATTGCCTCTGATGTTAGAACAAAGTTTTAAAAGATATAAGATTTTTGAAAATGTTTTTATTTAATTTAAAAACACTATGAGAAAATGGAATTAATTTGAAGTGTTAACTTTCTGCCCACCTGGGCACTGCCCCTTCTTTCCATCTGCAGTCTTACAGACAAATAAGCAGTCAGTTCAAAAACAGTTTGAACACTGTTAGTTTATGTAAATAATGACAGCCCAGCTGTGCAGGACCAGAGTGAGTGGTATTGATGAGAAATAGTTTGGTATTGCTAATATAATTTATTATGGTAAAGTTTTCACTGACTAATCAAAAAATTGGTCGAGATTTCTCTGCTTTAGGATTGCTTTTTGAAAACTGTGACTGCTACACAGTAGCAGTCTGTGTAATCTGAGCAAAAAGCATGTGACTGGTATCTGGCCCAAATTAAGGGAAGCTGAGTCACATAGTGAGAGTTTATATCTGGGATTCAAATTTTTCCTGCTGTACAGTGGAAGGAAATATTCTTCCATACCTTTGAGTCTAGAGAAATGTTCATCCTCATTCTGAAATTTTCAATATTCAAATAATTAATTACCCTTCACAATAATTTATGACTTATTTTCAGTCCATGCTTTTCTTATAAAGTTTTCCAATATCTGCTTTTACAGCCATTGATTTTCCACCAGTAATCAGTTTTAAATTGACTGATTTAGTCATGAACTTAGCTCTCCATGCAGGAGAGGCACAGCCATTGAGGAGACATGAGATGGGACCCTGTGCTGGGAGCAGCAGCTCTGTGGAAGCCCTGCACTGCCCTGGCTCAGTAGCCTGAGTTTTCCCCTTTGACTTTATCCCCTTGGACTGCTTTCACAGGGAAGGATCCCATTTTAGAAAGCACATGCTTATTTGACTTGTCCACATCTTTGTCATCTGTTTCC
Source organism: Ammospiza nelsoni (assembly GCF_027579445.1). NCBI lineage: Eukaryota > Metazoa > Chordata > Aves > Passeriformes > Passerellidae > Ammospiza > Ammospiza nelsoni. The sequence goes on from NC_080634.1 coordinate 105,489,336, forward strand.
CTCTCAGGTTCTGCATTTCTTTTCATATTTGCCTTCAGCTGGACTTTCCTCTCTGAGATCCAGTTTTTCCATCTCCTTGGAAAAACATCCAGTTTGTAATGTGCTATTTGGCCATTTTGTGGCAAAAATATGCCAGGCATATGCAGTATGTACTCCTGCACAGATAAGTGGGAAGAGTAGGAGTATAAGAAATGTACACTATATGGAGGGGATGGACACTTTTCATATTTGCATGTGTGAGGAAAAATTATGAGAAGCAGATAGAGCAGAGTTTCTCTTGAAATGCAAGTTAATTAGAATGTTTCTTAGTATGCACATTCCTTTTAGACCAAAGCTTTGGAAAATTATGAAGTCTGAATTTGCAGTAGCACCAATAGTGAGAAATGCATATAAAATTCATAGTGTAGGTCACAACATTCAGTCTTAAAATGAAAAACCCATGGAGATAAAATTACATACGGATGAAATTCGTTGCATTTCATTTCGAAGTGTACTTTTCAAGTTAATAATTTGTGGTGTTATCATTTTCATTTCAGTGGTTTTTAGTTCTATTTCTCTTTCTTAAGCAGTAAGCATGCATGTGAGTAAAGCACTCTTATTTGTACAGGTTTTTTTCTTTTTTTTTTTTTTTTCTGGCTTATGGCATATATCTGTCTATGATAAGCAAATCCTGACTTACGGATAATATGGATTCTTCCCCCCCCCCCCCCCCCCCCCGTGTTTTGTGATTGATGTTTCATACCTTAGATACTTCTTTTATCAAGAAAGACATTATTTGTGTCTAAATATAGCACTGCTTCTAACTCAGAGTGCCTGCAGTGTTTTTTACAGTTACGCCTGAGCAGTTTCAGTAATAACTTTGATAGCAGGAATAGGTTTCTGCCCCTGCCCCCTGCAGCTACAGCTGCTGCAGAAAGCTTAAGTATACACCAGGGCCCAGCTGCAGAGCTTGAGTTTGAACTTGTAACCTCCAAATACAGGGAGTTCACCTCATTAGTGAACAAAGTTAATTGAGTCAGTGCTCTGTCATCAATATCTTTAAGTTACCCTATTTCCTGGGATGCAGTTTACTGTGAATGTTTACTCTCTAGTCATAGTTAATGCTAGACCTGCTCTCATTGACCCATATATTGCCTCTAAAAATGAGAAAATGTTTTTTGAAAAGGGTAGGGAAAAAATGAATAATCCAAGGAACTTTGCTACATTTTTTCTCACTTCACCACAAATAAAGGACAGTTCCACATTAAAATGTTTGTCTGATACATTAATGACAATTTAGCTAAAAGAAATGTTACTTTTGAGGGTTTAGTCCCTGCTTTTAATGACATTTCAGATCTATTAGATTTATAGAATAAGATTATACATATCTCTGCTGCTTGACATTTTAATTATTTTCAAATGTAACATAACTGATAACACAAAGTTCCGATAAGTCTTCATCTAATGGGTATCTGTCATGTCTTGTGCTGTCTCAACTCTGGTTTGTGCTAAAGGACTCAGGCAGTGGCTGGATCCCTCTCATTGCCTCACTCTCACAGCATTCCCAGGGCTATTTGTTGTGGGGTTCATCTGCTGACATAAATAGACAGCAGGTTGCATACACTTCCGGGCTACCAGACAGATCCATAGGAATGAGAGCTCTTTAGACTCATATAATGCATATCTTAGCCATTATATTTCTTGGGTTTTGTCATTTCAGGGTTTTCTTAGTGTGCATGCTCACTGATCAGTCCTATTATTATTATTATTATTTACTTGCTTGAGATGCGGTCTTGGCTTTGCAGGGGTGTCTGAAGAAGCAGCTGAGGTGAAGTGGTTGTGGGCTTTCCCAGTTTTGCCCAGATCCAAGCTGTCATTTATGGTCCAGGACCACAGAAGCAGCTAAGGCTGCTCAGTGGTGTGAGCCAGGGTCTCCCTCCCTGCTGTAAGTAAAGGGTAGCAATGCTTCACAAATGCAGCTAAATACAGGCTAAATATTTGGATACTGCTTTGTATTTGGATCATGATGCTGTCAGCCCAAATTCAGTTCTTTGCCAGTATTAATAAGGCGTGTCTCAGTCTCACATAAACCAAACCAGGCCACAGGCATTCTGCAGAAAAGGCTTTTTTTGTGCAAATGCCTTTCAGCTGACTCCTTCTGCATGGGCCAGTGATCTAGAACCTAAGGCACAGAAATCTCCCCAAAGGACTGCAAATCTCTCAGTGTTTTTTATCATCTCAAGATGCGTATTCTCACAAATATGACATGAAATGATCAGCAATGAACAGGGTGTGTGATGCCAGAAGGGAAAGAAGATGGAAAAAACTTGCCTTCAGAAGAAGCGTGTTACTACTGGAGAAATCAGAAATTAGCCTTCAAGAAAGGAGAGCAGATACCATCTGATTTGCAATTATTTGTAGTCTGAACAAATCTATCACTCCTATACACACCAAAACTTTCGTTACAATTATTCTGCCTTGATATATTTTACTGGGGAGGGATTTACTAAATATTTTGCAGATGGAGGAATTGACTGAAGGAATTCGCTGGGCTTTTATTGACATGTTAGAAAAGGAGAACGACTGGATGGACTCTGAAACAAAAAGAAAAGCTCATGAGAAGGTAATAAATATAAATGTTGTATAAATAAAATCCTGCTATGATAAAGATTTGACTTGAGTGATAACAGTATGCCATGCACTGTATTTGCAGTTCCAGTTACTGATCATTTTCTTTGTGAAGGGACACCTTTGTTTTTCTGGATGTGGAGCCATCTGAGCTCCTGCTTCTCTGCTGAAGTTATTTTTGTTACCTTGTTCTTCTTTCCTTGCATCCACCTTTCCCTATCTGGCTCTGGCTGATGTAGACTATGAGCTTATTTCAGAATTGGCTTTTCTTGACAAAGTCTTCACCTTGACTGGAATCCCAGGGACACAGCAATCTACAGACAGAAAACAGTGCCTGAAACACCTGTGACAGCCAAGAGTATTTGCTGTGAAGAGGGAGGATCTAGCCTAGAAGGGGATATGAGAATAATTCAGGTTTCACAGTTTTTCCTATGCTGTGGAGGGAGGTCTAACTTGAGAGCTGTCTTTTGAGAGCATAATGGTGATCCCAGCTGAACATCCATTTCCTGGCAGAATAATGCCAGTTATGAAGTGTTATAATCAAGGATGGCATTAGTGGTCCTGATTGCTTTCAGATAAAGTCACAATAAAATGCAGGAGGCAAAGGTGAAGGCTGGAGGATGTACTCAAAACCTCCTTTTCACCTTGTTTCCACATTTGCAGCATGTGACGAGTGGAAAAGAAGATTGTCCAGATGCAGAGCCCTGCCCCTAGAGCAGCAATTGGAGGGGGTGTATAAAAAGACAAGTGGAGGGTGTTGTGTAGGTCTGTGTCCTTATTTACCGAGGCAATGGGATATCAGTGAATTAGTAAGCACCCTCTTTGAATAAACTGACAGGCAAGTGCAGCTGAACTGTTCCTGCTCTCTGTACTTGAATAAAAATAGCAGTGTTTTAATTTAAAAGCAAACACGGACTTCAAAATTTTTAGTAATTCTAATGAAAAGGCTGTTGAGGAATTTTATCATTGGAAAGATTTAAATTCCATGTGCAGTCCATTTACATTTTATAAAGCAGTGCTATTCATATATGTGCAAATGAAATAGAGCTGCATAAATGCACCAATAAACTCAATAACAAGAGAACAATAGTGAAATGACATTTTTTCCTGCTAACCTGGTGGTAAATGGGCTGCAGTTATGACTTCTTCCTGTCTGTTACACTTTTTTTTTTGCTAGAAGTACCATTAGAAATATAATAATCTGTAATTTAGATATTTGTTAAAATTGATGCAAAATAAGAGCAGGATTATTTTGTAATGATTTCCTTAATAAAGATATTTCTATATAACAACATGCTTAGGTACTGTGTTCAAAATTTGCTACCTACCTTTCAGCAGGGAAATAATACAAACATTGCCAAAACCCAATGAACTCCTAAAAAAAGCTCTCCCTTTCCCATTTTAAGGAGGATATTCATCAGAAGGTAGGCTAGATCTCTGGTAGGTAGAGATGGCTGTTTCCCTCTGTTGACAGATTTTGGAAGCACATGGCACTTTGCTCCCAATTTAGACATGTCATTGGAGGTTCTGAATTTAGGAGGGTGAGTCTGGGCTGAAAAATGCATAACAAACTAAATTCCATAAGTACAACAAAAATAATACTACAAGCCATAGTACTATGAAATGTATAGCCAATGGTTCAAAATCATTCTCACTGAACTGAAAAACCATTTCATAGCTTGCTGACATAGGAACAAAGTCAAACTTGTAAGACACGAGTGTTATGTAATGCCTTAGATACTGCAGCAACAATTACGTGATACGACTTACGTCTACAAGTTTAAGTTCAGAAATAGCTGCTTGCTGGAAGGAAAGAGCCTAGAGAGACATTTGGTAGATTTCCAGGCATGGAGTGTATGTTTATTAAATATTACTTATTGTTAATGATAGATCTTCTGTTTGTCCTGGAACTCTTGGATGAGCATGTTTTTAATTCAAGAAATAGATTCATTACATGTAGGGTCAGATAATTCACAGGGGAAATCTAAGTTTCATAATACAGCAGAACCTTCAAAATCTGTTACACTGTTCTAATTAAATCTCATGAGCCTAGCACTTTCTGCTGTTACTTTTTCAATACTTAGGCTTTAATAAAGCAGCACAGACAAGCATGAATTTTATGAGGGAGATTGGTTGGTTAAAAAAACCCCACTATTACTCTAATGTAGAGATCTGTAAAAGTTGCATTTCTTTGTCAATAAATGTCATCCACATGCTGGACTCTGCACCCAGGATGGAGAAACACCAGGAACCAAGTATAAATTGGGAGAGAGAGGGTGCAGGGAAAGAGCTGGGGGCTTGGGGGCTGTCTGGTTTGAAGAAAAGGAGGCTGAGGGGCCACCTCTACATCTTCCTGAAGTGGGGAAGTGGAGAGGGAGGTGCAGATCTCATCTCCCTGGGGTCCAGTGACAGCAAGTGCTGCACCCAGTTTGGACATTTCAAAGCTACTTTATCAGGAGTGGTTGTACTGGACATTAGGAATCTTATTTTTACCAAGTGGGTGGTCAACCACTGGAATAGACTTCCTGGAGAGGTGGTTGTTGGCCCAAACCTGTGTTTAAGAAGAATTTGGACAATGCCCTTAACCTTGAGCTTTAACTTCTGGTCACCCTGAGGTGGTCTGGCTGTTGGACAAGATGTTCTTCCTTCCAACCAAAATGTTCTAATTGTATTCTATCAATTAAGTAAAGAAAGGATGCTATTAGTTAGGTAAAGGATACTTTGGTCATTTATGTTTTCATCAGTAAATGTCACATTGTCCCTTGTAGCAGTGCAGATTGCAGGTTCTGCCCTAAGTTCCATGGCAGAACTGTATCTTACATGGAAATGACTGATTCAGTTATTTTGCTCATCCTCTGTATTTTTAATCACATTTCATTTTTGAAATGTTCAAATGCTCTGAAAAGAAATTAACTGCAGAAACCTGATGGTGGTTTTGTTTACTGTGCCCGCTCCATGTGATCTGTTTCATTTCCTTTAGTTTTTCTTTAATTCCAGGCATATTTGGGTTATTAACAATTTTTTTACTCATTTCCTGAAAGAAGAAGAGGGTCAGTATGGGATCTTGGTGTCTGGACAATGAGCATAGAGAGTCTTGTGGTGATTGTATCTTTAGATGACAACATTGTAATGTAAAGGACATGGCAGGTTTGAAAGAGAATTAATTGCAAATCCTCTCTGTGATTCAGATACTCACTGCTTCCTGTTTTCTGACTGATGCCCTCCTTTCTTTTGTGCTTGGCTGAGGCCAAATTTGTAAACCTTGCTGTCAGCCTGACGCTTTGCAATCAAAGGAACCATCGACCTCCAAAGGACTTACAAAGGACCCTCTGGTAGAGACTATTGGTAAATTTTGCTTTAGGCAGCTTGTCAGCTCTATCTATTCACTCCATCTGTGACTCTTTGTGTCTGTCCTGTTGTTTTATGTTACTCAGAGGGGACGCTACTAATTTGATGTTAAAAGGATCAAATCTACTACTCCATGTGACACAGGGAACAATTGTCTTGCAGCCTTGATATCTGAGAATAATCTCTTCAGCTGTTGTATAGTTTGGAGTTAAGGTTTGACATTCCTTTTGTAACAAAACAATATCATGAGATAACATCTAATAATTTACCTCTCTCCTCCTTCCATTCCTTTCTTTCTGTGATCGAAAGATGAATTTAAACCAGACCATCTAAAAGGCAATCTCACAGAAAAGGTTTCTAAGAGGTCGAGGTGGCTCTGCCTTCACGTGCAGTTCTCACCTGGCTCTCTGGATGGAGCTCACGCTGCTTCCAAAGGAGCTCGGATTCTGAGAGAAGCGCTCAGCTCTGTGCTGTGCTGCTGTTTTCTCTCCTGTCCCTACTCCTCTGCTCTATTCAAACCCTTTTTTATTGTACCGTATTTGACTATAATCTCAAATTTGCTTCAAGTATGTCTGTTAACCCCCTGAATTTTCAGTGGAATGCTCTGATAAACAAACAAACACCCCAAACAGGTTTCTGTTCTTGCCCTTTTAGTCTCCCTCATCATTTCGCCCTCATTTGCAGAACAGAGAAATTATTCAGCTGGGTGCAGCTCCAAGGGTGTCTCTGGCAAGCTCTTCAAAGGCATGTTCTGTGAATTACCCATGGCCACGTCAAAGCCTCTGTAGGGATGGAGGAGAGAAGGGACACCCTTTGGTTTCCCTTACAGTGAAGGTGCAGAATGCAGCCAGCCATGGTGGCTGAATGCTACTGACATCTGTGTTTTGGCATGGTGGGCCACAGGGGAAAGAGGGAACCCTCAACTGAAACTCCATTGACATAACTTGTGTGACGAGGGCTCACTTCTTTAAAATGGTAATTTATTGCTTCTGCTCTTCAAAGGATAATTCAATGGAAGATCATCACTGACATATTAAATTATTCCCACTCCTGGGCAGGAACCATTATTTTATTAATCACTATTTTTCCTTCCTAAAATGTCCTTTGTTCTTGGGTTTAACTGGAGGCTTGAAAAAAGACGTTTTTCTTAAATTCTCCAAGTCTCTTGTAAAAGATCCTCTTAGGCTATGGCACAGGAATAACTTTCCATTTGGAAGTTAGTTCTTTTGCTTTGCAGTACTATTTTTAAAGCATGGATTATAAGCCAAAAAAAGAGCTTGTTTTTCCTCTAGTAAGATTTTTCTGTAGCATTATTAACCTCCTTAAGTCATGGAGCACAAATCTCAAGGTCACTGTGCAATCATTTGGCTCCTGAACTTGCCTGCTGCTTTGCTTTATTTCTAAATTGTATATGCAACATTTGTTTTCTCCACATCTCTGAGTCTGAAAACTGAGTCAAGAGGAGCACAGAAAAACATCAGGACCGTGCCTAGCTATAGGTGGCTCTCTTGGGCAGTGTTAGGTACCTTTGTTTACCCTACAGGGCTTGTTCTCCTTCTTCAGAGAACTACAAAGCTCCCTAGAAAACACAGTGTAATTTGGGCCCTAGGAAATCAAGAGCCATCTGTACAAGCCCTGATTTTACAAAGTATAGGTACTTTAAAGGAGGTGGGTGTCCGTGGTTTATCCCACTGAAGCCATTTTTTTTCCAGACAGAACTTGCTGGCCCTGTCCAGCCCTGCAGTCACTTATCTGAGCCACAACCCCCTTTCTCTGTTCTCCTTGGTCTCTGTCTCCTCACAGTTGGGTGATTTCACCATGACCATGACAGTTTTACTGCTCAGAGCAGAGTCCAGGCTCTGCTTCGGACAGTGGCCAAACAGTAGCAGATGTTTAGAGATGAACTCAAGGACAGGGCAAGCATAAAGGGACACATTCCCACTGTCCTTTCCTGGCCTCTGACAAACTGCAGCTCACTTGCTTCCTGAGCCAGAAGTGGTGTCTCTGTATTTACTCATATTTTCCTCCTCTGAGTTTGTCTACTGACTTTTTGAACCCACAACAATTTTCATCATCCACAACTTCCCAAAGCAATGAGTGCCACGGCATCACTGTGCTCTGTGGGTAAAAAGAATGTCTTTTTGCTTGACTGTAAAATGTCACCTTCTCCTGTGTTATGGTAGTGCAGAAACCAGAGAATCATCATCACCTGTTCTCTTTTTGTGCTCACTCTTGTGCTAAAGTCTTGGCACAGCAATACATACTGGGAGAAAGGAGCCTCCTGCTTTTCTTCACATACCCTGTCCAAGGCATGCACTAGATACAGTTCTGAAATATAACATTTTGCTGAGATCTGAGGCAAGCCCAGACAAAAAGGGCCAGGCATCACAGCTTCAGGAGCTGAAATTAATCTTACTTAATGCCAAGCTACTTTGCACAAAGATGACGAATCATCCAGTCTTGAAAGTGGTTACTGGGTGCTCTGCAAAAATTAGAAATGCCTTTTGAGTCTTGTGGGGTCTGTGGATCCATCCTAAGACAAATGCAAAAATATGATAGTGGAACCAGCCCTGAGACTCAGGACTTCTGATTCCAATGGCTATTTCTAGAATGAAAGCCTACACAAAACTGATAGAACAATACTTGGTAAAAGAGAGGGATGGAGTTTCAAAACCAAAGGTGTTGGACACACCTTTGGTTTTGGTTTGAACACCTTTTACATGTTCCTTTAAGATGACTTTATACCTTTGCTTCAAGGGTGTCAGAGAACTTCACAAAGTATAAGACTATTTCAGAGCAGTCATAGAAACTGCTACACATACTTCAGAAGAACTAAGAAAAGCAGGGGAAATTTCCAAATACTCTAATTGCAATTAGACACTTCATTCCTGTTCAAAAGCCTATAGGGGAAACTGCTGACTTTCTAATTTACTGGTTCTACTGGAAAGTTTGATTCAGATATTCTTGAAACAACCTTGCTATTTCTCAATTGGAGAGTGTATTTTGTTGAGTGCCAATTAAACCTTAGCTACTCTTCTCCTTTGTGGAAGTGAGCATTCTGAAATTAGGGAGGTCTCTGTCTGGGTGCAAAAAATTCGAGGACCTGGTTGCCTGTAGTAGTTGCATTGCAGGGAGCAATGAGCAAATCTCCTCACAAGGTTGGAATGTGTTGAAGTTTGGAAAAGGCAGAGTCACATTTTAATTATTTTCTAATATGTCTGCAATTCCTTTGTGCATCACTAGGGGTTTATCTTCCTGATTTAACTCATCTTTCACAGAATCACAGCATGGCTCAGGTTAGAAGGGACCACAGTGGGGTCATCTGGTCCAACCTCCCTGCTCAAGCAGGGCCATCCCAGAGCACATGGCACAAGACTGTGCCCAGATGGTTCTTGAACATCTTCAGTGAGGGAGACTCCACAGCCTCTCCAGGCAATCTGTTCCAGTATTTGGTCACTTTCACATTGAAGAAATTCTTCCTCATGTTCAGGTGGAACTTCCCGTGCATCAGTTTCTGTCTCTTGTCCTGCTGCTTAGCACCACTGAGAAGAACATCCAAAAGGCTCCATCTTCTGACACTCTCCATTCAGATACTCAGAGGCATTGATGAGGCTCCTTCTCAGTTATCCCTTTTTGAGGCTGAACAGCCCATTCCTCCTTCTACCATGTGCATGGACATATGAAAAGAAGGAGACAACTCAGTAGGAAAATGTAAGGAAAGTAGATGCTTCTCAGACATGATGTAAGGGATTTGAAAATTTGTGCTGTTTACCTAGTTTAGAATTTGGTCAGGATTTTGAGGCTGCCACTTCTACACCATTCCTTAGATATCTGTTTGGAAAATGCCAATTTTTAGAGTAACATTTTTTCACCTGGAAGAAACAGAGAATGGTACCTTTCTTCTAGAGTAGAAGTGTTCCATGCTTTTCTCTGAATAAAAATAGGTCTTCACTTTCTATCAGATTAACATCCCCTTTTCTTTCTTATCCATTTTACATCAAATATTTATTTCTCATCACAAATTTTAATTTTTGAACTCTAAGAATAATCTATCACATCCTGAATTTAATTTAACCTTCACAGGAAGACCTGGCCTTCCTGGTCAGTAACCACAGGAGATGTTCTTCTCCATTGGCCAGAGCTGAAACTAATAGCCATGGCATGTTTACTTATCTCTTATCTCTGGGGTTAGATTGCTGCTGTCAGCTCTCCCTTGTTATCTGGCTGCTGCTACTGCTCACTCAGTTGTGCAGGGATGTCAGTTCCATTAATAACCTGAGCACCGTGCAAACAGATAGTGGAAAACAGGTGAAGGGAGAGGAAATTGTATTTAACCCTGATCTCACAGCTGTCATTTTTCAGACTCAGCCATGACTACATAAGGCCAGAATGGGTGTGTGACATCAAAACACTTGCGACAAATCTTATGCTTGAAATAGGAGGAAGACAGATGGACAGACGCCTGCAGATGCTCAGGGACCAGGGTGAATCTGAAGATTTTATGGCAGAAACACAACATGAAAACATTGTTATGCTAAATGACAGAGTGATTCTTCCAAAGAGCAAGAGATCTTCCACCACCCCTGGAAGTCTCGGGCTGTTTCAGCTTTAGCTTTCACTATCTTTGTTGTTTGGACAAGTGAACCTGTTTCCTGCAGAGGTACAGTTACAAAGACAGTGTAGTCCATCCCCAGCTCAGCAGTCGCAGATGTGGAGGTGCAGGAGAGCAGTTCTCAGTGTGAGGAGTCTACAAGGGCGTGCTCAGGGATCGGCTTGGCATTGCCTTGCTCTCTGCAATGAAGGTGCATTTCCTGGCTGGGGTGATCTCCCCCTGCTGTAAATGCCCACTGAGGAGAGCTGCTGCTGGCTGGGAGTGGGTGAGGAGCTCAGAGCAGGGCTGTGGGCTGGGACCCCACCATGGACCCTCACTCTGGGCACTGAGCTGTACAGAACCAGGTGTGTGAGCCAGCAGCACTTCAGCTTGCTCAGATTTTGTACCAGCCACTGGAGTCTGAAGCAAAGTTGTGAGATTTTAAATGGCTTCAGGTACTGGCATTGCTGGAGTTTACCTGTAAAGGAACTATGCCACAAGCAGCTCATCAGACTCAGGAATTTTTTCCTTTAGTGGCCTTTTAGAGGCCAGGATGCTGTGACTAAGAATAAAGGCTTCCTCAGCTACCCTCATTTGTGAGGGAGCTGTGGAGTGTCTTGTGCTCAGTTTTCTGCATATGGGATCATCAATGTGAAAATATCTAGATATAACTTATTTAAAACTAAAAATATGTAAAGGTTTGGAATAGAGAGGAATTTGATCTTGAGTAGAGAGTAGAGCATTTTCTGAATATTTTTTTTCTCTAAGTTCTGCAGCCTATGTATTTGATTATGTACACATCTGCTTTCCCCCCATATATTACAAGGCATGGACAACTGAGAGTGAGTGACACACTTACTGGTACAGTGCTGGTCAGGTCCCTGTTCAAGCAAAAGGAATTCCTCCTCAGAGATAAAACATGCAAGTCATGAGTACTCCTGGTGTTTAAGTTCTCAGTCATTATTTCAGTTGGAGAAGTTAGAAATGGTCTCTACCATGTCTGGTCTCAGTTGCATCAAGACTGCGGCTGAAGCTCACTTGTGAAATGAGAAATGAAAAGGGAATTTTTCACATCCTATTCTTTATTTTTAAAAAAAGTGCTCAGCAACCTTTGCTTAACCTTGAAAATGTTAAACGAATGTAAACTGATGCAGGCAGAGACTAGGGTCAGAAGTTGTCCCTTTCTGGAACAGGTTATTCAGAGTTTTGCATAAAACTGGAGAAGAAATGCTGTGGTGAATCATATCCGATGCAGTTATGATGGGAGAGAGCTTCCTCACACTTTCCTGATCTCTGAGCCTGCCCCTCTCAATGTCCAGTGCCAGAGATCTCAGCACACAGTGGTTTCTTGGGTCCCTGTGAACTTTCATTTTGCTAGCACAGTGGGTTTTCTTAAGCCTGCTGCTTGCCCTGAGCTAAAACAAAACAGCAGAAAAGCTTTTTGATTAAAGCGAGTGTGTTTCTAGCAAAAGGTGACATGAAAATGGGAGTATGAATCAACTCATGAGGTGCTCTGCGGGTGAGCAGTGAAGGAGTTCCTTCACTTCCAGAAAGGAATTTGTATAGAAAACTGAATATAATAATTTTTTGCAGCTCATCAATGTGACAAAGACCAACCAAAGGTGGCTTTTTAATTTTTTTAAAATTTTTATTTAAATTTGGAGATGGGGAGTGTGTTTGGTTGTTGGATTTTCAGAGGTAACTATATTGGAAAACATGGAATGTTGCCTGAAAATAAAGGCAGGAGGAGTATGGTTTTTTACAATGCTAAGTAAGAGTCCAAGCCTAGCTTTGCATGAGTCCTACCAAAGGCAGCTTAGCAGCACATACAGTGGGGCATGTATCTATATCTGTGTCTACATCTATATCAGCATGATAATAATGATAGTCTGTGCCTTCAGAGCACAGCACATTCGTTTCTGGCCTGTTTTAAGTGCACTGAAAGAGCTCCCAGCTCTGCACACACCCTGGTGCAGTCATGCCCCAAGTGATCCCCAGGTGTGCAGGGAGGAATCCAGTGCAGAACCCCCACACTGGAGCTGAGCTGTCACTGCTGGTGGTGCCTCAGCTGAGTCATTCTGCATATCTGGGCATCATCCTTTCTTCTGGCCCATGGGCACAATTCCAGCTCCACTGAGAATCCAAAGACCCTTAAAACTCACCCAGGTACTTTGGACAGGAATAGTTATCAGTTAAACATATCTTGTGTCAGGAACTCAATTGTGCTGGTCTGCAGTATAAGTGCACTTATATCTTCAAAGATGAAATTATTTTCTGTGTGCCACAAAGAAAGGTATTGCAGATATGATATTCTGTTTGTGAAGGACAGAATATATGTCTCTTCTGTGTATAAGATAATGGAATCATGCTAATTGTCACACAGAGGTTGCAAGTGGACAATGGAATTAAAATAAAATGGACAAAGAATTTTTTTCCTCAGCTAAATTAAAGCAAAGTTGGCAGCAGTATGAGTTTCTGGTGGAAGGAGAAAAAATGACTGAGTCTATTAATTGTAGTGTTGCATTGAACTGAGGAGTTGTGCTTATGAAAATATCACAGTCAATTAGAATGTTTATAGAAGTAAGACTGAAATAAAGATCTAATTTCACACCTTCTCTGACTTTGTCCAGTTCTATTGCTTAAAAAAACTAAAATTAATGTGGGATTAGTTTAAACTGAAAAGTTAATTCCAGTGAAACTTTCGTCACAGTGCTTGAACCAATGACTGAATCTTTGTATTCCAGAGAGCCAGAATGGATTTAGAACAGGAAAGAGTAGCACTGTTGTACATTGTTGCTTTTTCTGACTCTTTTGTCCATGGTAGTCCTACTAAACTTTTAAATGCTTTAAACTTTATGGTATCTAATAATAATATTGTCTTGCTGAATAGTAGATGTTAATACTGAACATATAATCTCAATGAACACTTGTCTTAGGAATTGCTGTATCCCTTTTCCTCTCTGTTTCCTAGGATTATAAGGTATGTTATGGTATTTTTAAGTGTACTAAATAGTATTGTCTTGTCAGTAAGTTTTTTGAGTGAGGCTTTGGTTTCAAAAGCTCTTTCAGAGAAGGAGGTAACTACTGTATCACATAACCCATCTCCACTTTGTCACATCATGTGTCCCCAGCACTTGGCTTGTAAAAGTTCCAGAACTTGTTGGGTCTCCATATGGTGAGTGAGTGATTCAGCTCAGTGATGTGGCTGGGGAAAAACTTGGTTAAATTTCTGATTTATTCTGATCACAGGCTGGGGAAAAGCTTGGTTACATTTCTGCTGTGTTATGGGTGTGTTAGGTGGTCCCACAGAGAGGGGTGTCGAGGAGCTGAGGCAGCCTTTGGAGGCTGTGGGCGCAGGCAGCATGAGAAGAGCTATGGACAGAGCTGAGAGGAGTGGGGAAGAAGGACAAGGACTAGGACTTTTTTTTGGCATCACAAATTTGTTAAATGGACTCAGCTACTTTTGGAACCATAATGTGTATTTAACGGAAAGCAATTGTATGCGTACATGGGTGTCATTATTCACACAAGTCACTTGATTATTTATTTTACTTTTTCTTTGACCTTGGCCTCAAGCTATTACAAAGATAGAATGATAGCTGTGTTTTGTCTTCATTATTTTAGCAAATATTTTAGAGCATTCAAAACAATTATTGTAATGCAGAGGGGATAGTTATGGTGCAGTGTGAAGTGGTGATATGTGAATTGTTATTAAATGAAACACTAGTTCTTGAAAAGTCTACACAGCTTCTGTTATTGTGGCAAAACAAAATGAGGACAGTTATGCAACAAAAAGAGGACCGTTAAGTTTTAAAAATAAATAATGATAATCTGTCTTCTTGAGTATGCATTAGACAGTTCACTGCAGATCAAGTACTGTTAAAAATTGTCATTTCAGGCCAAGTGTTCATGTTTGAGTTGCCACTTCACTTTCCATTGTAGCTGTCAATGTGAAAATCCCTGATATTTCACTTTCCCACAAAGGAAATACTGTGCATCATTAAGGTGAGCTCAATCCATCTCTCACTCAAGTCAGTAGTGATTTCCTACTGACCTCTGTAGGATTGGCTTTAGCCCTGTGATGGAACTTTCCTGTGTTTTGCCAAGATCCACCACTCTATTTTCCTATTTTTTCCATATGTAAACCCTAGATAGATGCAGTGATATTTATGCAGCAGTATTACCAGATGGCTCTTGAATCATCTGTTCTCAATGAAAAATGAAAAGACTGGGCACATATATAAAGGCTGAATTAATCTTTGTAATTAAATGGAACATTACTTTGCCATGAATGATTTTAGCTTTCACAATGTATTTCATGCTAATTTTTCAGTGAACTGTAATTGTATTATTTTTTATATATTTAGAAGCTTAAAAATGATCTTCACAAAGTTATTGAGTAAGTTAATATACAGAAGATCTCTGTCAGACTCATAAAACTTTGTTGTGAGATATATGTTTTGTTTTGTTTTCTCTTTACAGTAAGTAAAATATGTCAGTACTTAGTGTTGTATAAAATATCCAAGTCATACTCTGAGAGGCAAAAAGGCTCTCAGGATGCTCACTTGCTTAGTTGTCAAGTGAGAATTTGAATAGGCTGGGAACTGGGCTGCTTTGGAGCACTGAAACACGTGTGCATTCCCACTTTGGCAGGTTGTTAAGCAGAGTGAAAGCTCCTTTATTATCTTGTCTGTGTAGTAAAATGACTCGCAATGCTCTGCCTGTGACAGAAAGACACTGATGGTAAAATCCTGGCTGTGTTGAAGTCAGTGGGGAAACTCCCATGCACAAGGAGTGGTGGAATAGTCCCACTCTGGCTCCTCTGCCTCACAGCCTGCTCTCCCTGGCTGCTGGGATAGGAAGGAGTTGTCATGACTTACCCTGAAGCACCCTGCAGCAATAGTTTCCTTAATTTACCCAGCAGCCCAACTCAGCTGAGTGCTTAATGATGCCTGGGGGAAGCACCCCAGTGCCTCTTTTCTTCCTGCACACATGGCTGTTTAATATGCAAATTAGAGAGAGGAGTGAAATGAGCCTTTAAACCATAAAAAGTTGTGCATGGTGGATTTATGGGGGATTCATGTGCAACTACCACATGGCTGGTTCCTGTACATTTGTCACATTTCATTTGACTCCCTGTGCTTGCCTCCTGGAAGGCTGGTCTCTTATACTTACTTTTAATCCTATCAAGGGGAAAATAATGACATCATTATCAAAGAGTAAGCAAGCTGTAGAAGAGTTTTCTACTTCCTTGTGCTATATAAATAAGGACTCTCCCAACTGCTGTTAAATATTACACAAGTGAACAGAAAAATAGGCACAGAAACAAAACTTCCAACATGCAAATTTAGAAACCTGCTCTCAATGTGATACTTTCTAACTTTTCAGTTGTGTAAATAAATTGTGCTGCGCTCTGCTGAAAAGGTTTGCACCTGATGCAAAGCTTCTAGGAGGAATCCCAGTCAGAGGAATTCCCAAGGACTTCAGAATGCTTCCTATGTTCTCTCATGAGTATTACTTTGGCTACAGGAAAGTTTTTCTAGCCAAGAGCCAAACATCCTTCACTGTCAGCATCAGCTTTGTCTGTCTTACTTGCTCAGATCTCTAAACCACACATATTGTGGTAATGCCTTTTATTTAACAAATGCAATAATATAACATTTCCCCCTTATCTACATATCTATTTGGCTATCTATCATCTATCTGTCTGTTTGTCTGTCTGTCTGTCTATCTATCTATCTATCTATCTATCTATCTATCTATCTATCTCACAGAATACAGTCAGCTTTAGACATACAAAGCATCAAAGTACTAAAAGCAGCATTACCTTTTGAGGTTGCTTTCCAAAATCTCAAGACACACTCTGTTATTTACTAGGATTTTATATAGACTTTATAAAAAAATCTCCATAGTGTCTGACTATTTTATTCTCATGCTTAGAAATCTCAATCTCACAACATCAAATGTGAAAGTCACAAAGCAAATGATGAACTCATGCAGAACATTTGAGATCCACCTGATTTGTTTAAATATCTGACTTAGCAGAAATTAAAACTGTTGGGTTTTGCTTTTTCCTTTTCCAAAGCTAGTTTTAACTAGTATTGAAACATGGGAAATGGTAAAGAAAATTTTCTGTTTCCTTGCAAAGTTCAGTCAGTTGGACCCAACAACACCACCAGGAAAAATTTAGACACTCTTGATTACATACAAACTTGCAGATGAATTGTGTTCCCTTTCTGGCTTTTTGTTCTCCCTCCCCATCACAGCCTTTAAAATATCATGAAAGACTGCTGAACCTTCTGGCAAAGTGAGGAAACATTCTGTTGAGAGTTAATTTGGCTCATTTCATATTTTCCATTCAGCATTTTTCTTCCATTGCTTTTTTTATTACTTGGGCAATTTGCATGACAATGGGATCTTTCTTGCTTAAGAGATTGTCTGCTCCTGCTGCTAATTTCCTACCTGAAGCTGTTATCTTCTGTTTGTGACATCTTAATTATCTCAACCACAATTAATTGTGATGTCACAAATGGAGGATTATGACTTTGGGTTGGAAGTGAGATTGAGAAATTGAAGGAGTTTGAAGAAAAGAGGCTTTTCTTCTTGAAAAATAAAAGAGGAGACTGGATGACTTTGGTTAAATGGAAGCAATCCTCTGTCACCTTTTTTCTGAAAGTTGTGGAACAGCTGGTTTTACGTTTTGCTGTATAGGAGGCCCTGCTGTATTGAGATGCTGTGAAGTGGGAGAAGGGGAAAGGCTGTGTAGAGGAAGGGAAATCTTCCCTTAAGCAGTCAGTCCTTGAAACAAAAAAGGAATAAAAGTTGTTGGACCCTAAAAAAGACCAGGCCCTGCTCATAGAGAGCAGAATGCAGGATTGGTACGGTTGTACTTGGTTTAAAGGCCAATCATTTATTGTTTTTCATATCTTGCAATATTCATTTGAGTTTTGATGTCAGAGTCTGATGACCACAGAGGAGCATTTTTTGAATGGAGAGAATTCCAAAGACTTATGGAGAAATTATATTCAGCATCATGAAAATACAAAAAATGAAAGTTTTGTGCTAACCTAGTCCATCATAGCTGTAATTTATCCTATGGACTTGTGACATTTCACTTCTTGGTATGTCACCTTTTTTGTGTACCTCTGCTTTTCTTCTGGAAACTTGTTTTCACAGAGATTCTGGATGTCAGATGTTTTTGTGAGGACATTACCAAGGCTGTTTATAAACTCACACCATGATTTACAAAGGGAGAATACTCCTCTGCAGCTACTTCTCACTGGACTACTTGCACAGGTTGTGCATAAATGCTGGGACCAAATCACAACTGAAAGAGGATTAATGAAAATTGAAGTGTCTTATTTTAACACCTCTACTGGCATTAGGGAAAGAGCAAAGACTGCAAAGAAAGGGAGAGAAACTGGATAACTACACCCAGATCAGTCCTGTAGTTTTCAGAAAGTACAGTGTCCTTGAGAACAGGACCCATCCTCAGGTGCAAATGGGAGTGGCCCTCAGTGGAAACGCCAGGCTGCACTTGCTGGGATCAAGCTTGATTCACATCTGTGCATCAAATCTGTTTTAGCAGTTGGATGTGTACCAGCTACTGTGCCATAGCAAAACAGGCCATTTCCTGTTGTCCTTTGGAAAACAGTGTACAAACAGGCATTTGACCATCTGATTAGCACAAAACCCTGTAGGGAAAATCAGCTGTTAAGGTTTTGCACTCAGACACGTCGCTGTAAGTACGCAAGAGCTCTGCAGGCAGTGACAGACCCACTGTGATAATCTGACAGCAGAATCTGGACCCTCTGCCTTGTGATGCCGAGCTCATTTGTGGCACCAAGTTTACCTTGTAGGCAGGTTGCTTTGAAGTTACATTAGGATGGCTCCAGGAAAGCATAATAATACCAAGTGGAAACTGAGCAAGAAAGAAAAAAAGCTGTATGCTGAGAAGTGGTTTTATCTGTCAAAACCTTTTTTCTTCTTTTTCTTTTTCAAAGGCAAAAGCAGTTATGGCGAAAGTTGGGTACCCTCAGTTTATAATGAATGACACATATATTAATGAAGACATCAAAACAGTAAGTGTCAGGCTTGCAGCTTTATTCATTTATTGCAGCCATTCTTTGCTCTGTTTTGCTGCTGTCTAAAGTCAAAGCTAGTCTTTTGTTTGGCATGCTTGCTTGGTTATTTTTATTTTAGTTTTGAAGTGTGCTACCTCTAAATTTTATCTAAATAGTCAATGCTGTTGTATCTAAGTGATATCATAAGGCCTGCTGGGATTAAAGTCTGCCTGGGTGCCAAGAACCTTCCTGCTATTAAGCATTTTAAAGGTTAAGCATGCACTGTAACGATTTTGCATGTAGTTGTAAAAATGGAACAAAACAAAAGAATTTTTTCTCAAAATAATGATTTTCAAAAAGCCTAATGCAATTTACCTCAGTATATCAAAATTTAGGATACCTTATATAAGTTCTCCTCATATCTACAGGCTATGAATTTAATTTACAATTGATGCTTGTAATCATGCCAGGATGTCCTAACCAATGTATAGGCCTATTGTGCTGCCTGCTGGACAAAGATACTGTGGGGGGACTCCTTCCTGCCCCAGTACCTGTTCAGCCTAACTCAGGCAGGAAGGCAAATGATTAATAACAACAACAACAACAACAACAACAACAACAATAATAATAATAATAGTAATAATAATAATATATTTTACTACTTTCCAACTGTGGCGTGCATTTGATGAATTGTATTACTGAAAGTCACAGGCAAACCAGAAATACAAGTTCAATCCTGAAGCAGTAAAATACAAGAGCCACCATGTCCACCAGCCTAGTCCTTGTCCAGGGAAGCTGTAGGGAGAGATGATGCAGTGAAAACAGTGCAATGAGACAGAGCATGTAACCAACTCTATCACTCAGAGTATGGCATTATTTGCTCAGATAAGTGGCAATGGCTGGTGAAAAATACTTGTTAATCATGCTTGGAAAACCAAAGTTTACATCTGAAGAGCAACTTCCTTGCAAATCCTAGAATTGTTTTAAACTGATGAAAGGGATTTATAACATATTAACATCCCTTTTCCTTGCCTGCTTAGTTTTGTGTGTGTGAATGCTATTAGATTTGGAAACTTATGGAAGCATGGAGCCCTATGGCTGTAAATATTTAATGGGGTAGAACTCTCAGAAGGCACAGAATATGAAGTATTTTTTATAAAATGTAAAGCAAACTGAAAAAGAGACTTCATTACATTGTTGGAAGTGGTTTTAAAATGCACTTTTAAAAATAAAAGTAACCCTACTTCCTCCTGGGAAAGAGGCTCTCTTAATAATAGCCATGGAAATGTGCAGTCTGCAATGCACTGTTGGGTGCTTATGATTCCTTCAGCAGCACTCTGCACAATGAAGAGTTTTCCCAGTGTTCCAGACCCTTGTGCAGATCTGTTCAGCCACTGTTTTTTTTTTAACTAAGCTCATAAAATATTTATTCTTCCTACCAAGTGTGAAAATTTTACTTGCTTTGATAATCGCAAAAAAATTAGGTAATTATCTCATATAAAATAAAAGTTCTGCTGGTTTTATGTCAGCTTTTGTTTCTTTGGACATGCTTTAAAAATGTCTGTGCTTTCTTGGTACAGCTGAAGTTTACAGAAAGTGATTATTTTGGCAATGTATTGCAAACTCGCAAATATGCAGCCCAATCTGATTTCTACTGGCTTAGAAAAGAAGTTCCAAAAACAGAGTGAGTAGACAAAAGGCAAATTTACATAATCTTCTGACAATATTTTAATTTTTATTATTTAATTTATATATTAAATACTGTTATATATTAAGTTTTAATAGAATTATGTTAACAGCAATGTATTATGCCACAAAAAGCCTATGGGCAAACTCTCATTATTCAGAAACTCCTGTGAATTTTCTTTTTGAAGGTATCCCTGTTCATATGCAGAGTAGTCATGTGCTTGAAGCTCAAACTTAATTTAATGAAAAAAGGGGTAATTGAATTTCAATTAAAAATGGATTATGTCTCTTGGTCACAGAATTTGAAATGGTACAGTGGGGATTTATGAACTGAATTCTGTAGGAATGAAATCATAGTAAGAGATAATGCTATTATTAGAAATACAAATCAGCATTGTTACTTACCTGCTGTTGATAGCAATGATACAGAATGAAACATAATTTACTCTACGTAGGTTATTTTTATTTATTTGTAAACATGAGAGAGCAGATTGTGTCACAAACTTTCATAAAATACATAAGAGAATCATTCTCTTTTCTTACTGGTGGGTAATCAAATCCTTTAAATGCAAATTAAAACCTAAGCAGAACTTAATTAGTCTAATCATGCTACTTAAAAATGACTTCTTCTACACACAGACTTTGAAATCACTGCCAGTGCTTAGCTCCAGTGGTTTTATTTCCTTAGGACTCCAGAAACCCTGCTCAAACTGAACCATGCCTTGTTCTGAGGGTGGCTCTGTGCTGTCCATGAGGCAGGAGGACAAACTAAGGTTGCTCATGGTTAAACTGCTTTAATTTGGCCCTGTGTGTTCAAGGTGTCATTTATAGCTTAGCTTTAACTGTGAATTTTACCTTCTCATCACAGCTTTGTCTGACATGGCACTGGTCAGCCCTGGGGTATGATTTTAGGGGTATGACCATGATGGTGTGATCTCTTCAGGGCAGCAGTTCCAAGAGAGCAGTGGAACAGCACTGGCCAGCCTTGGGGCAGCCAGCACTGGTGCAGCACCTGCAGACTCTTGGCACAATGGGAAAGCTCTCCTGAGGGGAAATCAAGTGGCAGGCAGCCCCTGAGTCCAGGACTGTAGTCTGAGAGCTGTCACATGGGTATGCTTAAAAAATGAAAGTGTTATCCAATTGCCCTCTACAAGATTGAACCCTTCTCATGACTGTCTTACCCTCTTATTCCCAGGACTACACAATAGCCAGCCCCTCATCACCTTTGTAGCTCTTTTCTTGTCAGCCCTCAGAGCACATTCAGGCCTGGGGGGTGCCAGTTTGATTTCTGGTCCCTTCCCTTTGTTAGCACAGCGATTTGCTCTGCCTTCTGCAGGGCTGGAGGTAATCTCACCTGAGCCCTGGCAGGGAGGGATAATTAGGGCTCCTGCTGGGATATTATTCTGTCTCTGCAACTGTTCAGTGGTAGAAAAGGGCTCTGAAAGTGGTGTCACTCTGCCTGCTGAGGGACACCAAGGCACAGAGTCATTGCTGCCTCCAGAAATTTTTTAAAAATTTATTTAAATAAACCAATAACTCCCACTTACCAGTCTAAGTCATGTCAAACCTGCCCTCAAAAATATCAGCCACTTTTTAGCTACTTCCCACTTTTAAATCATCATACTTCACTGCTTTCTGATGCTTTTACCTTCTTTTGTTTCCTCCCATTTTTCTGTTTTCATTTTTTAAACTTTTACATTTCATATAACTCCACAGAATTTTTGATGAGGCTTGGTGCTATGTTAATAGCTAATTACCCTTGGGTTTTTGTTTCTATTTGCTTCATTTCTTCTTTTCCCTAGTTTAGTAGCTTTTAGAATAACATTTATATTTCAAGATAGATATTATAAGATCATCAAAGTTGTGGACCAAAAAAGATAAATAAGAAAATTAGTGTTTAAGGAAATAAAATAAAAGTTGCTAAAATAATATTATACCCAAAAGGTAAAACACTATATTCTTTTAGCAGATAGTCCATGTTTCTCAATAATTATTTCAAACTGGAATCACTTTCCTCAGCTAAATGTGAAATTAAAATGGTAGTTCAATCAAAGCACCAGGGAAAGACCATCAGGGGATGGACAGAGATAAGAGATACAAGACAAAGCAGTTGGATAAAACAAGGGGGAATATGGATAACTGTGGGAACCCAGAACATCCCTCTGGCTGTCCTGAGCAGCCAAGACCACTGCCAGGGGGCTCGGAGACCCTGGCATGGAGCCCAAAACACCTGTGGGTTTGATTATGATCTGTGGAGCAAATTACCAACCTTAGATGAAGATTAGCAAGCCACAAAATTTTAGGTAGAATAATAGTGAAGTTATCACAGGGTGGAAAAGTAGATTTTGGGGTTTCTGGAACGGGGGTTCAGGGGGGAAGATGGAGGGACCTGGGCATGTCCAGCCTTTCTCCTTCTTCTCCTTGGCCTCCATCTTCTGCTGTGATGTTGGCACTTTTAGATTGGTTTAGAGTAGAAGCTCACTGTCTAACACAGGTGATAGGTATTGGAAAGTAATTGTAAACATTGTCCACGTGTTTTTTAGTATCAAGACATAACAGCACCCCGGGGGCAGGCAGAGTGCCTGGAACTGTCCTGCTGGACGGACCTTGGCTGGGCAGGAGAAATTTTTTATAGATAAGATACAATAAACAACCTTGAGACCGAGAAATGAAGTGCCCTGACTCATTCTTCAAGCGCTTGGGCTGGGAAAAGAAACTTTTTACATTCTAGGGGTCACAATGACCAAAAGATCCCATGAGATAACAAAGTGGAAAAGAATTGTTTTGGAAACTCAACAGTTTTTAATTTAAAAAACAAGAGGGAAAAAAAAACCTAAATGAGGAGTAATTATAAAAATCTTTGTTCTCTTTTCTGCTCCCTCCATCCCTGGCATTTATCTGCCTGACAGGAGAGGGGAACTCAGATGAGCTCTCATTGCTCAGGGCATGGGTGATGTGCCACACGCAGCCCTATTGGCACCAGAAAGCTGTGACAGGGCACTGGGGTGCTGGAGCTGCCTCTCCTGCCAGTCCTGGGGCCAGGCTCCCCTGGACACACCACAGCTCTGGGAGGTGTCCCTTGTGCTCAACACCAGCCCTGGTGCCAGCTGCCATCCTCACAGCTGGCTGGGGAGGCAACTGTCACCTGCACAGCTGGCTCTCTCCAACAAGAAAAAGGTGCTCCGGTATCAGCAGAGAGTAAAACGAAAGGGATTTGTGCAGGACCTGAGGAATGTGGTGCACAAACCAGCCCAGGTTAGGCTGAGAGGGCTCAGTGGAGAGTCTGGAAGGGGCAGTGTGGGAAGGTGGGCACCAGTTGTGAGGACAATCTTCATAAGCCAGGTGAGGTACAGCTGGAGCAGAAGAAAGTGAAAGGCAGTACAGGGGGAAGTGATGGCATGGGAAGGGAAAAATTAAGGAGAGTCAGGGTTTAGTTGCATTTGCCTATCCTTCCATGGAGTCACACACATTCATGCATACAAATATCCATGTGTGTGTGTTCGTACAAACACATGCCTGCACCTTTTAATCAGAGACAGACTCTGTCCTTCTTAACACAGATATCATACTTGCAAATAACAAAGCATCAGAAGACTTCTTGGCCACACCACTTCATTATTATCCATCTTTCTCCTTTGAAGTCAGCACATAATCTAAGATTTTTAGACTTGGCCAAATCTTTCTCCACTTTTCACTAGACTTTCAGAGCTGGGGATGTAGATGTCTGGTATCCCAATAAGAGGATACAAAGCAAGGATGCTATGAGAGGATTCTGGGGTCTCCTCCAGGACTTATCCTTATTTTTCTTAACCATACACTATTGTGTGTAAGCCCTGGCTCTTGGTTTGCTACAAGGGAGGGCAGCTCTGAGAGGTTCTGGATTGGATACCTCTAAGGATGGTGTAAAAGCTCCTTCTGAAAAAGGGAAAAGCAGCCATCAAAAACACTGAGCAGGCTGCTGTCTGTTGGAGAGATGATGCTGGAAATAGTGTGACTGGAGAGGAGAGGCTGGAAAGGAACCTCCTGGAGCCTTTTTCTGGTCTTTGAACCTCATTTTAAGCAGTGATGTGGCACTGCAGGCTGGGCCCAGCCTTACCATCCTAGCTGCTTGCCCATTCCTAAGGGAGACAGATGGCAGCCTGGCCTGGGATAATAATCTGTTTCTAGATGGGAAAATATACAAGAGACTAACAATGAGAAGAGGAAATGCAATTTTGAAAGTCACCTTGAAGGTTGCCTCCCATACAGAAGTTTTTCTTCATAGTGTATTCTTTGGATGACATTTTCCAGCTTCCAGAAACTTTGTACAGCTTTTCACTTCTAACCAGCTTAATTCTTTGTACATTCACAAGTTCATTTTCTTTGTTTACATGATTATTTATTTTTTATTTCTTACTTTGAATGTTGAACTGAATTATTTCTTTCAACTCAAAAAACTGAGGATCAATTTGCAAATTCAGTTTGTGCTTTACAGAGAATTAAATAAACGAATAAGCTTTTTTCTGTGCTGTAAATGTTCCCAACCATCCCTGTTCATGAATGGCAATATAGCACACTATACTCTTAACACAGAAAGAAAATATCAGAGGAAATTTCAGCCTCAAGAACACAGACTAAGAGAGCTTCTGCCCCAATTGCTATCTCAGTGTCTGTTTCACATTTTATTTCTACAAGAGAAATCTCAACCTTACAAGTGACAACTCTGCAGAATTAGGTTTTGACTACTGCAGAAGGAGATAGGTAATGCTACAGGACATCATTCAAAGCTGTCCCCTTTTCAAAAACTTATAGCAAATGGAAACAGTGTAAACAGTTCTAGAATTTTAATTTATTTACTTTGTAGTTAATAAGAGCTTGGAATGTGTAATGCCTTTCTTTTTTTTCTATCCTTCTGTGAGTAGATAAAGCACATTGAAATTGCAGACCTAGAGCAAATGCTCGGGGAATCTGACTTCAAGCAGGAATGGGAGAGTTATTTCTAAATTTGCTTCACCTTAAAGTTTAACAGCAACAGCAGCTACTTATTACACACCTTCATGTTGTACCTTGGTGTATTATTAGTTAAGGACTGTCCCTGAAGGTTCAGTCATTTCAAGGAGCTCACTGAAAGAGCATGGCAGAGGAGAAGTGAGGTTTTTCTGCTAGTCTGGATGGAAGCAGTCTTGGTTATGGCTACTCTTTTGTGGAAAATACTTCCTAAATCTTTTTGAGGGCTCAGAACGGTACAACAAAATGATGGAATAGAAATATGTCAAATATTAAATACTCTGCTTGTTACTAGAGAACTCTCATCCTGACTCCCTTGTATGGCTGCTCTGTCCTCTTCCTAACTGCTTAAAAGCAAAATGAATTCCATACAGGATCATTCTTAAGGCCTTTTTATAAAGGAGCAGCTTGGAAAGAGCTGAGTTCAGTTTTGCAGTGAGAAAATCAAGGCTGCTCTCAGCCTTGGGCTGATGCTAAGCTCAGCAAACAGGATGGGCTCTGCAGTTCTGGTGGTAGATCATGAGAAAAGCAGCAGCCTCAGGACAGGGATGCTGTGATTTGTCTTCATCTGCAAGATACAAATCTATGAGTCCATAGGTATGAAAGTATGGCCAGAGGGTGGTGTGAAGTCCTCCCTCAGTAAAAGTGGACCAAGTGTCACCAGCATTCACTGCTGCTCTTGGGCAGGCTGAGGTGCTGCTGTGGGGACAAGTTCCTGCATCACCACTCCTCACCCAGGAAGAGCAAGAGCAAACCTGTGCTGTTGGAGAGCTGTCTCTAGTCAGTGCAGAGCTCTGTGCTGCTGCTTGTGCTGGTTCCTCTCTGCAGCTAGCTGTGTAAGCCCCCCCAGAGGATGGAGAGAAGAGCCACAGCACATTAATCTGTTTTGAAGTATCTGTTATATGTCTCAGGCCCTTGATCCTCTGACTGGAAATAGAAGGCTAAAAGGAATTTGCAAAAAGGGAGCATTTTCTGTCCCAGAAGCCTTTTTCATGCTTAAAAATTGCTGTTTGAGAACAGAAAGGCCATTGTAAGCAGAACAAGCCAAGAGGGTGAGGTGCTAGTCACAACACTATGTGTCTTTGCTCAAACTTACAGTAAAATATAAATTGAAGTCTTGACTCTTTCAGATGGATTTTCTCCTTGTCAAAAAAGGGACAGTCCTCCAGATTTACAGCTAAGCCTGGAGTACCAGTCCCAAGGCATAAATGGCAGTTTTGCATCCTTCAAAACAGTTCAGCTGATTACTGCTGTGAACAAACAAGAAATTCAAATGTAGTTAATTAAGCCCCTAATTTTTTTTTCTTGATCCCCTCACCATATATATTCTTCCTTCAATTTTCCATTATCTCACTACATTACCTCTAACATTTAATCTCCTTATTATGAAGAAAGCAGAAAATAGACCAGAAAACAGCCTCCCCCTGCTCCACCCCTTCAAAATCTCCTAATAAACAAGACAGGGAAAGTTATCTCTGACAATTAGAGCCTGTAATGTAATGGATAGTTAAAGTATGTACATGACATCACTCTTTTTGCCTTCATTTATTAGTTCTTCTATTTGATGTACTGCAAAATACGCTGCTTAGCTTGGAGAATAAACAAGCAGTTAAATTTATTGATAAAAGACAAAATGCTGCCATTTTTGAACTCTCCCCTTTGTTACATGGTTTAAATGAGGACATCAGTTGTCAGAAAAACAAGATCTGCAGATGATTCTTTTATTAATGGGGCTATTTAAAAGCATGAATTGTGTATACGTTGTCATTGATATCACACATTTTTCATATTCTGATAGATCTTCCTTTGGAAAGATCTTACTCATTGTTTTGCAGCTCCTTTCTCTTCTCTTTAAAAGAAATTTTCCAAAGCAATCACATTACATTCACATGGCTTTATAAAACTTTTGAGTAATATTTTGCTAATTACATCAGGATGTTCCTGTTTGAACGTTTACTGGAGTTGCTTCTCAGTTGTTATGAACTAACCACTAATTATCATAATCTTTATTTCTTTAACTGAATTTCTCCCTTATAAAACCACAAAGTGAAATTTTGGGCTCAGTGAACTCAGGGTTTCATCTGAGGGGATTTGGATCTAGCTGAAGTCAGTCAAGATTTTCCATTCATATGATTGAAGCCACCGTCAATATAGAAGAGCTTAGGCTAAGGAGATTCATTTGCTATTCATAGAATCAGAGAATATCCCGAGTGGGAAGGGACTCACAAGGATCATCAAAGTCCAACTCCTATTAAAATCTAGGGTTTCTTCCAGTTTATATGAGAAACCAAACTATGAGAAGAAATGCCTGGCAAGAAGTCTGTTTAGGATGGTTGTGTTCACTGCATAGGGTACAGAACATGAAGCTGTTTATTTTGAATTCACATTTGCAGAAATTATCTGTTTATGTTGCTGGCATAATCCTAATTTTTCAAGTAGTTGTTCAGCAAAGCCTCTAAAGCCACTTCACTTGTTTCAAAATGCTGTCCTCTGATTCCAACATGGAGTTCCTCCACACGTGTTTGAAACACCCAGGAGAGTTTTCACAGCTGCTGTCCGTGTTGCAGCCTCTTCTGGGTGAATTTTGTTTCATCAGCCTCACAAGCACAGTGGCCACTTAAAAATTAAACAGATCACATGATGGGAACACTAAGAATTGCTCCTGTTGGGCATTTATTGACTGTACTCAGAAAAAGTAATTAAACAATAGATTTCAATGGTCTAGAAAGTGCAGGTAGCATGTACTGAAATGGAGAAATATTTAAACTTTAAAGTATCTTAAGTCCTTAATGTTTTTACTTTCTTGTACTGAGTTTAATTTTAATCTTTGCTCCTTTGATTCATAAAGGTGAATGCCAATGTACTGAAAGGCAATTTCTCTTGTTCTTACTACAGATGGTTTACAAGCCCAACTACTGTAAATGCTTTTTATAGTGCATCTACCAACCAGATCCGTGAGTATCTTCCTTCTGAGCCTCCTTACAAAGTGCTTGTTTGGGAATGTATTTATCAAGCTTCAGATAACAGCTGTACCTGTTGTGTTGTTTATGACTGAAAATTAAAAGTTCAGACCTGGTAATTCAGCTGTGAGACTTAAGTATGTGTGTGTGTGTGTTTGTACTCTGTCCAATGTGAATAATAACTTAAATCACTTTTATTAAAGCCTAATGTCTCTATCTTCTGTAGCAAAAATGTATACACACATCTCCATAAACACACAGTAATAGCAGTTCTGTCCTTTAATATTGACAGAAATGTAACAATAAATGTGACTAGAGAAGACTGTGATATAGACCAGAAAACATAAGGAGGTGTATCCAGTGGATTTTTTCAATTAATTCAAGGACAAGGAATGGTATCTGTAGTTAACTGAAAATTCTTACCTGTATGTGCAGTACTACCTGTCTGATTCTAATTTTTTTTACTGGTTGGTTTTAGACAGCATATATTCTAGTGTGGAAACAAATAAGGTGAAAGAGTTGAGTTTTTCAATGATATGTAATGAGTTTGGATGTTCATTCCTGTTTGCTTTAATGGGGTTTGAATTGAAATTTTCTAACAGGCTTTAAAATTCTATAGCAGGCTTTAAAATTCTATACCAGTCTTTGTGCAACATTTTTACCTTTACCCTGGCAATTCTCTTTGCTTTTATTAGCTTTGCATGTTAAATCAGCCTTTTTTTCTGAGCTGTTAGGGTCTGGAAAGTGGCTGCCCCCACTTCTGTGGTCTCAGTCCCCAGAGTCAGGACATCAAAAATTGCTGAGTGATTCCCCTTTTTTCTCCTGAATCTCTTTTGGTCGCAGAGAGAAAGGCACAAAGTTAATGTATCACACTGAAGAAGGTACAGGCAATTTGAGTCTGCTGGTATTTGCTTCTACCAATTTCTGTAAACAGTTTTGCCTTCAAACCACTCACATAATTTTTTTTGTGTCTAAATGATCTCATTTGTAAAGCATGTATTATAATTAGGAAGTTCTTTTGATTAAAATTAGTGCTAGATTTAGATAGTTCTGCCTTAATTAGAGGGCTGCCATCATTAGGCAGTCACATTTTTGTTGATCATCTGAAGGAGCATTGGCTGAGGTGGTCACAGCTCTGAGGTATCCCTGAAGCATTACAGCTGCTCTTCCTCCAGCCACCACTGCTGCTAAGAAGGTTTTGTGTGAGTGGAGAGGAAGCCTGCTCAGAGAAAAACGAGAGCCATTTCTGTTATACCTTCTTTAATATTGGGTCCTTTCAAATTTGAGCAGTGCTCAGCTGTCCCAGCCTCTCTGCCATGGCACATTAGAGAAAACTGTGACGAGAGGCTGGAGCCACTGAACATTTCACACTTGCTGTGTCTGACAGAGTCAGGAGGCAAAAAAGAGGCAGTTGTCAAACATAACCCATCAGTCATGGGTGTAGAGTTGATTGTATTTTCTGTATCATAACTGCTGAACTTCTCATTCTGCTGGCAAATGTCCTGGAAGTTTGGACAGTGCCACTCCCTCTCAGTCCTTTTAGGACTGTTTCAAAGAGGAAAAGGGTTTAAGTGGCTCTTTCTGAACAAAATCGTCTCGTACCTGAGAGAGAGGTAAAAAATGTACTAATGCCCCAAAAATGATGTGCAACAGGAGGGAGGATTCAGAGAAAGGCACAGTACTGTGTGCCACTGCTGGCTGCTGTGTTTTTATGGGGCAAGAGGCCCTGGGTGATGTGGGAGGAACATTCTCTGGTAGAAGTTGCTGATAAACATTTGACACATCACTACTGATTTCCCATTGATGCTGGTGGGGAAGAACTGCTACCTTACTGCTTTGCAGCTGTGTTTTCAGTAGTAATCTGTATAAAGTTCTGGGGCTGCTCACATGCCACAAGAACTGTGGCATTTTAAAAGGCTTAGTTAAATAACAGAAAAAAAAGTTCCAGAAACCAGAATAATTTGAGAATAAGAATTAAGCTTCAACTCTAGCAAGTTAGATGTAAAATTGTGATACAGCAAGCCCAGAAATATTTCGTGGGCCAAATTTCTAGGAGCATAAGAAATAATACTAAAACCTATTTGTCAAATTCACTGAGAGAGGAGAGTCTCTAAGGCATAAAAATAAGATAATTCTTTGCATTGAAAGAGTTTGGGAAGTTCTATTTCTGGAACTTTACTTGTGAGAGGTTTGTCCTAGAAATAATTTAAAATTTAGTGTCAATAGAAGGGACTTTAGAAGAAATTCATACAAGGAACTATGACAAATATAAGGACTAGATAATATTCTCACAGGTATACAGTACAGAAAGAATAGGTGTGATAAGTATCAAATCCTATTTTTCAAAAGACAGTCAGAGGGATCTGCATAACAAGTTATTTTAGCCTTTATATGAAGGAATCTGGTAGTGACCACAACGTGATTGAATAGAGAATGAATAAGCATATGATATAACAGTGAAGAGTGAACCTGAGAATGTGAGATGTTTTTTGCTTTTTCTTTTAGAAAAAAATCATGCTTTCTTAATCTACTAGAGGTTTTTTTTAAATTCAGAAAGCAAGTAAGTACGCTTGATATGATCATATGCTTTTTTTCCATAGAGCACTGTTGATGAGGTTCTTTCCCAATACTAATAACTGAAGGTTGTCATTCATAAATTAATGAATGATTAAAATAAGAAAAGGAGGTAGGAACCAATTACTTGTTGGCAAATTGCTAACTTGTTGTGAGGGTCTGTGCTACTCACTGCATCAGCAGATGAACTGAAAAGAGGGTGCTGTGTTCTGTTCTGTGCAAAAGAACAGAGGGATTTAAACCCAGCCCAGGAGGACGGTTCCCTCTGCTGCTGGCTGCTGGAAGGTAGGAATGTGTGCTACCAGAAGAATTACCTCACAGGTAGTTGCCTGAAACTCTTTCCCTTCACATCTACAACTGATCACTCCTGTAAATGAGTGAATGGATCAGATATCCTCTTCACTATCTGCTTGAGTGCCCCTGCTCTTCAGTGAGAAAACTGGACTTTATTGTCTTCAAGACCCATCCATTTTTGTTCTTTATAAGTGAGTTTACTAAGAAGAATTTGAGAAATAAGAATTTTAAAATGTGTAATAGAATTTGATTATGGAAAGTAGTTTCTATGTGAACTGGAAAATCCCCACTTCCAAAATTTGATTCTGAAAATTAGGACCATTCGTTTGGAAATGGAAATGTACTCTGTGATGATATCAACAAAACTACAGCAACTCCAAACTTGATTAGTCACTGGAGGCTTCTTGAAAAAGTTTAGAGAAAAAGAAACTTCAGTTCCTTGACCCATTGATTCTGAAAAGGAGCAACCATCAGATGCCTGCACAAGGGAAGGGGAATGTGCATGTCCTGAGCACTTCTGAGCTTTAGGCAGCTGCTTTTGCCTTCTGTGTTCAGAGCACAGGGATGTCACTGACACTCCTGATGGAAGGATCACAAATTCTTCTTCCTCTGCAATCTGTATCACTGACATAAATATTGGAATATCCATGCATGTCCATGTGATTTTCATATACAGGCAGGCTGTTAGTGTTTTTAACTTGACTACTCAGTTGCTTGGAAAAAAGGTCTTATTTCACTAAAAGAGAAAATGAACAGAGAATAGAAACTGGGTGATTTAAAGAATTACTAGATTTGGGAGAATTTAGCAAATCTTGCATATCAGTAGATGTACCAAATTTTGCTGTCTTTTAGTGCAAACACTTTTGTGTTTGGTGTTGCTTTGTTTCATTTTTATTACTAAACTATTGATAGTTTGAATGACCAATGATTCTATTAATATTTCCAAAGGAGAAATAAGTAGCTGCATCAAGATGAGATGTGCCAAAAAGAGCAGAGTTTAAAAGTATGTTACATATAATTTACCTTAATATTATACAACTTTACTCCTGATGTTCTCTGTATGTGAGTTTTATTTATTTATTTCCTCTTTTTCCATAATTCAATGTGTCTTAGAAGAACCACTATGCATGTTTATAATGGTTGATAATTATTTTTTAATCCTAGTTTGGATAATTTTTCAATTTTCTGTGCATTTGCTCATCAATTTCCCCTTTAATTATGGGTACTTAACAAGGACAACAGGTATGTGTCATTGCCTTTAGAGTCTCAAAATGTATCTAAGTACACTTCATATCATCTAAGCAGCATGAATACTATCTTTTTAATTATCATAATTGGAACACCAAAAACAATTTCTAAAGGATTAGTTTATTTTAATGCACTCTAGAGCAATCAACAAATATGTGCTGAAAATAGACACAAGTGATGATCAAAAGGATCTAGCATACTTCTGTTCAAGAAAAGGTTTTATTTCATTACAGCACTAAAATATTAGCCTTTGAATATGTTAAGGATAAAAGGAACTATTCATCAGACATTTGGTGTGTTTTGGATTTTTTTTTAAGTGTAAATATGTATGCCTCTAGAATATATAAAAATAGTCACACTTGTGGGATGTGAACAGTAATGAAAGGGAGATTTACAGTGAACTGAGGCAAATATAAGCAATGCACTCATGAGGTGTAAGATTGAATAGATGTACTGGATAATTAATGTTGATATTATCTCTGTAAGTTTATATCCATGCTCCTTCTAAGTCATTTGTGCTGTTACTGCAGCTCTCTAGTGAAAGTCAAGAGGCCTCTTTAGAGAGAGGCCTCAATACATGTTACAGGAGGCAGATATGATCTACAACAGAATTTAAAAATTGCATTCAAATTAGCATCCACAGAGAAAACCACAGATGAGGGCTCATATTAGCCAGTAAGTCTCATCTTTGCAGGAAGCATCATGCAGATATTGACGCTGATGCTGGGAATTGCAAGGGAGAACTCTCATCTTGCCAGGAGCCAGGGAAGTGCTGGCAAGCAGCACCTGGTGCCATGGCCAGGGCAGGATGAGGGGAATGTGCATGGGGCATTTTCTCTTCCCTTAAGAACTGGACTATTTGGAAGGTTATTGATGAAGTAGTTTCAAGTGTGCCATTAGTTTCCTGGAGGTTAATGAACTTAAGAGATTTGGACTGAACACTTTCTGAGCCCTGTTATTAAGTAAGCTTTAAGTGTCTTAAGTGAGCCCTCATGTTCAATTTTCCTGAATTACTAAGGACCACTGTTCTCTTTAATTTAACCATGGTGCATGATCCTTACCTCCATTCTTTATTTTTTCTTCCTAAAATTCCTATCTATGAATGTATAAAATAGAAGAACTTGTTCTTTGTTCTTCTCCCCCTAGCCCCCATTCCCTCACCCTGGGGAATCCACTGAGGATTTTTCCTCATAAAATAAATATTTAAGTTTCTTGTAAAACAGATGTTTTCACATTTCTTATTCCCTTAGCAGACAGTATTCCTTGGCACCTCACAAACCACGTCATGTTTCTCCTCATGTTGCCCCACTGAGGTTGGTGAACACCAGGTTCTCTCTTTTTCATGAGTAGAAAAAAGCCTCTTGTCAGGTGAGGGAGAAACTGAGCCAAGAATTGAAGCAGAGGCTACAGAGTCCTCTGCTTTCAAAGACCATTACTTCCCTGTATCTCTTTAATGAATTTATTCACTGAGTTCTTAATAAAATTAAGCTTTGTGTTCATGCATTGCATGGAACAGTTACTCTGCTTTAAACAATTGATATTTTCTGTCACCTTTGTCCACAGGATAAAACCTGAAATAAGGTGTATGATTCAGGTCCCTGTAATGACAGACAATTTTCTCTCTGTCACCTACATATGGGTGCTCAGAGCTGTTTGGGTGTCTCAAAGTATCTGAAAGCAATGTGTTTTTTCTCTTGTGTTTTATCTGAGATAAAACTTGCAGAAGCCAATGAGACTGACAGCCAGACCCCAAACATCAAAACTATCACTGGGATGAGATTCAGTAGTCCCAACAGAAGTCTGTGGAACCATTTTAAACAAATGTATCCTGCCCTTTGGGCTGTTTTTAGACAACTAACCAACACCCCAGGTGTCTTCACATTTAATTCCTTATGTGAATTCAATATTCTTTGATTACTGATCAGAAGTTAGTCTTCTGCTCATATCTTATCCCTTTAAAACTCTACATCTGAACTCATTCAGTGAATTAATGTGACTTGAAAAAGAACAAGTTAAAGCTTTTGAACACGTGCACACCAATTGGCAGAGTGCCCTGTATATCACACAGCTGTCTCCCATATCTGTTACTTATCTATAGGATTCACTAGCCTGTCAGAAGTTGCTTAAAACAAACCAACCTCATTATTGGAAGTTGTAAAATGCACCAACCTCATTATTGGAAGTTGTAAATGCACTAACTTGGAATAAGATTTTTCCTTGCTCAGTTAAAAACAGCATGCTGTAAAACTGATTAATGTAAGTGAACTATACAATTTGAATTCATATTTAGACTTGAACTCTAAATCTCCTCAGGATTTGGTGAGTCTTTTCATGTGTTTTTGGTTTGGTTTATCTATTATTGCTCTGCATTTTTCAGGAAATTATCAGATCAAATGTAGTTATTTGTGTCTTCTTGGTAAACTAGTAATATTATACTGAGGTAAGGGTATTCATCTGCAAAGTGTGTATAATAACACCAGAAGGTTTTAGCTAGGATTTATTAATGGCAGTAAAGCCCCTGCAAAATTGAAGAAAAAGAAACACCTTCAAATTTTAAATACATTCTGAGAAGCTTTACAGCACCTTGCTGGAGGAAGATGCTGAAAATGACATCACAGATGAAATGAAGATAGAAACCTTTAATTACATTAAAAGTAGTCCTGTGCAGGCAAAGTTCTGTCAAAGCTTCAAGATCAGTGTAAATTCAGAGTGAAATATTTGAAGTCAGCCAGGTGTTGGCTCCACTGCTTGAGGTGCCCCTGCATTCCAGAGCAGTAAGGTGACTGAGGGGAAAGTTGAACTGTTGCTGTGCAAGACACAGGGGTTTGGGAAGCCAAAAGCCTCCCTGGAGATGAATCTGGCAAGGGATGTGAAGAAACCTTTCTGCAGGTGTAGCTGCAGCAGCAAATGGAGGGAAAATGTGGTGGTGAATGAGGGCAGGGGACCTGGTAACAGGAGATTTACCCTTCAGGGAGGAGGAGTAGGTTTGGGAGTGTTTGAACAAACTGGGCAAGCACAAGCCCATGGGCTCTGACAGGGTGCACCTACAAGCTCACAGCATCATTATGAGGCCACTCTTGGTAATCTTTGAAAGGTTATGGTGACTTGGGGAGGTTCCTGAGGACTGGAAGAAAGCCAATGTCACTCATCTTCAAGAAGGAAGATCCAGGGAATTACAAGCTGGCCAGGCTCACAATGATCCCTGTGTACATGATAAAGTAAATCCTGGAAACAGTTTCTCTGACCAGCTTTCTACATTGAGATTACTAGCTCAGTGGAGGAGGAGAGAGATGTGAAAATGATTTATTGTTTAGAAAGAACTTCAGCACTGCCTTCCTTAACATGGTCAAATACCAACTGCTGAAGAATCAGCCACTTGAGAGGATGGTCAGGTGCACTGAAAGCTCCTTGAACTGCTGAGCTTGAAGGGCTGTGATCAGAGCAGCTGGTTTCTAACGTGGTGGGATCAGCGGCACAAAGTCCATCTTGAGGATGATGCAGCCTGGCTGTCCCACCTTGCCACCAGTAAGATGCATGGATGTAGGGTACCAGTGCTGTTCTGTCACAGCCTGAGCTCAGCTGTCCACAGAGCAGTGCTCTTGTGACATGTGACACCAGTGCCCACCTCAGAATGGTGCTGCAGCCCAGTGGCATTGCTCCAAATTTAGGCAGGTTTTAAGAAAGTAGTCAAAGCACATTCTGCAAGTCCAGAGCTTGATGGCAGATTGGGTTTGTGTGGGGTCTGTAATAAGATAACACAGTTTTCTTCCTGTGTGCTGCTGGTGAGTAATGGCCTTGGTGTAGACTCTGGGCCTGCATTTGTAATCCAGTGTATAAAGAGGGAGACTGTCAGCCTGTATCTCTCTTCTGGGGCTGTGTAGAGGGAGAAAGCTTTAAAAGATGCACAACACAGGCTAAATTTGTGGTCAAGTGTTAGCTCAAAATGCATTCCCACTGCCTGTATCTATTCCTTAAGATGTGAAATTCCCTGAAGTCTGTCTTACTCCTTCAGATCTGTCCTTTGCCTGCTTGAAATCCAGTGGCATAGAAGTAATCCCATTAGAATTTATTGCACCTGGAGCCTACCATGAGCTCTCTGAGTTTTTTCATTAATTCCTTTAGGTGCAATATGCCAAGCAAAAAAAGAAACAGGCTTCACGGGGGAATTACCTAAATCAAGGGATTCAAATCAGCACAAAATAAGAAACTGTCTGGTGATCAATCTCATGTTACAATTTCAAGGACATTCTAGGTATAAGACATTGCTATCCTTGATCCTCCCAAGGATGATGTAGTTGTTGCTTGCCTGAAGGAGATGCTGCATAAAAAGTGTTGTCAGCTCTCAGTGTGTTCCTTCTAATGTTGCAATAGTGGACAAGCACCCTCAGTGCTGCTGACCTCTGGAGCATGGGACCCACTTGCTTTTCTAGCTCACCAAGAATCACTTTCAAACCTAGATTTTTCTTTATTACCAACAAACAAACAAAACCAACAAAACCACAAAAACATGCACCCTTTAAACAAAACAGAACAATTCCTACTGGTGATAATGTATTCCAGTTTCCTGAAATGTGTAGTACAATCTACTGGCCTCTCACTCTGCTTTGGCCTGAAAATACTTCCTGAGCTTCCTTTAGTGCAAAATATAGAGGTGTTTTCACACATGTCCAGAAGCAGAAACCACTCCTTCAACCAGCACTTTGCTCAGTGATGTCTAACCTAAAATGGATCCTGACTGAGTAAAATAATTACCAACCTGTTGTACAGAGCAGCACTGGAGCTTCCTACCATTTGTGCACATTGACTTGTTCAGTGAAAGTATCTCATGGCTTAACTCACAGCTGACTGTGTTTCAACAGTGCTCTTTGAAGACACATTTAGTGCAGCTGGATAAGCCTGAGTGAAATTTGCACCTAATTTGCTGTAAATAATGCATATTACCTCTACTGCAGACAAGTGCAAACTCACTTCAAGTTTATACCTGGAAAAATTGATTGCAGCTCCTTAAAAGATCTGGATAGCCTCTTGGTGCAGTGACAGGCTCCCAGGACTGTGTGATCATTAAATATGATTTGTGGGTGACTGTGCTGCCTTGGCTCACACTGCCTTCAGTGTGGGCTCATTTGTTCATTTTGGCCACAGTTCCTCTCCTCTGCTGTTGTGGGGATAGGATCATTTAGAGTTAGCAGAACCTAAGCTTTCCAAAACCTTTTCTGAATTTCAGAGTTTGGAGGGAACCAGTTCAAACTAGATTTTCAGCTCTGAACACAGCTCTTAAAGCCTAACAAGCAATTTTCATCAGGTTGTATGTGTGTACCATTGCTGCTTAAAATGTTCAAAACATGCACGATAAGTAATCCTCTCAGTGCACTGGGAGGCAAGGACAGTTAGATCAGTAAAACTTTGTCCTTGACATTGGTAAAATTGTGGTTTTCAGTGCTGGAAAAGAAA
This sequence comes from Ammospiza nelsoni, assembly GCF_027579445.1. Lineage (NCBI taxonomy): Eukaryota > Metazoa > Chordata > Aves > Passeriformes > Passerellidae > Ammospiza > Ammospiza nelsoni. Next base: position 105,527,144 of record NC_080634.1, read on the forward strand.
ATTATATGCTTGAAACAATAAAGCAACATCTGGAGAAGTAAGAAAAAAAACCCCAGGCAACATTTAGAAAATTTTGTAGCCCACACTTTTTATAAGCTAATTGCAGATAGGGAATGATGGCAGCCATGGAGGAGCAGCAGAAAAAAGCAGTGGGCAGGCCAGGAGGACATGCCTTGTGCCACATCACTTGGCATGAATTACACTCAGCATCCTGGGTTTGTTTTGGGGATTTTTTTCATTTGAAAGTAAGTTTTTAAAGACCTTCTAAGGAAAAGACAAAGATCTTGCCTGACAACTTATCTCAGATATAAAGAAATCCATAACCAAACTATCAACAAAAAACTGAATAGGGTTAGAATCAAATGAATATGGTTTCTGTATTGTTCTGGGTGTTCAGGTGATTTCTTGAAGAGGGACCCATAGGGAAATGAAGAATTCCTGGGAAAACAAGTGAATCACTTGAGGAAATGTTATTCCTTAACAAGGTGATGACCATGTGGGTAAACCCTCTAAGCAGGTTCTCTATAGATGAGAGTTTGTGACCCAAGACAGTAAATTCCACATTTGGGCCTGGAAGGATGGCACCTTTCACCATCACATAAGAATTTTGACCATGGGTGTATGTTTTATTTAGCAATTATTTGGGCTGTTAAACTTTTACCATGTGCAGTTCCACTGTCTTTAGTATCCTGGCACTAAAACATCCCCCTGGAATTAAAAATAAATCTGTGACTTTGAATTTGAGGAACAATTTTGTTTCCTATGTGAAATATCAGTAGCTCACAACTCATCAGAGTGTCTCCATTGCTCTTTTTTTGGCAGCTGGTTAGTTGCCAGAACCAGAAGCAGCCAGGTAATATCTATCACTAGACTGACCCTACAGCCTTAATAATCTACAGATTTCCCTTACAAAAGTGCCCAAGTATGTTCATATACCTCTGTTTTTCATAGACTAAATAGAATCAGGCTTACATTTTATCACATTTCTTGCTTCACTGAAGCCTCACTAAGGTAACAGTATTTTAATTCTTACTGCACTTTATCTATGTATTGTCTATTGATCAGTCAGCACATCTGAGGATAATCCAGGACCCTTCAGAGGAAGACTGAGGTGTGTTTTTCACAGGAACACATGCATTTACTCAGACCTGCTTGTGGCAGGATCTCTGCTGCCTCTCTGAGATCCTCTCTTGCATTCTACCACCCAGGGGAAAGCTCCCCTTGAAAAACCTTCTGAAGCCAAACAAATGAGGTCATAAAATCTAAATCCTTGGGCATTGTGACAGCTATTCAGCTGGATTCAATTGACCTCACCAGATTTTTCTTTTCTTTTTTTTTTTTTTTTTTTTTTTTCCTTTTTGTCATTGCAGGATTCCCAGCAGGAGAACTTCAAAAGCCTTTCTTTTGGGGAACAGAGTATCCTAGGTAAGTAGTGCACAAGGGAACCTCATCTACCTAGAACTGAGGAATAACAGCGAAAGGTATTGCAAACACAAAGAGACAAAGAAGAGGGTGAGGAGAAAAAGGCTGTGGTGCTGAAGACAACTGAAAGGCAGCCCCTAGGAAACCTGTGTTGTCCTGCTGTTGGGCAAACTTGGTCCTTGGGGTGTTGGGTGTTCTCTCCTGCTGGATCCTGCTATTGCCTCTGGAAGGGCTGATTTTGAGAAGTGCTGCTTTGTGTGATATTTTCTTACCTTTGGGAGCTGTATGTGTTGCTGTTGTCTTAAACTGATGACTGATTTCTCACAGGAATTGCTAATTAAGTGCACCCAAGTGCAAGTGTTTCAATGCTACAGCATGCAGATGCAGCAGTGTGCACATGGCAGGTATTAAAAGGAATTGTAAATCAGATAACTAACACTTCCTGAACAGAAGTGAATACCCTGAGAAGCCAATTATTATCAGTGTATTGTTCACTTTCTGATAATATCTAAGATTAGCAGTGAGCCCTTGCCTGTTGAGGTGCATGAGAATATCTTCATGTGCATAAGGGATTGCCTGAGCAGGCCCATGTGCCAGTGAGCCTGAGGAAGGGTAATTATAGGTCACATACATTAAATTTTGAAAAATCACTGCTTTTGTGCAGTTCAATAGCTTTCTATTTTAGGGTAGGATAAGACCATGAAAAATTTCTGGTGGCAGTTTCTGAAAGTTATTTTGCAGTTATATAAAGCCAGTTTCTGGTGAAACATATCCTTAATAAATCATTGTTTAAAAAAATCAAACTTTTCGAACATTTTGTGTTTGCCATCATCTACTCTGGATTGTGTCCTTGTAAACAGGAAATTTGGCAATATATGCAGAAAGACACATTCAATTTATGGACTAATTAATTTGTATTCAAAGAGAATTCTTGTGGGCCAGGTGACTTTGTAAGTGGTAATTGGGGATAGAAGAAAGTCCTTTCTTGTTAAGGTGAACTTATTTTCTGTTGTAGTTATTGCAGACCGGCTTTGCTTTCTGATTTCTCTGTATTCTGACCTTCTGCCATAGTGATAAAACTGTGGTTCTTTCAAAGTATTGTATTTTGCTCATTTCTCTTCCTTAAAGGTTACCTTAGCTTAAATTGGTTTTGCTTGAGTACGTATCAAAATGTAATTTAGTAAACAAATGTAGCTGGTTTATATCAGACAACAGATTGCTTTTGTCCTTGAAAATATTCTGGATGTTTTCTGTCTGCTTAGAAGAAACAGTACATGGCAGTGGAGCAGATAAACTACCAAAAAGTCACCAGTGCCTGCTGAAAAACTAATTTAGCAAATATTTAACGTTTATTGGCATTTTAGTGTCAAGTTCCAGCACAACCACCAAAACCCAGTTACATCTATTTGCAGAAAGCAAAACTTGGTTATCACTTTTACATCTCAGTGCATTAAATAACATAACACTCAAATGCCACCATGCACAATTGTGAGTCTCCAGTGCCATATATATTGAAATACAGACTTCAAACTACCTGAAGCTTCCTTTCAGTTCTGAGCCTCCCCAGTCCTAGAAGGGTCCCCTTTAATTTGGTGTCTGCTGGGCTGCACCTTACCCTTCCATCTCTGCCCTACTGTGCCCAAAAATGAAAAGCATGAACAGAAATGGCAAAATTCCTGGAAGAAATGTTGTTGAGCTGGACAAAATGCTGCATTGGTGTTCACAGATTCAAAGGCCAAAATTCACTGCAACCTTAACCCCATCTTTTGGAGCCAAGGAAAGCTCCAAGGAGCCAGACTGGCAGAACACCAGCCTGTTCTTTGTCCCTACCCCTCATGGTGACAAAGAACCTTAGAGGAAAAATAAGATGTATTTAGTAATAGGGCTTGTTTCTTCTAGATCTCTTTACATGTTTTGTGCCATTATTTTTATACTTCTCCAGCTGCAAAAGATCCTGTATAACCCCTTTAGTTCAGATATGGAAAACAAGTCTTACATCATGCATTTATTAGGGGTAATTATCACTGTGTGCTACACAAGATTACAAACTTGTCACACAAAAGGATGATATTTCCATTGCTTAAACATATAATTTTAACCTGCATGTTTTGGAGATGGTTTGTAACAGTACTTGGGCTAAAAAGCAGTAGGGGAGATTTTAACACATGCAAAGTACCATTCAGGAAAGAAAAAAACAAAGTGAAGGATTTTCATGGGAGCAGAGGGAATTAAACGATGTAATAGTTTTTGGGCATGACTGAGATGAGCAATTAGTTCACTATGGATCATTAGGTCCAATAATGTTATTTCAATACCCTCTGCCTTTCTTCTATTTCAATAAAATGTCTTAGAAATACTATAAGCTACTTTGAAGTATAGCATCTCAATAACTGAAATAATTAAAATCACAAAAAGTGGCTCCACAAATGAAAGATACATTGAGTAAATCACCTACCCCATGATACCCACTGCTTTTGGTGTAATAAAGCCCTAAGCTTTTCCCTCTTTCATCCCTATTTCTCCTAAAAGCATGCTTATTGGGATATAATAAAGAAGATATAATTAATTGTCACTCAGAAATACAAAGTATTTCTTTTTACTCTGTTTCCCAGGTGCCTTAGATCTGACTGTGTATCACATCCTCTTCCAGGGCAGGTGCAAGGGAATTATATGACCTTTCTTTTTAGAACTGAATGGAGATCTGTTAATGCTTTACAAAAGATAGTTTTTGTTTCAGAGTAGGTACAGCTGTAACTTTGTCCTGTTCCCAGTCAGAACAATCAGAATTCAGTCAGCTGAAGGAGAGTGGAGCCCATATGATGCTGATAAGGGATTTGGTTGGAAGAGTGAACCATCACAACGCTTTCAAAGTTTTAGATTAAATATTACTTTTAAACAAGAGTTTAACATTAAGACTTTCAACATCTTTAAGTCAAAATTGTGTAGGTCTGAATTTTAGACACATATCCTGTGCCTTCTTTTTAAATCAATAATGATCTTTCCTGATGTCTTTTGTCCTTTAATGTTCATGACTGTGAACACTTTCTGAGGAAACTGCTTCTTTGTGTTCCAGGTCATTAAGTTATGGTGCCATAGGAGTGATTGTTGGCCATGAGTTTACTCATGGATTTGATAGCAATGGTGAGTATTTGACTGCACTTTGATAACTTTTTTATTTACAGAGTTGACAGATTAGAAAGCTGACTTGTACATGCTGTAGCATTTTTATTGTTTTGGTTTTTTTAATGGTGCAGAGTTGTGTGAAAAAATGATAAAATTGTATTTATTGGATTTATTTACATGGAATCTTGCTTTTCTGAATTGGATTTTATTTGGTAAAAGAAATGCCACAAGTTTGATTCTTTATATTTGTCTTAAATGAAAACTAAAGCAGCAACAGATTCTGAAAGTCCTAACAGGGGGAGGGGAGAGTGGGAAGGACAAAGGGATAATTTCTGATTGATAAAAATTACTAAGGAAACCTTTCATTTCAGGTTTGACATTTTAAAAAAGATAATTGCAAAAGTTTTAAAATACAATACTGGAACAAAAGTAGAACAGAAATGGTGTGCAAAATATTAAAATTAAATTTAAAAAAAAGAGAGATGGAAAAAAAATAGTCATAAAATGTCAATGCAATTGTCCTGGCAAACTGGATGGAGTGGGGCATTGACACTACCTAGGTTTCGCTGTCTCAGCAAAGTGCTTTTAAAAATTGGGCTCCTGAGAGAAAGTTAGGGGAGAGGAGGGAGATGCAGGCAGAAAGAAACTCAAATCTCCTCCTCTAGGAAGTAATTTTGAGTTTGCTTATGATGTGCAATATAGAATACCTTAAAAAAAAAAAACCAACAACAAACCCAAAAACCCCCACATATCCTGTTTGCACTGCTCTACAACACTTTGTGTCAGCAAGCACTCCAAAATGGAGGCATTTTTCTTCATAAACTCCCACTTTGTGTAGGTGAGCACCTAATCTGCACCTTGTTTCCTGCCAGTTAGAAAGGAACCTAAAGTTTGATTTCCTCCTTGCCAGGGTCTTACCTTCCAAATACAGAAATAAATACATCTCTAGGGAATTTTTCACCTTGTGGAAATTTTAGAAGTTTTCATGGAATGGATTTGTTTCCTGCTCAGGTGAAGAATTAATAATAAATTAGTTATCATCACATTGTCAGAATGAAAGACATATGGTATGAGATGAAAAATGCAATTATACTTGCAAAAAAGCTAAGTGCCTCTTACACTATGTAATTATAAAATGTACTGTAGAATTCATTAGTTATTACTATATTTTTCTGCAAATGGAAATTACGACAATAAATAGAATGCCAGCTTTTCACTGCTGATTTGAGTGGGGCCAAGATTTTGCTCACTGATCCTGTCCATTCTGTACACACACTCACATGAGAACATTCACCTCTCATTTCTGTCAAGGTGATAGATTCCTAAACTTTAAAAGCTTTTTCCTGCAAAAACATTTGTTTTCTTTCTTTCCTTTTTGAGGTCGGAAATATGACAAAAATGGAAATTTAGACCCTTGGTGGACGACTGACTCTGAAGAAAAATTTAAAGAGAAAACAAAATGCATGATTAATCAATACAACAATTACTACTGGAAACAAGCTGGCTTACATGTATGTAAATCACCAGTGACTGAAAACAGTGTACATAAGGAGTTTGGGTCATTGTGCTTTTTTTCTTTTTGTTTTTTGAAGTTCTCTTTTTATAAATCCCAACACATTAGAATATTAAACTACCAACTTCATTTCTCACAACAAATGATTTTTTGAGGTGAATAATTCTGTTAAAAATTGTCTGTCACGTTTGATTAGTCCAGTCAAATACCACTACCCACACCCTGGTGACAGGGTTAAACCATTTCTCTCCATCACATCATTTTGGAATCAGAGGAAGAGGATGAAGTCACTCAGCAGGGCTGGTCTAATTATTGTCAGCATGTTAAATGTCTTCTGAAGATGAAGTCTGTAATGAAAACTGAGCAGTCACTCTTTTAGAAAGAATATAATAGCATGTTTTATAGATTCCTCTAACAATTCTGCCTGTTATTTATTGCAGCTATAAAATGGATGCATGAGCCCTACTTTATTTCACATTCAACTCTTGCTATTTCTTCCATGTGTGCACAGAGACTCCATTTGTATGTTTAATCAAGGGAATATGACAGCAGTAGCTCCTAGAAAAGGATTGAGAAAGTGCAAGGGAATTGTTTCTGTTTTGTTGTCTATCAAAGGAATGGGCTTCCCTGAAGATGTGTGCATTCATATATGTGTCCAAAATGAGGATAAGCAGGATATGTCCCAGACCTTCAGAAATAAATAGCTGAAATTCCAGTGATGTTGTCTGGGACGTGATTTTAATCTTAGTTTTCAGGATAAAACAAATACTCCAGTCCCCACTCAACTCTATCACCTCTACCTATATTTTACAGATACTAGTACATCTTTGCCTTTTAACAATAGTGAGGACCCATTAAATTCTTATCAACAATTCTAGAACTTTTCCGAGGCTTGTTTGTGCTGATCTCAGAGATAACAAAGCCATATTGTGGTCCAGTCTGAAGTCCAGCAACTCAGACTTGAAATAATTCATAGCAATCTAATTTGCAAATAAAAATTCTCAGGCTCATTCCTGAATATTTGTAGGGTAAAAACTGTCATTACAAAAATGCTACTCAAAAAAGATCCTTAAAACCTTCCCCAAAGATGTGGCTGACCTCTTCTCCTGCTCTGCCATTGGCTTGGCCATCCCCTTTAACTTTTGCACTGTCTCTTGAGATGAGGTAGGTCTGAATTTGCTCCCTGTGTAGAAACTGCCTTTGAAGTCCATGGGCTTACTAGAGAGACCACAGTTACCCACAGCCTTGTCATCCCATTCCTTCTTTATCCACAGGATAACCAAAAGCACTTTTTAGATGATAGAAGATTTTTCCAATTTTCTGACATATTTTATAGCTTTTGTAGGAAGAGCTATGCCAGCAAAGACCTTTTATTATTATAATTTTGGCCTGTCATTTGCATCAGTACTCTGCAGGCTTTTTACCCTTGTATCAATATTTTTAATGGATTAAGAAACCTATTTATTCTTCTTCCTTCTCATCTGGTATGCAATAAAATGTGTCCAGAAAAGAAACCTAATGAAAGAAAAAGTGATATAGAAATAGCTTCAGAGCGCAATAATCACATAAAGTCATCTCATCAAATAAAGGGCTTATCATGGTCCATGATCCCTGCCACAACCTCCCTGTGCAGAGTAGTCTCAAATACTTGATCCCCAGCTGCCTGAGATCAGCAGAAAGAATTCTTCCGCTTTTTAGCTGGCCTGTGGCCCTGTTAGGTTACTCTGATCTTGTGCTCCAAGTCAGTCTCCTCACAAGCCCAGTGCCAGTGAAATGTGTGAGCAGGAAGGCCAGAGGAAAAGGCAGCTGTGTGCTGTCTGTCCCTGGTGTCCCAGCACCTTTTCTCCTAAAAGCTTCTCTCCCACCCCATCTCCACCCTCCCGAGAGCAGGGGAGAGCTGACAGGAAAGGGCTGCACTTTCCTCTGTGGCTCCCATTTTTCCTGTATGTTGTACCCAAGGCATCCAAGTGTTCCAGTCCAATCTGAGTGCTCATCTGTGCTGAGTGTGGGGCTGTGCACAAGTTCCTGGCCATTCCCTTGAGTTTTCCCCTCATTTTCCATCCTGAATTGAGTCCTGATGCCAACCCCACTGCACTGATCCCTGTGGCAGGGGAGGGCTGATGGCTGCAGCCAGCATTGACCTTCAGAGCCCTGCTCAAAACTGTGCTCAATTATCTTGTTTATTTGAGACACAGGAGAGAGTAAAACTGCTTAATTACAAATACAGTTGGTAACACAAGGACCTTAGTAGGCTGGGTGAGTAGAGATAATGCCACTTCAGCAGAAATTAGGATTTCTTTGTAATGATATTGAACTTGGTAATGCCAGGAGACCAGTTTCCTCACAAAGTTTATATTGTGCAGTTTCCCACAACACATTCTTGTTGCTATTGCTCCTGCTCTTGGAATCAATACCCAGGACAAGCAATAAGAATCTCCTTTGCAGATATTTTTAGAGCACTGAATATACTACCAATTTTGATTCTGACAGCTATTTTTAATTAAGCTTATTTATGTTATGACTTAGGAGTTATTTTTGCATCCCAGTAGCATATTAAGAGTTTTGTAGAGAAATAAATATAGCCTTTTAGATAAAAGTTTAAGAGGCTACTGGATGTCACATGTCACCAGATATAAACAGTCCTTAGGGGCAAATTACTGACACTGAGCTCAAAGATCAGGAACTGGACTCTTAAGTGCATTCTATCTACTACATTTTGTGCTACAGAGATCCATGACCAGAGCCAGGATAACTCATCACAGAAAACAGTTTACTGGCAGTTTTCACATGGAAACCCAGTTTTCCTAACCAAAGTTTGTTCAAATTGACTGAGTTGTTCTTGCCTTGTTTTACTTTTCCCCCTCTTTTTGAAGTTGATCAAGTAGGAAGTTCAGAAATGGGTCAAATCATTGATGTTCTTTCATTCTGCCAAGGTGAAAGGGAAGAGAACTTTGGCAGAGAACATTGCAGATAATGGAGGTCTGCGAGAAGCTTTCAGGGTAAGTAGATGGAAAATATCTGAAACATCATGTTACTTAAAAATAATAATAAAAAAAAAAACCTGTGGTTATCGTCATGCTGCTGAAAGGCACTTAGTATCTCTTTCTTATCAGGCATACAGGAAATGGATTACAGAAAAGAGGGGAGGAGAAGAAGAGCCTTTACTGCCAGGCCTTGAGTTCACACACAACCAGCTTTTCTTTCTGAGTTATGCCCATGTGAGTAGAACAAATGTGTCCCAAACCCCATCTATTAACTTGAACAATGTGCAGTGCAGAGATGAGCTTGGTTGTTTTCAGCAATCTGCACCACCCAAACACAGATTTTGAGAGTATAAGGAGAGACTTCTCCCACAATTATTATTTCTTTCTCTTTCCCTCTTTGTCCTCAACTACCCATGGTGCCAGAACTACTGAAATGATTCTTGGTTTTGCAGTGTTGTCACAGCAACTTTCTTTCTTTTTTCTACTTCTCTGCACTAAAAGGGTCTTCCTGCATGTGTTGACTCCTCAGCCTTCTTCAATTTTAACTCACACCATTTGTTACTGTGTACATTGTTCAAGGGAACTGAGCAGCAGTGAAGAAAGTCTTAGTTTATTTTTTCCCATCTGTACACTAAATATGCTGTGACAAAACTTTGATAAGGCTGTGAGATTTTTAGAAAAAAAACACAGAGTGAGGGAGGATCAGAAATTATTTATTTGGGTAAACAAATTGGGGCAAACTCCCTACATGAGAAGTAAAAGGCTATAAAACTTTGTCTCCAGTAGAAGGAATGAATCATCCCAAACTGAAAAAACAGGACCCAACGCAACCAGTCCTGGCTAAAAATAATTTCTCTGCTGAGAGTCAGTGTAGCAGTCTGTGGGCCTGTGGCTGTTTCAGTTTGACCATATTGGACAAAGAAAATATTTAATTTTCATTGTTTATGCTGAATAAACTTTCACCTTATGTCAGTTTTTCTCCAAGAAAATTTTCACACTGTAGGGAACATCTGGGGCTCTTACAGGACCACTGCAGAAATCATATTTCCAATGGTCCCTCACAGGGAGGGCACACTCACAGTGAGAGCAGTGTGTGCAAGGTGCCCTCGAGCTCAGTCTATTTTCACAAAGCTCAAGAGACTCAACGGACTTTTATAAAATGTCTGGACTGTGTTCAGCCAGAAAAAATTGCACTGAAGTCCACTGAAATCCTATGGGCAATCTGGCTTAAAGGATTTTGTTGATAGGAACATTTAATGTAGAGGCTTAGGTAAGGTAGGGGCAGTTTAAAGGAGATTTCTCATGCAATGGATGCAGCATAAGAGTAGTTATTCAGTTGTGCAAATATTCTATCTACCCTCTTTTTTGGTCAGTTATGATTGAATTAAGCATCTTATCAGGAGCAGGGAACTGGAGACCACTGATGGAAATGTGGAATATGTGTAATTTCAAAAGAAACTGACATTCCAACATGGCATAAATATATCAGGTACTATAGCAGCAGTTCTAGAGATGATAAGCATTATTATGTGTACCTTTTATACACATTATATAGTTTTGAGACCAAGAAGTATATTTGGTAATTATTAAGGTGTGAGATGCTGCAAAACAAGCTGAAAGACAAGCTGCCATTATAGAGAACTGCAAAAAAAAAAAAAAAACTAGTAAAGTGACTGTGATTAGATGATGTGAAAGAGTGTGTAGAGAAAAACAGTGGGTGGACACTGGATCCATTAGGGGATTTGAAAAACAAGAGAAAACTTCAGATTGGCAAAGGTGAAACAAAGTAGGAGTTTATGGTGCCTTTCCATTTCATGTATTTTATAAGTAATGGACATCTTAAGAACAGTGACATTACATTTTGCTGTGCATAAAAAGTGATCCCAGATAATGTGCCTGTTTCTCTTTCTTTTTTTTTCTTTTTTTTTTTAAATTTTTATTTTATTAGGTAAGATGCAATGCCTTTAGACCGGAATCTGCGAGGGAGCAAATATATACTGGAGCTCACAGCCCTCCTCAGTTCAGGTAGTGCAAATATGGTATTTCCTCAGTGTACACACAGAATCAATCACTGCAGAACAGAAGTGCAGAAATATAGCATTTTAAGAGGGGTTTAAGAGCAAGCACAAAATTGGATTGTGCTCTTGGTTTAGATGGACATTGAACTGCTTTTATTAGCTTATCTCTCACTATTATAAATGCTCTTCTGTAAAACTGAGGAGCTTGCATCTACCTTCAAAAGCATTTGAACCAGAACACACTCTGATCCATGTGATGTCCTGTAATCATGGCCTGAGTACCTGAAATGCCTCATCTATCACTTTCTTTCCCTAAGCAATTCCAGCTTAGAAAACAGTGAATATAAGGAGGGGCCTCGATTTAATCCATCTGAGTTCATTAAAAGCTCTTTCGTCTCGACCTTGAATTACATTGATAATGCAAAGCAAAAGGTGCCCTGTGAGTTCAGTTCAAGCCCTGACTCTTCCATTGGCCTTCCAGTGACACTGTTTGAAGGAGCTGTGGTGGTCCAGCATAACAGAGGGAGCCTGTCCTGGCCAAAAGGCTCCTCTGGCCACAGACACTCATGAACTCCCTGCCATGGGAAGGGGGAAATTTTAGAGACCACATAGGAATTAGGAAGCCTGAGTTTATTTTTCTGCTTCTTCATCAAGAACATGTTGGATTTGTTGGGATTTATGTTGGTTACATTTACTTAACTAAGAATTCTGTGTTTGCCCTTGGTCAAGTACTACATTACCTCTTTATTTGGACAAAGGATGTTATATCCACAACAAAATTCACACAATACAGTGGATTATTTGCCTTCTAGAGAATCTCACCACTTTCTGTTGACTGAAAGAGTGTTATACCAGCTAGTGAGTGGTGCAGTATGCAAATCTGTATGCCTTTTGACATTGAAAATACATCATGACAATGAGGAGCATCAGGCTGACCTTCAGCCTACAGAGATATTATTTTCATAATTCCTACCCATGTTGATATTTTGGTAAAATAACCATCTGTTGTCTTTTAAAATCCTCAGGTTTATTTATCTATACATATATTTATATTCTGAATAGTTTCATAGCTACATTCCCATGAGATGGTGATACACATGGAACTCTAGGGATAGAGTATTTATTGGGAAAACTCCTGAAGGCATCAGGCTATGAAAGAAAACATCAGAGCTTAGGTTAATTTGAGATCTAGAAAATATAGACAAAACTTAGTTTTTGTGCAAGATACTGAGAACTGGCTTCTGTTTCACAACTGAAAAAAAGCAGTGGTGCTTGTCTCCTTGCAAATCATATCAACTGGGCTAAAAAAAATATCTATTTCCCTCAGCTTGGTTTCATTTATGTCCCAAGCCCATTATAAGCATAACTGCAATACAGCTACCTCCAACACTGACAACCCTTTCTGTCCAAAAAGCTCAAACAGCCCTTTTAAAAGTAATCATAAAAGGTAACAATAAAAATTATAGAAATGAACAACACATGTCTTGAGCACAGATGTATACATCTGAACTACTCACACCAGTTTCTCTTCAAAGTCAAAAAGGAAATGTCATTTTAGAAGTTAATATATATATAAATAATCTTTCAGCAGGTAATAAGTTTAAATTACTTAGACTCTGCAAGTACATCTTTCTATTGATTACCAAGGGAGGCCAGTGTGACCTGCTCAAGGAAAGGTGTCTCTGCTATAATTCAATGGGATGAAATCCAGACACTCCACTCTGACTTCAGTTAATGAGTGGCAAAATCAAACCATGGGTAGAAAAGTGGTGTGCATGCACACATAAAGATTTTTTCACTGGATAAATTCCAGGTTTACTTGTTTTTAATTGGCAGATTTTCAGTATTAGTATGTGTCTTTGCTATTTTTGAATGCCAATTTCAGATTGAAATCCCTGGCATGGCAGGCAGAACTCCCACTAACATCAGCAGCAGCTCTGCATGACCAACTCTTGCTGTTTCTGCCCCTGAATATGTATCTGCAATTTTTTTTTTTTTTACAGTAAAGCTGCATATCTTATTTGAAGCCTAACATAATTTGGTAATCTTTGCTACAAAACTGACCTTTAGGTATTTTTGTGCCAGATGACTGCAAATTTTTTTACTCACAGAAAGTCTAATCAATGTAATAAGAATATTTTCTACCATGCTGAGCTACACTGAGAAGCAAATTTTCTGCAATATAGAAAAATGCCTCCTCACTGCATAACAGAGGCAAGGTATACAACTGCTATCACAGGAGATGTTTTTTCTGCTTTTAACTCAGAAAACTCTTTACAACCATTACAAGTTTCAGGTTAGTAAATCCCAAGATGGTTGAAAGTATAGGAAAAAAACAGCAAACAACACAACTGCAATCTAGCAAAGGTAAAATAATAGTTTCTGACTGCACCAAATAATGCGGACATGAAAGCAGGAGCCAAAGGATGATTGCATGCAAGGACCAGCTCTTCCCCTATGCCCAAAGGTGCCAGTCTGGAACGCAGGCACATTGTCCAGCTTGTGTCAGGCAGGGAGGTGCTGCTCTTTCAATATCACACCACCTGTGGTAGAAGCAAGAGAGCATGGGAGCTGTTCAGGGCAGCAGGCTCAGAAAATATATTTCCAAAATATCAGAGGAGTCAGGATGCTCACAGGTGCAAGGCTGAGCAGCCCAAAAAGAGCTGTAAAGTCCCAGGGAGCCAGTGTGTGTGGGCGGGCAGAGCATGCTGCTAGGAGAATCTGGAGCCTCATGAAACCACTGCCAGCACAAGCCCAGTGTGTGCTGACATCCTCCTGCCTGCTGCACTGCAGCTGCCTGGCAGGGCTGGAAGAACAATTCCACCCTGCACAGCTACTGCTGATCTCCCACCTGTGCTGCAAGGGTTACACTAGAAAATTGTTCTAAAGGATACAGTATCACAAAATGAATTTGGTTTTCCTAAAGTTTCTAGCAAAGCAAGATGTTTCTCAAAGCATGAAACTATATTTGCTTCATATTAACTTTAACTGGGAGCCTTTCTCCTGAACCTTTTGCTTTTATTTGCGGGGAAAATTATATGAAAGCCTGAAAATTCAGCCTGAAGTGAAAACACTGAAACACTTTCAGACCTGTAGTGTTTGACAAAAGGCAGCCTGCATGTCAATCACCTTTCTCTTTGCAGAGTGATCGGATCCATGAGCAACTTTGAGGAGTTCCGCAAGGCATTCAACTGCGCGGCGAACACGACGATGAACCGCGGGGCGCAGTCCTGCCGGCTCTGGTAGCTGTCCCTGCCAGCCCTGGTAGCTGTCCCTGCCAGCCCTGGTAGCTGTTCCTGCCAGCCCTTCTCTCAGGAACCTGCAACTGAACTGCTCAAACCCATTGCCAGAGCTTCAGAATGATGCTCTGAAATATGGAGAGGCGTTACTTCAGATGCGTCTTCCTCACCCGTGTTGACGATCTGCATGGATCCGATCATTCCTTACTTAGAGCCTAGAAACATTCCAAATAGAAGAGCTTTTCTTTAAGTATAATAATAAAAAGTAACTCCTTTTAACCATAAAACTACTCCGGCTCATCTGCAGTATCACTGCCGTTGATGGATAACTGCCATTATCAGTTCTAATTCCTGATTTATAGTTGAGCAAGATGTAAATGCTAAAATCCAGTTTTAATCTATTGCTCTGCAGGGGTTCTATGCAGAATGCTCCCACAGTAAAATTTATTCTTTCTGGATGAAGAAATTCATGAGACCTGCTATAAAGCCAGCTCTGATCTGCTGCGTGATACTGCATTTTCATAACTTAAGCTGTCACTGCCCAGCATGCCATAAATGATGTTGCATGATGTAAAGACACAAGACTTTATATTAGTTCAGTTTAATATGTCAGATTAGTGCCTCTGGTTTTGGAACAGTTTCAAGCTGAGAAAGCACCTCATGGTATTCATCAGTAGGACTAAAACATAAAGGATGCTTGTCAGATCATGGCCTCTTCTAATTTTAGAACAGCTTATGATAAAAATCAATGTATGGTGAAAATCTCAGAGGGGATTCCCAGCACCATGATACTCATAAATATTGCAGCATTTATTCTGGTTTACAGTGTAGGCAGTTTTTTTCCCAGCACCTTGTGCTGAAGATAGCTTCATCTATATTTATTTTTTCTAAGCCAGAAATACTATACCAGTTTTAAATGATGGATTTTATTGTTTCTGAGTCTTACATGGCATTTTAAGTAGTGTGTGTGTTTGTCCTCATATTCTGGATGGGGCAGGATGACTTGTGATTTTAAGGTAAGAGTTTGTGACAGAAAAACAGACCACCAGCATTATTTGACTTGTCTAGATAAAAAAAGCAATTGAGGAGTAGAGGACTTAAAATACAGTAAAAATATAGACCAGCTGAGTTTTCAATTTGATTTTTAAGAATATTCATGAAAAGATATTTTATTATTATATTTAACCCATAACTATTGCTGGGGGGATGAGATGCAGGGTGAGGGAGGATGTACACACAGCTCTTTTTTCCTATCAGAGAGGTACCTATATGAGTGGTATATGTTTATACTTTGCGCATTATTTAATTTTTACATGGTGGAATTATTTCAAAAGCAGTTTCTTTAGACTGATTTAATTACTGCAAATATATCTGGAGTAATATACATGTGTATATACATATATGCAAAATATAAGTATTATATGCTTTTATTTTATTTTATCAGTATAGAAATGTTAGTAAGAGAAACTTTTTCTTACAAGGATTGGTCAAATACTGTTGGATAAGGACTTGGTTGGATGGTCCAGAGGGTGATGGCTCAGAATTCCAAGGGACACCAGTGACAAGTGGTACTCCTCAGAGGTTCATACTGGCACCAGTGCCATTTAATATCTTCATTAATGACAGATAACGGGATCAAGTGCACCCACAGCAAGTTTGCAGACGGTGCCAAGCAGAGTGGAGTGGTTGTCACACCTGAAGGATGGGATGGCATCCAATGGGACTTGGACAATGAGAAGTGGCTCGTGGGAATCTCATGAGGTTTAACAAGACCAAGTGCAAGGGGCTGCACCCAGGTCTGGGCAACTCCTGGTACCAACAAAGTCTGGGGATGAACAGATCAAGAGCAGCCCTGCCCAGCAGGACCTGGGGTGCTGGTGGGTGAGAGGCTGGACATGACCCAGCAACAGGCAGGTGCAGCCCAGAAAACCAACACTGTCCTGGGCTGCATCCAAAGCACTGAGGGCAGCAGGTCAAGGGAAGGGAGAGGAGGCCACCAAGATGATTAGAGGGATGGAGCACTCCTCCTATGAGGAAAGGTTGTGAGAACTGGGATTGGTCAGCCTGGAGAAGGGAAGGCTTCGGTGTAACCTAAATTTCAGCCTTCAGTACCTGAAGGGAAGTTCAAAGAAAGGTGGAGAGGGATTTTCACAGGCGCATGTAGTGACAGGACGAGGGGCAATGGCTGTAAACTGAGAGTAGCTTTGGATTAGATGCCAGGAGGAAGTTCTTTACTGTGAGGGTGCTGAGGCACTGGAGCAGATGGCTCAGAGAAGTTGTGGGTGCCTCATCCCTGGAAATGTTCGAGGCCATGTTGGATGGGGCTCTGAGCAACCTGGTGGAAGTGCAAGGAGGTGACCTTGCCCATGGCAGGGGGCTGGAATTAGATGGTCTTTAAGGCCCCTTACAACCCAAATCATTCTATGAATCTGTGATTGTCCAACAGTCATGGTGGAGGAAGGTTTACTGAAGCTAACTGAAAAAAGTTGGGTTATTTTCCTGTGTGTCTCTAGAAAGAAGGGAGTCATAATGGAAGCATAATTTATGGAAAAGTACAGGATCTCAAACTATCTTCCAGAGTGAAGGAAGCAGACGTTCCTGTCCTTAAGGCTATGTTGCCTCTTTTTAGAAACAAAATATTGTAATTTGGGACCAGAACATTCTTTTCTCTTTTTTCCCTGAAAAATTCAAAGATTTCTTACGAGGAAAGCATTTTCTCTTCCTGCATTCCAGCTCAGTTCCTGAGTTCCACGGATTACAATTTATCATTTGAATTGCCACTAAATATTTTTCCTGGAAGTATTTTGCCCATAAATAATGGTGGCAGTATTTTCATGGAGCTTTTCCTCAAACAAGCAGGTATGGGTCTTTAGCAAACTGTTTGCTGCCTAATAGGAAAGTTCCTTAGCAAAATGAGTATGTACTGACTACATTTTTGTGCTCATATGAGCACTGACATGACTTGATGTTGGCTGCTTTGGATCAACAGCACAAAGTTCAGGGTTGATGTCCTGGCCCAATTAAAGGTACTACCAATATGGTTGTTGTCCTCAGAAAAATCAGGACATCAACTCAGGCACTTATCTGGATTTTATAAATTACTGGAATGTGCAAAGACAGTTTCACAACAGACAACTCTGTGTTTTCTAATTTCATCTCTCAAATCAGAGATGTATTTGCAAGAATTCCTCTCTCATGGTTATTTTCCAGTGGGACAGATTCTGTAATTTTGTGATTTATGAAGTTGTTTCTCTGTACTGGATTGGATTTTTTTTTCTAAAATGTCTGATGTTTCTTGCCTTAAATGTCACTCTTCCTGCTCCCTGTTAGGCTCAGGTCTTTCATGTTTAATACCAGGGATTTCTGCACGGTAGTGTGTGTATTCCCACTGGCACAGGAACCACTGCCAACTCTTTCATCCTTGCTGGGCCATCTCCTGCAGCAGGCAGGGGACAGGTCTGGGCTGGGGGGGACAGTAGGGAGCTGGGTGTTTTGGGGGCAATGCACTGGGATAAAGGAAGAGAGAGCATGACCTGATTTTGTATCCTGATTTTGGCAGCTGAGAGGGTACCCACCCTCTGCTGGGGGAAGCCAGAAGTCCTTGCTGCTGACTGGTACGTTCATCAGTTGTATCCTAATTCAGGAAATTCTTGCTGTTGACTCAGGTTCTCATTGTTGGGGTTTAGGTCTTGCCTGTGTCCACACAAGGACCCTGGCCTGCCTCACCTGCTGCTTTTTACCTCAAACCAAAGAGTTCATCATACAATTTACAGTTCACTTTGGATAAGCTGCTTAGGTACCATTTGGAAAGCAAAGCAGAAGGTAATTAAACAAGTTCTTAAAACTTTTGTCATCAAAGACAGCCAAGACGTGTGATGGTTTGTGAGGGCTCTGCCCATTGCCTCTGTTTTATCAGAGCACCTGGCTGTGCTTTGTTTTTGCATTGTGCCTCCTGGGTCTGTGCCAGCAGTGCCTTCCTGCATTGCTCTCAGGTTCCCTTATTACATCTATGCAAAAAATCCTTCACCACATATATCCTTTTCCCAGAGCTTTAAAATTGTTATTTTGCTTAATTGTCAAATAATATATCAGTAATATTGGGAAATGTTTCTTCCTGTTGGCTCAGTAATCTACTTCTGCAGTGACCAGGAGGGGTCACCTATGAATGAAACATTTTTACCTTTGTAAATCTGAAGAGATATTTTTCTACTGTGTAGACATAAAGAAACAACCTCTACTCCTGTCCCATGTCTCCTTCTTCATGTCATAAAAATATGGGAACCTATTCTCTTCTAGTTAATCTAGTCTAGATTTTTGTTTTGTTTTTATTTTGTGTAAGCCTGAAATATTAGAACACCAGTTTATACACTGTGAATATTTCTGCTGATCATATTGTGGAAGACTAAGCTCTCTGAAAAGGCAGCTGTGCTATTCACCTGTATAAACTGCTCAGGTGCATAAATGATGTCCAAGCTGGGTCTGGCCACCAAAGGACCAAAAAAACTCAGCTGAATTATAAAACTCTGCCTCATGCCCTGTGCAGCTGGACTTCACTATTCTTTAGGCAGGAACATTATCATGTCACTAATTGGTTGAATAATGTATAAAATAATCAGGTGGGTCTGCATATAACTTTTCATTGAGTATTATTCAATTAAAAACTTGGAAGTATATCTCATAACAATGTTATATGTTATATGTATATATATATATATATATACACATGTATCTGTCAGTGAAATGTTAAAAGCCTGAGAACTCAGGAGACAGAACTATAGTGATTTAAAATGTCTTTTGTCTTTACGTCTTTTTAATCTGATTTTTATTTACTGGTCAGTCTATTGTACATTTGAATTTTTCTACTTGCATAGTACATTGGTTGACTGTTTTAAAATTGTGTTAGCAACTAAAGCTGAAGTGATGAAGAATTTTCCTATGCTTGCAGTATGGTAAAACCTGCTTGGTTTGGCACTGTCCAACTCTATAATATTATTTCTATAATATATAGTCTTAATGAGATGTAATAAAGAGCATAATGATGTGGCCTTAGGTTCTCAAGACTACTTTTACTGCTTGACAGGCTAAGAAGGACCTCCTCTCTCTGTTAGAGAATTGTGTAGGCATCATCAGCCAGAGTTTAGGGCCCACTTACCCTCATTACCCTGCTGGAGGTAATTAAAATGAACTTCTGATGAGCTATTGTGGATGAGGGCTGGATGCTGTAAAAGCTGCAGAAGGGCAGAGCTGTCTCAACCAAAAGCCAGTGGAGCACAAGAGTGAGAAAAGATCTGCCTGCCTATCAGCCTCCCTCTTCTCCTCTTCCCCAAGTCCCTGCCTCTCTCAGCCCACTCTGCTTTGCAGCTGCTTTAAAGCATTTTCCAGAGGAGTTTTTGATAAGACAGTCTGTTGTAATCAGGTCAACCCCAATGATGGGGGAGAATGCATCTGACTCCATTGATATCAGAAGGCTAATTAATTACTTTATTATGCTATATTCTTCTATACTATATTACACTATATTACATTACATCTAAACTGAATCTGCACAAAGCACTCAACTCAACTGCACAGAATCTCCTGATTGTCACCCAACAGTCCTAACGCACACTCTTGGCCCTGATAGGCCAAGGAAAAAAACACCACCATCATTCTGGGTAAACAACCTCCATATTGCATTCCACCTTGGCACAACACAGGCACAGCAAATGAGATAAGAATTGTTTTGATCATTCTTTTCTCTGCTTCTCTCACAGCTTCTCTCAGGTTCAGAGAACGTGAATCCCACAGTAGTCCTTGTTCTGTGCCTGGGTTTGAGCTCCAGCTCAGCAGACCATGTCCCTCATGAGCATGGCTGAGCACTGCCAAGGGCTGTTTGGGCACAGGGGCTGTGCTGGGCCTCGTCCATCCCCAGCTGGGCTTTTCTGGGCTTTGTGCTCCCTTCCCTGGGCTCTGCCCTGGCCAAGGTTCCCCACACACCAGCAGCGGTGCTGGCCCCCTTCAAGGCAGCACCGTGCCTGTGAGCATCAAGGAGCAGTTTCTGCTGGTGGGGACAATGGGTGATGTTGGTCTTGCTGCAGATTTTGGATGATGCTCTGTGGTGATGCAGCCCCTTGCAGGCCACTCTACGCACAGCTCTTGGGTTTGGGGTGGCAGGATGTCTCCCAAAACCTGCATCAGCTCTCTCTCCTGCTTTACAGTGCAGCCTTTCAACATTTCTAAGGGCAAAAGCAAAGGTTTTTGTGCAAGAAGATGAATTAACAAAGCAAAGGTTGGGGTCAGAGCGTGAAACCAGCCTCAGCACTAGGGGAATGTTAGGCTTAATTCTCATGGGTCATCAGCACCTTGGCAAGATGCTTTAACAATGTCTATAGAACACCCTGAGGAATTCAGAGTTTAACTGCTGCAGCAAGAGCCTGCTTCACTAATCAGACAATTTAATCCCATTTACAGTGTAATAGATATTAATAAAAAGGAAAAGAAATTAAAGATACCCCAGGGATTCTTCAGCACAGCATTATATTTTATTAAATATAACATCAAAGTTGGAAGTTACTGAGAATCAAGATAATGTGTTACACTAAATTGTGATCAAAGAAAGAGATATAATGATATAATTGTAATAATCCATAAACAACCAAAGCTGGGACACTCTATGTATGAGGTTAGACACGTACACAGCTGAATATATTAACTGTGCTTGTGAACTGAGATGCACATTATTATACATGTCTCTAAACATTTTATCACATCCATATCTACTGTCCAAACTGGTAAACAAAGCTAGGGGAAAGGCTTCAAAAGGGATCTTAAACTTTTTCTACCACAGAGTTTATTTAACATACCAGTGCTGCTGTGAGCAATGACCACTTAGGTTGTTTTATGTGGATGATGCATAGTCCTCTTCTAAAATGTGAGCAGCAGATATTTAAGTATAGAAATCTGAAAAAAATATGATGTCACATCCTCTTGACACTAAGACAGTATTTGGGTAGAACCAAGAAAAAAGAAAAATTGCATTCTCCAATACAACAATTAGAGAAACACAAACATGTGAGTCTACGCCATGATATGCAATGAGAAATAAAAAGCTATTGTAGGATATGAAGTTGCCAGACTGGGTCAGGGGAATGGTTTATAACTTGACAGATTATTCTTGCTGGGAGAAAAACCTGAGTGCAGGAGATTTATCTGCCTTTGTAAAATCCTGGGGCACGTGTGTGTTGGAGCTCTGTCCTTTGGTGGGGGTCACAGTGCTGTCTCCTGAGAGTTCACCCCAACCAGCCTTGGGGCTTGAGGGATGCTTCTCTTTGCTTTCCCTTGTGTGTTTACAGCACCTAAAAAGGCTGTAATTCTGCCACTGGTTTCCGGTTTTATATGTATTTTTTGTTCTTTTCACCAAGGAACACATCATATGAATCAGCCACTCTCCACATCATGGCATTTGAAATGAATAAAGAGGAGCTTTTGTAGGTCTGTGCTGCAAAACAAAGCAGTGCTGCTGCATCTCAAAAACATCTGTGTGTTTTGTGGAGTGGGGCTGCTCTTCACCAGACAACACACGTGCTTCCATGTCATTCTGCTAGAGAGGGCATTGGGTGGCTTGCACTGGAGAGAAGAGAGCAAAACAGGGAGTAATGTCTGAATAGGATGACAAAGAGAAATTAGGAAGTCTTTAGTGTTGTAAAGCAGTAAAAGATTGCATTAGTACAAAAGCATTACTACAATTACTGCTATAAATGATTATATATATATGTATATGGGCAGAGTGTGGGAAGTCTATAAGTCTGTGCTATGTGAGTGCATATAAAAGTGTCAGAAATATGAATTATTTTTTAAAAAATTGAGTCTCGGGGTAAAACTCTGACCTCAGTGAGTTCATTGAGTGATTAATGTCTGTGGGGCCAGCATTTTATTCCATCTGGATAATAGCACATAAAGTTTACTGATTTAAAACTATTTGGGACACACATTTTCTTCTAGGCAGAACAAAATTTCCTGCCTCTGGTATTTTCAGCATCTGCCCTGTCCTCAGTCATTTGCATAGGACTTACTCTATTTGCTCTTGTTTAGCAGATACTCCATTTTCATATTTTTAAACATTTCAAGAGTGAATTTGTCACTGTTTCAGAATTGCAAAGTAGCTTTTTCAACTTGCCCTTTCCAGATATGGTTGTATTAATCATTGAAATAAACTTGCTATGCTCTATCAAACTAAGTGTAGGCTTATTTATGACACTGAGATCATAAATATTTTTGTCTCCATAAATGTTTTTTAGTCTCTCCTAAGTGTCTTGGTCTCCATGATGAGGCAGAAAAGTTTAGTGTCACTGGAGTGGCAGGGGAAGCTGTTGGTGCCCATGGCAAGGTCAGTGCTCTTGGGCTGCAGGGTGGCTGGGGAGGAGATGGGTGATTCACCATGGGCACATAAAGCTGCTCAGCAAGAAAAAGTCTGTGCTTGTCTGTGTAACTTGCATTAAAATGGTACTGTCTGAAAAAACAAACAAATCTGTTGTCCTGAGCAAGAAATTAAAGTACTTTCAAAAAGGTGGGAAGACTTGAGCCCTCACGCTGACTGAGGCAATAAAAGCACTTGCATCTTGCTTGTGCAAACTCCAGCAATGTTACAGCCCTGCAGAGCTGCCTCTGCTTGCAGCTGTGTCCTTCCCCTTGCTTGGAGATGACTCAGATTGCTGGGTGGGCTGAGCAAGGAACAAAACTCACTGCTATGGGAGTGCAGCATGGAAGGAGGGCTTGTGGGAACAGGGCACTCCCTGCTGCCCAGAGAGGAATCACAGAATCCTTCAGGCTGCAAAAGATGGTTAAACTACACTGCCAAGTCCACCACTAAGCCATGTTCTTAAATGGTACATCCAGAGGTCCTTTAAATGCCTCCAGTGATGGTGACTTGAGGAAGCAAAGGGATTCGACCCATCCTAATTGATCAGCATCGAACTCTGATTTATTGATTCAACTTACACACTTTTATAGTGGTGTTAATCAAGCTCATACATATTACAAAACCCAAGCTCATCATTGGCCACAGATTACACACCAAGCCCTACTTTGTTGCCGAAACCTGTGGTTTTCTTGTTGAGAATAACACTTGTTTTTCTCATCCTGACTTATTTATCATTCTCAAGGCCTCCATGTTTTCAACCATGCCTTTCTTTCTCACCACTTCCTCAAGGACGTGGTGTTTACTGTTGTTAAGAAAAAGCCTGAGAACTTGCTGCTTACAGCTGCCTTTTACTTTTTAACCAGCTGTATATGTTCATGGCTTTTTTTCCTTCAAGCCATGTCTGAGCAAAATTCTCCAACAGTGACTCAACCCCTTCCCTGGGGAGCCACCAGTAGTTCCACCACCAGTTCCCACCATAGCAGTGGGTACAATGCCCCTTTTTACAGTGTCCCCCCTGCAAAACACACCTTCTTACAGTGCCACCCCTATAAAACACACCTTCTTACAGTGTCCCCCCTGTAAAACACACCTTCTTACAGTGTCACCCCTGTAAAACACACCTTCTTACAGTGCCACCCCTATAAAACACACCTTCTTACAGTACACCCCACCCAGACAAACCTCCTGCCTCCTTAGGGAAGCCCACCTGTGGAAAACCTGATGGAATGGGCAGGAGGAAGGGACTTGGCCCAGAGAGGTCTGTCTAAGCACTGGGCACACCTTGGTTTGCAGCAGCACTGATGGGGTGGCAGGACTGCTGTGTTGTCACCATGATATTTCATGAAAAATCCCTTCGCCAGGATTTTTCTCCTGAGAAGCTGAAAATCCTCAGAAAAGAAATGTGAACAATAATTATCTGGTAGCTTGAAATGTGGTCTGGAGGTTGCTTACCAACAGGTGCATCTTTAATTGGTTCCATGAGAATTGTTTTTAATTAATGACCAATCCCAGTCCAGCTGTGTCTGACTCTCTGGTCAGTCATGGGTTTTTATGATTCATTCTTGCCTAGCCTTCTGATGTCTCCTTTCTCCTTCTTTAGTATAGTTTTAGGATATGATATGATTATGATATGATATGATATGGTGTATACTATACTATACTATACTATATTATACTATAATATAATCAGCCTTCTGAGAATTTGAAGTCAATTCTCATCTCTCACCCCATCCTGGGGACCCTCACAACACCACAACAGTGTGCCACCTCCCCAGCTGCCAGGGCTCATGCATTCATGCAGGGCTCATGCACTCATGCAGGGCTCATGCATTCATGCAGGGCTCATGCACTCGTGCAGGGCTCATGCATTCATGCAGGGCTTCTGCCAAGGCTCATGCACTCCCTCCCTCCCATGCATGGGTGCAAATGCCCGTGTGTGCTGTACACACAGTGAGTTAATGTGTGAGGTGTGCTCTGTGCACCATCTTCTCCTTATTCCTGCTCCTCCTCCAGCCCGGCAAATCCCCACCAAGCAGGAGTGGGAAGCAAGCAGGGTGTCCCCTTCCCAAGGCACCCCAGATGAGCCGATTCCCTGGGAGGCACAGCTTGTAGCAGCAGCACAACCCCAGACAGTGGAAAGGTGTCAGGTCATTTCAGAGACAAGACAGGAACATTTCTCCTTCTAGCATGGGCTGAAGTAAAATGTCGTGGTATGACTTCAGCTTAATAATTATTTTAGCTCTCCAGTGTATGACAGAAGGGCAAACTATGGAACCTTTCTTTAGTGAACAGTTTCATTCCTTCAGCTGGGTTTTCCTTTGTTCTGCCTCAGTTCAGTGACAGCCGGCAGCTCAAACCTGCTCGCACGAACAACATGTGTTGAGACAGTCACTGTGGCTGTATCCAGCACGCTTATTCAGCTTTCTTTTAATACATCCACTAATAGACTTTCAGAGGCAATGAAGGGAAAAGAATAATTTGGAAACAAAGCTGTTGAAAATAATACAATGCAGTAGAGAAGAATGTGATTTTGGAGGTCTCTGCAGTTGTTTTATTTCTTTAGAGGATTTTAATCAACCTGATTACACAGGGAAGCAAAGGGATTTTAAAAACAGTATGGTGATGGTCAGAAGAGAAAACAAAGGGGCATTTTCCCTTTCTTGTATCACTCACTTTTGTTTTCTCCCTTTCATGTGATTTTACAAGCAAAAATCACGTATTAGCTCATTTTAATTAAAAAAAAACCTATCCATGCTAGGGTTTTCCTAGAGAAGCAATTTCAGTCTTTGTCCACTAGATCATTTAATCAAAGATACCCTAAATGCTTTCAAGATTGCTGTGGCTGCACCAATCTGACTGCCATCAGTATAATGGCTTTCCCAGTGGATTGGGAAAAAAAAATGTGTAATTGGACATGAGCCCATCCTTTCAAGCCCATCCTTAGCTGCTCTGCTGCAGTCTTCCCCTAAATTTGAGGGTCTCATGTTCTTTTCTTGCTCCTTCTGTATTTAGGGCTGCAAAGCAACCCCCTCCAGTGCCATCTTGAGAGTTGAGCTGTACAGGCACAGCCGAGGAAGGAGTGTGGAGTTGCACTCCTCACAAAAGAGAACTGTAGGTGTGTAGTGGGAATTTGCCACTTGTCACTCCCGAAGGGTTTTGGATAGATTTTTCCAACAACCTCCTCCTACCTACAGCCTCTCCCCAGTGCTGTGCATGTCAGGACCTGTGGTGGTGTTCACAGGGGTCTCAGGATGAGGGAAGAGACAAGAATGTTGACTCCATGTTTTAGAAGGCTTGATTTATTATTTTATTATATATATTATATTAAAACCGTGCTAAAGAATAGAAGAAAGGATGTCATCAGAAGGCTAGCTAAGAATAGAAAAAGAAAGAATGAAAACAAAAGTGTGTGTCTCGGACAGAGGGTCCAAGCCAGCTGACTGTGATTGGCCATTAATTACAAACAACCACATGAAACCAATCACAGACCCACCTGTTGCATCTCACAGCAGCAGATAATCATTGTTTACATTTTGTTCCTGAGGCCCCTCAGCTTCTAAGGAGAAAAAATCCAAAGGAAACGATTTTTCATAAAATGTGTCTGTGACAAGGACCCTCAAGCAAAGCACTGGTGATATTTTCCCTGCCCCAGCAGGGTATTCTGCATATCCCAGCTGGAGGGCTGAGGCTTGGCTGCTCTCTGACCCTCACCCAGCTCACACAGCACTTCCCACAGGCCAGGCCAGCCTCTCACCACGGAGCAGACACTGAGTGGCTTCCCCATGGTCACCAAAGGGCCTTCAGGCACCCCTGTGAGCAAACAACCACAGAAACCTTGAAAGATGTGGGACTTCATGGGCAGCTTTGCTCTCTGTCTCCTTTTATAGGTGAAAGAATATTTGGTGCCTTTTGTCCAGAGCCCACAGCTGTTCCTGCACACACCATTTTTGCTCTGTTACGTGTTAGATGGAGAAATTTAGGTCAAAATTTAGCTTTGTCTTTTCTGTTAATAATAATGGTTCCCTAACTAGTCTTTCCAACCCTCCCCCAATGCCAAAACTTTTCAGAGCCTTACTTTTAGTTGACTGGTGTTTGCAAAGTTAGTCAAGTGTTTATGTTGCCAAAAGCAAGGGAGTTCCAAGAGAGGAATGCTTAGCTTAGGTGGGGGGAGACCTGCATCAGCAGAGACCACAGGCACACTGTTCTGTTGGGACCCAGGATATTCCTTTGGCTGCCCTGGGTGATTCCAGACCCTAGCAAGGGGCTCAGAGACCTTGGCACAGAGTCAAAAACACCTGTGCCTTCAATTTTAGTCCAGTAAAACAATTACCAACTTTGTGTGAAGATTTACAAGTCACAAGAGTTTGAGTAGAATGATAGTTAATTTGAAACAGGGTGAAAAAGTAGAATTTTTGGGTTTTAGAATGGGGGGTCAAGAAGCAAGATGGAGGAATCTGGGCGTGTCCTGTCATCCTTCTCCATCTTCTTGTCCTCCATCTTCTGCTGGGATGGTGACACTTCTGGATGGGTTTAGAGTAGAGAAAGACTGTCTAAGATTATTGTAAATAAAGTACACGTAGTTCTTAGTATAAAAAGTTAACACCACCCCAAGGGCAGTCAGTGGACCACAACCCGACCTGCTGGACAGATCTCAGCAGGTCAGAGAAAGAATGTGATAGATGAGAAAAAATAAAAAACCTTGAAAAGCAGAACCAACAAATCTCAACTTCTTCTTCGATGGCGGGGATGGGAAACAAAAGACTTTTTAATACCTCAGGGTCATCTCTACCACAGAAACCTGAGACTGTTCCCCTTCCCTCAGCCCTGTGCCACGTCCAGGTCACCAGCAGCTGATGTGGCAGCACCTAAGTCCTGACCAATTCCAGGACAAAGGAGAGCCAAGGGATGCTTTAGCTGGAGAGAGATGATTTCACACGTGAAGATATTGGTTTCCATAATGGCTGATGTGGGTTGATGCTTGCTGTGGAAAACGTTCATTTTAAGGCATTTCCAGATCAGTTTGTTGGGCTCATGTTATATTAGGTGACAGCTCAGGAAACAAAGACAGATCAGGCAGAATTGAAGGTGACAGGTCCTTCTCTTGGGGTGATTGAGTGAAATGTCCTTGGTGTCAAGAGGACAGTGAGGGAAAAGAAAGAACAAAACCACTGAATGTCTCCTCATCAGAGTTAAATTTCCCAGGATATCAAAGGACACAGGAAGAATGCCTAGTATTTGCTTGGTCCTGCTGGTGCAGAGGTGGATATCACCAACAAATACAATTATTTAGAAGGAACATTTACTCCCCAAAGAGCTAGCTTTGGTATTTGTGAATATAGAAATAAGTTCCAGATAATTCTTGCAGCAATTAACTAACCATAATTATGTAGTGCAGGATCTGGAAAAGCCCTGCTCCCTGTGTCCAGACAACATATATGAAGTAAGATTCAAGTGTGATAAAACAGAGATGTGAAACTGTGATAGAGATCTTCAATATTTGAATGCAAGAGGGCACAAGCCAAAATACCACATGAAATGAGAAACAGAAAGTTGATTCTCAAGCTGGTGTGGGAAGAGGCTTCAGGAGCTGGAAAAACATGCATGATGTAGGAAATCAAGGAGGTCATAGTCCCATTATCCCAGAGGAGCAAAGTACATCAGTGCAAGAGGGGATGGATAAATGGACAGCTTCAAAGCAATGCCCCATTTGCCATTTTAAGCTGTAACAGAGTTGAAAACCTGTTGCCTCAGTTCCGTGCCACAGAAATAGAAATGTGCCTGAAGGCAGGGACCAAAGGAGGAGCCAGGATGGCTCTGGGCATTACCAAGCAGCAGATGTGTGACTAGGTGTCGCATCCTGTCCTGGTGCTTTGTTTTGTGGAAAATGAAGTGAAACTGGAACACTTTCCTTCTGCATCGGGGCAAAAAGTTCAAACGAAAAAGAGATAAAACATTTACCATCAAAAGGAAGAGGAGATAATTTTGGCAGGGCAGCGGATATGAACTCTACTCTTAGCTCTACAGTGACAGCCTCAGTCTGGAAAGTTACTTGAAAAAAAGGCAAGAGTCCAGTCCTCCTTTGATAGTTACTGTTTTCTCTTTCTGCTATTTTCATACTTGATATGCTTAATGAGATAATGTCAAAAATTTCTCATAGCAAAGACAGTGAATGTGTTGAACCCTCTATGAGTAACAGTGTAGTTCACAAGAAATATGAAAATTAATACCTGGCAGCAAACTAAAATCTCCAAAGAAAAGATTGAAAACACATTTCGTCTTCTAGAGTTTTTATATTTGCATGTTGAAAATACTGTAGTCTTTCATTGTGAAGACTAAGAGGACACTCTTATTGTTTTCCAAAATTTTATTTGCACCAAGATTCTCCTAGGAAGTCCTGAGAGAGCAAGGATGTGAAGGACACAGTGATTTGTCCCTCGAGTATGTACTGAACCATGGAATTTTTTTTTTTTTGGAGCTGCCTGACATTTTTCCAAACAATGTTTCATACTTGACAGAAGTGGTAGCGCACCCAATCATCTGCATTCAATTCTGGGCAGCTTAATTAATTAAGTGCTTATCTTAATGTGCCATGGGAAAAAAACCCAAAAGTTGTCTTAGTGGAAATAGATATAATGTGCTGACAGAATGTTAAAATACAATTGGTAATTAGCGTGCACTGAGAGTTAAAATTATAGAGCAAGAGTCAGAATTTGGGAAAGGATTTGAGCTGCACAGTAACAGAAGAGAACAATGGTTTTTCTTTCTCTGATGTTTCTTATAAGATGAATTTTCTATGAGCTGTTTTCTTTGAGGATTTGAAATCTTCCATGGAGGGTTGGCATCTGGAAATTGTCCCTTTCCATCTGGTTGCTGTTCCCAAGTCTTGAAAGATTTAGATGCATTTGGCTATTTCCCTTGTGTGAATGGCTCCAGTGAGTTCTTCCTCAGAGTTTTTCTTACTACCAATGGGATGAATTTATCTAATTTACTCTAATATAAGAAAACAGAGAGATACCAGAAAAGCAGCTGGAGCTTAAATTTGCAAGGGAGGTGAAGGACAAGAAGAAGGGCTTCTATAGCAGAACTGGAAAAGGAGAACTAAAGAAATTGTGAGCCTGCTGCTAAGAACAGCTAGAGATTGAGGGACAAAGGACATGGAAAAGGTGGAGGAGGTCAGTGCCTTTTTGCCTCTTTTGCTGTGCCAGATTGCCTTGAGGCTCTGCTGCTCCTGAGCCTGGCTGCATTCTCCTCTGCAGCAATGCCCAGGGGACAGGAAGACACAGTAAGGGAGCACTCAGGCAAGCTGGGCACATGGAAGCCAGATGGCCCAGAAGGGATGTCTCTGGGAGCACCACAGAGGTGGGCCAGCATCACCATGTGGCTGCTCCATGGCAGCTTTGATGGGCATGACAAAGTTTATGGAGCGAGGCTTTTGGAGGTCCTGTCCTGGTGCTGGAATGTCAGAAGGTGACTGGGAGCAGCCTGCATGGAGTCACCAGCAGCACCTTGAGCCTGGTGAGACTGACTGCCCTCTGTGACCAGACAGATGAGTCACAGTGAGGAGGGAGTGCTGGATGCTGTGTATTCTGACTTTAGCAAAGCCTTTGGTGTAGTTTCCCATGGCATCTTGATAGCCAAATTGGTGAGATATGTTTGGCTCAGTGGACAATAAGCAATAAGGTGAATGGATAATTGCCTGCACTATGTGTCTTAAAGGATTTTAGTCAATAGTATAATGTGTACCGACTTGGTGGTCACTGTGATGGTCTTCAGGGACTCATATTTGGGACAGGACTGTTTGACGTCTTTAAATTACCTGGATGATAGCACAGTGTGCACTGCTCAGAAAATTCACAGCTGATACCAAGTTGTGCAGAGGGAGATCTTGCTAGACTGGAGCAATGCATTGATTGGACCTTCATGAAGCAAAATCCTGCATCTGGGAAAGGAGAATCCCTGCAATCAACTTGTGGGAACACAGGAAATTCCTCTGGCTGCCCTGGAGGGTTCGAGCCCCTGCCCAGGGGGCTCAGAGACCTTGGCACAGAGCCCAGTACCCCTGTGCCTTGAAATTAGCCCTTGGAAAAAAAACAATTACCAACCTTATACGAAGAATTACAAGCCACAAAAGTTGAAGTAGAATGATAGTGAATTTATCATAGGGTGAAAAAATAGATTTTTGGGCTTTTAGAATGGGGGTTCGTTCAGGAGGCAAGATGGAAGAATCTGGGCATGTCCAGCCTTTCTCCTTCTTCTTCTATGCCTCCATCTTCTGCTGTGATGTTGGTTCTTTTAGATTGGTTTAGAGTAGAAGCTCACTGTCTAACACAGGTGATAGGTATTGGAAAGTAACTGTAAATACTGTACACGTAGTTTTTAGTATAAATAGATAACACTGCCCCAGAGGCAGGCAGAGTGCCTCCGACTGCCCTGCTGAGGGGACCTCGGCAGGACAGGAGAAAGAATTTTATAGATAAGATAGAAAAACAACCTTGAGACCAAGGAATGAAGAGCCCTGACTCCATCTTCGACCACCAGGCTGGGAAAAGAGACTTTTAAAAATATCTCAGGGTCATTCTGACCAGCGAGAGTCCTGAGACCATCTGGGCCAGGGACTCAGCGATTAGCAGGCAACCTTGCAGAAAGGGAGATATCAGTTTGGTGCTACAAGTTAAATATCAGCGAGCAGTGTATCTCTGTGGCAAAGGCAGCCAATCCCATCCTGCACAGTTTTTGCAAAACCATACCCAGGGAGTCCAAGGAAATGACTATTCCCATGTATTTGGCATTTATGAGGTTGTGCTGAATGTTCTGCATCCAGTTTTGGGCTCCCCACTACAAGAAAGACACAGATCTTCTGGGGCAAGTTCAGCTACAACCCCAAGATGTTCATGGGGATGGAGTATATGATATAAAGGAAAGACCATGGAGATTGGTTTTTCCAGCAGAATGAAAGGCAAAGGGGAGAGTTTATTGTTGTCCACAACTATTCAACGGGAGGGTGTAGAGAAGACAGATCCAAACTCTGCTCATAGGGGTGTAGTGAAAAGAGGAAACAGACAGAAACAGGGATAAGAAAAATTATGGAAAGAAGTAGGAAAAAATCTGCAGTGTGAGGAAGGTCAAACAGTGACACAAATGGCAATGGAGACTGTGGAGTCTCCATCCCAGGAAACACTCAAACTCAACAGGAGGCACCCGAGGCAACCTGCTCTGGCTGCCCTGCTTCTGGTGGGAAGGGGACTGGAGACTGCCAGAGTTCTCCCCAACCTGGAATTCTCTGCAATTCTCTGGCAGTGTTAATCCTGTAACAGCAACACTGTGTGAAACTAGAAGATGGTGGATTAGAGACCATGATAAAAGCAACTATTTTGGTTACCCAGTCTAGGTATGGGGATGTTGAGAACATCTGAGACGCCAGGGCAGACAGAGGAGCACTTTGGGATTTGTCTGATGTGGTGAGACAGTCCTGCAAGAGCTGGGGAAGGAACTGATGTAGGGGCCAAACATAATGACTGTGGAGCTATTAAGAGCCTGATGGAAAATCCTGACTCGTTGCATGGTAAATGCTGTTCATATCAAATTGCAAGTGAGAAATGTGAGAGAGATCAGCATTTCATGGCTGAAAACTGTTTCCAGAGTGAGCTAGACTGAGTGCCACATCCAAGGCTCCAGAGCTCTGAAAGCAGTTCAACCTGAGACCCCAGCCATACCTTTGAGAAAAGGCAGGTGGCTCTTTCAGCTGTTCTCCTGTACAAATTGTTCTGAAACAAACCACAAAGTGAAAAATCTTAAAATATATCTTATTTAGGGAAATAAATCTTTAGAGCTGTCACTTGAAGAACAATGATTTTTAAACTGACTTTGGACAAAGAATCTGGGTGACTATTCACTGTGAACTCACTGTAGTCAGTGGCTTGCTCACTCTAGCTCTAGCTCAGATGTTTGCCTTGTATGTGCAGCATGACACCCAGCCTGTTCTCAGAGTCCCAAATTCATAGTGCTGATCCTCTTTTTCAGTGAGAGGCTCTAATTAATATTGCATTTCTCAAAAAATGCATTTTCTTCAACTACAAAATAAAATAATTAATTCTGGGAATTAATTTTCATTATAAAAAGTAATATTTCAACATATTATTAGTTATTATCTAGAGAATGGCTGGCAGCCTCATGTTACAGGCTAGTTTTTTCTAGTTGTGACTTGCAAAATTCTTTTTTGAGAGAGGCTGCTAATGCACTCTGGCCATTACCACGTACCTAATAATTGCAAAGGACATAACTACCTGAATTCAGGATTTTCATTAGTAAAATTGGTGTTCTCAGAGTTCTGAAAGGGCTGTGTCAAATGGAATCCTAGAATGCTTCTCCACAAACCCACTTCTAGCAGCAAGCTCACAATGCTGTTTCTGTCTCTGCTGACACATATTGATTCTGAGTTTTCATGACAGAGATAATGGCTTTGCTAATGGCACAGTAAGCATCACAATTTACATGGGCCATAAATCATCAGGTATCTCAAGAGCATATAATCTACCATGAATGAGCTGAGTCATAAATTGTGTTCCTGTTACACTTGTGTCACTCCAGCCAACCTATATCACTTATCTCTCCCCAGCCTACACATTTCAAAGTGCTACAGGCAAGGGAAGAAAAAAAAAAGACAACAGATAACTCTAGAAATTGATTTTCAGACATGTAACAACACATCTAAGAAAGGTCAGCAAGTAAACTCCTTCTTGGGGTTGTTGGCAAAATAAAGTAAAATTGACACAAACTAAAAAGAAAAGGATGACAGCAAATTTATCTATCTGCCCCCTGGCTTTCAAGCATACCTGTGGCCTCATCATTTAGGAGGAAAGACATGGAACCCAGAGAGCACCACACACATGGACAGTGCATTAAACTGGACTTTTTGTCCTTCCTCAGGAGCAGGTGGCTTTGCCAGCTGCAGAGTGGTGTGGCACTTTCCCAGCCTGCTGTGGAACAGCTCCTCATGGGCAGCCAAGGAGTTAATTTAAATGATGCTCTCTCTGCTCCCTGCCAGGAGGATGAGCCTCCCTGGCCAGGGCAGAGGGCAGAGTGACCTGCTGCTGCAGGGGACACAAATGCAGTCTCAATTATACCTAACTGCTTTAAAAAATTTAAGCTGTCATGCTTCAAGACACAAGGACTTGACTGAAGGGAGGGAGCAACCCTTGGCCAGTTTTCTACTAATCTCTGTCCTGACTGCTGTGCATTTTATCCCTGTCTGACATTGACAAATGCAGTGGTTGTAAAAGCCTTCAGTAAAAGGATAATATTGAGGTAGGCAAGCAAATTAACACAAAGTTTAGCCTCAAGCTGTTCTCTGCTAAATGTTTTCCTGGCATTCTTTCTGCTGGGGCAGTGCTGCTTTGAGACTCAGGACTGTCTGTGATGTGCTGTGCCATGTGGGCTTTTAAATAAGCTGATGTCTAGTCAGACTCTGGATTTCTCTCCCATGAGCACCAGTTGTTGTGAACACTTGCCAGGGTTTCTCTTCAGACCTTCAAAATTTGTGCCTAAATTTGTCTTAGTACATAGATTGCATCTTGTCAAAGTCACATTGGGCTCTTGGATAGTTCAGCTTGGGAGAAAACAGATCAGTCTGCTGGATGGTTTATCAGGTGTGAAAAAATGGATTGCTCTTTTTGAGGGTTTATGCAGGGCCTTGGTGGGATCAGCAATGCGAGCTTAGTTGTGCCGATCATGGAATCATGGATTGGCTTGGGTTGGAAGGGACCTTAAAGATCCCTTATTTCCACACCCCTCCCCAGGGAGCCAGCACTGGGTCAGGCTGCCCAGAGCCCTCTTCAGAAGCAGAAGCAGAACCCAGCCCGACCGCATGAGATGCAAAACGTTTGACCTGAATGACATGAAGTGAGTCTACAGAGCAGGCAGCTGCAGTAGTGCCTCTCAGCAGAGCTTGAATGGCAATGCAGAGTATTTTAAAATGTTTTGTTATCTCTCTTAGGCCAGGAAAACCCAACAGATCACCTCACCCATGCTGCAGAAAAACTTTCAGCTAATTGTGGAGGATCCTCAATTAGCTTCTCCAAAAACCCATTTCTATCTAGCAGGCTCTACAATGCCTCCAGCCAACTCTGACCTTGACAGGAACTGAACCAAGATATTTTGCAGAATAGGTATTCACAAATAACTGTTCCATCTCTTGGTCTTTGCAAACACCTCATTTTATTTAGAAGTATTGCTAATGAAAGTTGGAGCTGTTAGCACAGATTGTGACTATGAAAAATTTATAAATAACAACACTGACATAAATTAAATTGTTGAATACTGAAACAATTGGCTAATTTTTTTCCAATGTCCTTTGCTGAGACTCAGCAAAGCCATGTGAACCCCAAGTTACTCTGACTTCCCCAAAGTCATCATAAGATCCTTTGCTATTCAGAGCAGAGATGCACAAGCCAACATATGGAATCTTCTTATTTTCTGTAATGTAGACAATTATGCAAAAAAAATTATGAAGACAAAAGTAAGCACAAAATCTATAAATTCCCTTCACAGTGGAGCTGTATAGGCAATTTTTTGATGTTGAAGACATTTCATAGAAGTTTTGTTTGTTTTTTTACTTAAACTGTGCCCATTTGAAGCCTGCTCTCAAGCACAGGATTCCTGGAAATAACAATTACTAGCTAGAATGCCTTCACATTCAGAAAAATGTCATGTTGGAGTTTTCTGCCCTGCTGTGTATGTTCCATTTTAGAGTAATAACTCACTTTCTTTGTAGGTGAATAATATATGATCTTTAATATTTGAATAGCCCCTCACACTGTAAAATAAAGTACATTTTGAAATGTTTTACTCTTAAATAATACTATAATTAGTATGTGTTTCATTAGAAAGTGTCTCAAGAACCTTCCTATTCTTCTTCCTAAGGAGAATTCAATCAAATTAAGTTACTCTGGGGCTGGGACATGAGAACTACTGTGGTAAGTTTATGATGCAGTGTGCTTGCTGTGGAATGGGAGCATCCTGCTCCATGGAAAGCCACAGAAAATTAAATAGAACTGATCTCTTCATAAAATGTTTTTAGTCTATGAAACATTGTACAGAACTTTCTCCTTTCTTCTATGAGCATTTGAAAAGAACTAAACCTCTTTTATATTCCTTTTCTCCAGCAAGTTTGCTTTAGGTAGAGACTGTATTACAGCAAAAAGTTTTCATAAAGTTTTTATTTATTCATAAAAAAAATAAAAAAGGTTTTTTAATAGTTGCCACCTCTTTTTCTTTCATCTTCAAAGTCAAAAATTTTGCTGTGGGCCTTTACTCAAAGACTGCCATGATAAATAATAGATGCTGTACTATTTGTAAAATGTTATTTTTCTGTTCTTTCAGTTTCAACAAATCCTGCCCTTTTCTAATATTAAGAAATCACTGTGGTTGGTATCTAAAAGTATTTTTCAGCACAAGAGAAATGATCTTCACTTTCCTTTACTCATTTGTTCTTGACTAAACTTTATGGGTACATTTCAGCTGGAAATAAATTAATGCCATGATTGGGGCTCCCCTGATATCACTGCAGAGCTGTGGCTGGGAGGAGGGGAGAGCAGAAAGGCATGATTGCCCCTCTATAAATAGAGCATTCTCTGCACATCACCAATTCTGCACAGATGTCTGTCAGTGACATAGATGCTGCTCCAGAAATTACCTAAACAGCTGCATTCCAGGCAGAGAGAAGACAATTAAGAAATGGATTTGGGTTGCAGAAACATTTCATTTGGTGACAGATGTTTGGATACAATCTTACTTTTTATTTATTGAATAAATGCTCTTAATCTGATTTCCTTCTATTATGTGCCAGAAGAACATAAGTAATTATTTTCTAGGTGAATATGTTTATATCACAATCAAAGAGTCAATAATTTATTATTTTACTGGGAGAAAATAGATGCCTTTTAAGTACTGTTTGACTAACCACAGACCCACTGCCTGGGCAAAGGACATGCACAACATTTGATGGGGGAATATATAAAAAATGAAACAGAGGGGCTGCTTTCCAAGAAGAGGACAGACTTCTCAGGGAGAGCTTTTCCAGGAGAGTATTGGCCCACCCCTTACAAATGTCCTTTATGGGGATGTATACTCAACTTCTCAAGTTTCCAAACCCAAAGTAAATTTCCTTCTGGAAATTCACTGGTAAATGAACAAGTCCTAGATTTTTACATAAATACTTTTGCCTAGAAAATAATTCTTTACATAATAATAAACTGCTTGATAACCTGGGGAAATATGAGGCAAATTCAATATCCAGGATTATGCAGTCAGATTAGGCAACATACTTGTGCCTCCTTGTCTTAAAACCTATACATCCTTAATAATTCACTGGATAACTTTCAGATTTTGGTAAGGAGTGCCACCAATTCCTGTTTAAATCAGGTTGCTTAGAAATACCATGAACAAGGGTTTACCTTGCTTGGTAGTTCCTTCTCATGTCACTGACTGAAACAAACCTGGAGGCCTCCTAAAGGGACTAGGGTTGTACAACTTATTCTTGCAGCTATTTCAAAAATATTTGAAATATTTTCCTTTTCCCCTCCTTTGCTAAATAATCTGTGTGGCTGTTCCAGATCAGCTGGCATTAACAGGGAGCTGGGATGAAGGAGACAAGGCAAGGGAACTGGAAAGGCATTTCAGGGAGTGTGGGGAGTGAGGCAAGTGCAGTGGGAAGGAACTGGCTGCTGTGATTTAAAGCACGTGGTACATGTTAGCATGGAGCAAAGGACATGCAGGGAGCTAATGGAGCTGGTGTAGTCTCTCAGAGGAGATAATTTAGGTATGCTGGATATCTTAACTACCTTTTTAAAAGCCTGGAATAATTTGGTTCTAATTTCTGAGCAGGGACTTGCAGCCCACACAGCAGTAAGTCTTGATAATTATTAATTATATGTTTTCCTTCTGTTCTCTATGACCTTGTTTGTAAAAGCTGTGTGGTAAAGCCAGAATATTAAGAGGTTTTTGGGCTCTGGCATGCCACCTAGCTGGAAAAGAGGAGAATATTTAAAGAAGAAATGGATAACAGAAAGTATAACCTTGAGCTTGCACCCTTTGACAAGGCACTGAAATGCAGAGTGCACTCATCCAGCACCCTTGGACACTGAAGGAGTGAGAAGGTGATTTCCTGGTTTAGCTACAAGTGAAATTCACATACACTCCTTTCAGTCTGATCTAAAATGGCACCAGGCAGCAAAGGCATAGGGTAAACCACCCATGGAGGAAATTCCAGCTTGAAAACCTGCCTTAGATTATCCTTGAAAACCTGCCTAGTTTTATCCCAGCAGAGATCCAGACTCCAAGGCTTTGGCTCCAGCACTGTGGAGCATCACAGAAGGAACCACTCGAGTACCACGGAGAGCACAAATTAAATCTGAAGAGGAGAAACTTTAGGATGAAATTTTTGTTTCTACTTCATTACCTTCCAAGAAGCTGCACTACCCTCCTACTGCAAGATCACTGTGTTCCTTTCCAAATGTGGATATTAGTCTAAAAATCCAGCCTGCTGTAAATGTGAACACTTACGTTGTTTTTTGTGTTGTACCTACTTAAAGAAATGTTGCCCTCTGATCTTTCTCCAGATGCCTGACTCCCCAAAATATTTTTTCCACTGGAAATAATGAAGAAACCTGACTTGCAATAGGAGAACAATGTTCTGGAAACCATGAAAGCAGCCTGTTTGCCACAGTTACAAAGAAAAAATATAATTGGACCTGGATTTCAAGATGCTGAGGAGATACATATTGATTTTGACTTCTCTGAAAAATAAACTGGCCTTCAGTCCTTGACACACTCAGAAGAAATTATTTCCTTACTAGTTCTGTCAGGGTTTTCTTCCACAGGTTTGGAACATAATGTCATTCTCTGCATGGCAGTTTGTGTAGTAAGTGAATTATTGCAGTGGTGTTGGGAACAGGCCCTAAGAAGTTCAGACACTATAAAACCAGAGCCCACCCACACTTTACTTTTAACATTATCACACAACACAAGCACAGAATATCTCAAATTAAGTTAGAAATCCCAAAGCTTTTATCTCCTGCCCTTTTGACTAACAATGTAATGTGTTTCTCAGCTCTTTAAATTGCAGAAAGTGGTCTCACTAGAGTAGCAAACTTCTGTGATAAAGATTTATTCACAATTATGACTAGTAAGAGAGGAAGAGCAAGGCAGTTTTATGAAAGCATAGATGTCTGCTGCAAAAGGTAGATTGAGCTGGGAAAGTTAGGGCAATAATAGAACACCCTTTCTTGCCTGAATAATATTTTAAAACACATCACTGTTTGCAGTGGGATGAGTGCTGCCAAGAGGCTCTCAGAGCTGCTTGGAAAATGGAAGAAATTATGAATTCCTCTGCCATCTTTCCTTGTCTTTGTCCTCTCCACGTTTGCTTTGTCTCTCATTTGTGTCTTTCTGGTGAATCCATAGGTGTGCCTTCTCTGGGATAAAGTGCCTGTTTGCTTGACTGGGCTCTCCAGTGAGTATGGAAGCAGTGACAGCAGTGGCTCAGCTCCTCCTGGTGAGGACTAGAAGCTGAAAACTGCTCAGCAGAACCCCTGACATTCAGATTAAATGCTGCCAAAATTCACTCTCTGGGAGAGGCTTGGAAGAGGTTGCACCTGGGCCACTGATTTTATTTCAAGAAGACAGTGGCTTGCTAATGTGAGAAAATAAAGGTTGGGTAAAAGGGAGAGGAGAGGAGAGGAGAGGAGAGGAGAGGAGAGGAGAGGAGAGGAGAGGAGAGGAGAGGAGAGGAGAGGAGAGGAGAGGAGAGGAGAGGAGAGGAGAGGAGAGGAGAGGAGAGGAGAGGAGAGGAGAGGAGAGGAGAGGAGAGGAGAGGAGAGGAGAGGAGAGGAGAGGAGAGGAGAGGAGAGGAGAGGAGAGGAGAGGAGAGGAGAGGAGAGGAGAGGAGAGGAGAGGAGAGGAGAGGAGAGGAGAGGAGAGGAGAGGAGAGGAGAGGAGAGGAGAGGAGAGGAGAGGAGAGGAGAGGAGACCATTACTGTGCCCATCTGCTGCCAGTCAGGAGAAGGAGGGAGACATCAACCCTAAATACAGTTCCTGCAGCTCATGAGCACATTGATTACAAAAGCAGAAACACAGGAGAAAAACTGGG
This sequence comes from Ammospiza nelsoni, assembly GCF_027579445.1. Classification (NCBI taxonomy): domain Eukaryota; kingdom Metazoa; phylum Chordata; class Aves; order Passeriformes; family Passerellidae; genus Ammospiza; species Ammospiza nelsoni. The sequence goes on from NC_080634.1 coordinate 105,566,984, forward strand.
TGCCAAGGAAAGGCAACAGTGTCTTTAAACTATCTTTGGTGCCACCAATGGTTTGGGTCTCAACCCTCAGGAAAACAACAATAATTAATGGACTTGTGTGGATGGGCTTTAGAGAGCTGGAAATCCCTTGGAGAGCCATTCTCCAGGCAGAGAAACTCAGTGTGCAGCAGGCAATCAGGCCTGATTGTGTGTTTCCAGATCAGCTCCAATGGGGGCTGCAGACACATGGCTGCTGTACCCTCTGTGGTGCTTTGCGGAGCACAGACCACCTGGAGCATCAGGTCTGCTCTTCCACTGCTTTATTTTTAGAGCCAGCCATCACTCTTTTCCTTAACAGCTGCTCAGAAGTCTCCAGTGATTCACATTTTCTTGTCCTGCTCTCTATTTAGTTACATCAAAATTTAGAAGCCCTGGTGCAAAAAGAAAGTAATTAATACACCATTACTTGATTTGCAACCCCTGCACCCAGTGTTACACTTCCAATTACACATTCTTACAAAACACATCAGTGCCAGGAAAGTTAGCATGTTATGTAAACAAAGCAGCTGGCCCAGAGGAAGATTTGCCCTGTTGTAGTTTTGCATTTTGCTCCATTAAATTGAGCATGCAGTGAGAGAAATGACCACATCAGTGAACAAAAATTCCTCAGCAAAGGGAAAGCACCAATATATATAACATACAGCAGCCTCTCAGTGCACACTTCTGGCTGTTGTCACCTGGAATCAGATGGACTTTGAACATTGTGCCCCAGGTTATTACACCTCCAGTGTATGTCAGAGATATTACAGGTGCTTTAAATCTTGGGCTTTTTCTGGCAATATTGTACAGAATCACATACCTGTCACCTGACAGCATAAGACAGAGGTAAGGATAATAAGACCTTTTCTTAATGTTTTCTTCAGGTTCTAAAACTTCAGTGATTCTTTTTTTAATACTACAATTAATATGCTGGTTTTTTTGGTAGTATTTGAGTGCCTATAAGTACAGCTGTCCACAGCAGTCATCTGCAGCAGAAGAGTAAGTGTTATTCAGCTTTAATGTGTGATTCAGCCATGAGAAACTGGGTGTCTTTAACCAAGCTGATGCCAATGAAAATCTACTTTTAAAATAAGCCATTTCCATCAGTGAAGAAAGATGGCAGTGCAGTGAGAACATATTGTCTGGCACAACCAGACCCTATTAGGTCTGGCTGTGGCCTTCCAATGGTATTATGAGCAAGACAGCCAATCACTCAGAGCTCCTGTTCCTCAGCTATATCTATAATAAAGGTGATAATTCTTTGCCAGGCTATTCCTTTTTTTCTTGTCTCTTCAAGACATGGACTGCACCATGTAGGATGATCCTACAGGGTATTATTTTTAAATAAGTAGTACCTTCAAATATGAAATGTAGGCTAAAGCATCTGGTTTGGTTGTTATTACCAGAATAAAATAAAGGCTATTTTAGATTTAGCAAGGGCTTCATCCCAGAATACAGCTGCTAAGCAAACCATCCATTAAGAATTACTTTTGGATTAAAATACATCAGGTTTTAAATACTTCCAACTTTTGAATGAACTGTGATAGCATTTTGTTAATGAAGGGTAAAATCTTCAAGTTTTACCTTTGTACGGTTTCTTGCCTGGTTAGGATGCTTTAGCATATGGTCCCTGCTGCATTAATTTTGGATATGCAAAGCATGGAGGGTGCTGGGGTTTTGGGTCATGGCACATCATGCCAAGAGCAGTGAGGAGATGGGAGAGGCTTTCCCATCTGGAGGGGCCTGGAGACACACGTGGGCACAGACAGGGCCTGTGTGGTTCCTTCAGACAGAGGGATGGGCAGGATGGATATTCACTTCCTAACTTTATTAACTCACTTTTATTAAGCAAGAAATGCCTTTTAGCTTTGTAAATCTTTTTACTTTGGCCTGGCTCTTTGCGCATTAACTTGGAAGATTCAACAAATTCCAGTCTATGCTTGTAAGGCTGGAATCACCATGCTGTTCTGGACCTTTACCTTTTTTCTTGCAGCAAATAAATGAAGACCTTTCTGTTCTCCACAAGACCATAAGCGTTTTTTAAGACAGCACATTGCTTTTTTTTCTTTCCTACTCTTGCAGTTGTTGTGTAGAAGTCAAGAAGCTTTGCAGTCAGCCACAAGGAGGCTTTTTTTCTTCCTGGATGTGCCTTTAACCTGCTCAATTCAAGCAACAAAAGCCATGTTTTGTGTAATTGTGGGAAAGTGGATGTAACTAATGATCAATACCAAGAATTGAACCATTTTTCCCATTTGCAAATTATCAATAAAAGGCCTGGGGTTTAATGATTTGCCTCTCATTCCAAACTAACCAATCAGGGAAGAAACTGTAAATTAATCTCAGCGTATTCCCTGAGCAGGTCTGGATGCTGATGGCTGGAAACTGTTCAGACAGGGGAGGTGAGTCCAAGAGCCTTCAGGGGCACCAAGTGAGCAGCCCTGGCAGGGTGCTGCAGAGCTGAACCCTGGGGAAATCCAGCCAGGTGAATTTTAAATCCTGCCTGGGGCAGTGCTGTGGCCTCACCACATGTGCAGTGCCAGAGAACTTGCCAGTGCTCTGGCAGAGAGCAGAGAACAGCATCCCTGCCCTCCAGAACTTGCCTGGGGACTTTGCTGTGTTACCATCAGAATACATTTTGTGTGTGCTTTCAGACCCGTTACCCTGAATTTCCTTGCTGCATGGGGTTTGATATGCCAATACATTGGGGAATACCTATCCCAGGGCCTTCCCATGGGGTCTGCACACTTCTTAATAAGCAGTCTGGTTTTGCCTGGAAAGCTCACTGTCATATCTAAAATGTGTTCCTCTGCCTCTTTTAATTTTAAATGCAAGAAGCACTTTAACATACACACAAAAGTGTCCATAAGGTTTGTATTTGCTCTAAAAATGCCTTACAGGTCAATACTTACAGGGGGCTCTGGTGGGAGCCATCTTCTGCCTCACTGTCCATCTTCAGCCTCTCTTCAGGTCTATTCAAGCCAAACAGAAATACCAAGGAACACACAAATCTTTATGTATGTCACTTTTCATCAAAATGGTAGCTCTCCTCTTTAGGTATGGCCCTCCACAATAGAGTAGGTTTACGATTCATGATAGTTGTCAGGTTTGGAAGCCTCCAAGAGCTGCATTTTAGGATTTGAGATATCCTGTGTGGCATGAGGCAGCTGTGGGCTGGCTGCTGGTGCCTTGTTCCTCAGCCTCAGATGAGTGGAGACCCTTGGAAATGATGGGGACCACTACAGCTGTGTAGCAGAGTTGAGGCTTTCAGTGCAGGAACTTTCCTGATTGATAAGGATTGTCATTTCTGTGCAAGTTCCCTTTATGTGTCTCTTCAGCATTACTCTGGGTTTTAAAAGGTTTTAAGGTTATCCACATGACCAAGATCAAGCTGCTGGTACCATGTCTTTGCTGAATATAGCTGTGCAGTCCTGCTGATAAATACCTGACTCCTCCAGCCAGGTAGGTTATCCCTCCATGTCTAATCTGTCACAAAAGATTTGTGTTTGAAAGCAAAATAACAGTTTTCTTACTTTATTTTTTATTACCATAAATCTGTCAAAGGCAAGCAGCTGGAGCAGAGCTCTACATCCTGAGGGGAAAGAAGAAAAAATATTGTTTTGATGGGAAACTCAGCTAAATCGTTTAAATTAAGAATTACTGACACTGGGGCTGCTGGAGGTGCAAATGGAACATCTGACTGCTTGAAACAAGAGTCTGGAAAAAGTCAGAGAAATTGTACAAAAAGAAGTTGTGGATAATATTCCCTCTTCTCTGGAGGTTGTTAACCTAACATTTTCCTCAGCAAAACACCACAAGGCTATTTTATGGTGAGGAAATGGTCAATTTACTGTTGAACCAGAGGGCTGGAGTCTGAAGCAGTGGACAGAATGTATCTAGGTAGGAAGTGGAGGCTGAAGTTTCAGACTGTGGTATCTAATGGCTGTGTGTGCCCTCCCAGGCAGGAAACCTCAGCCTCACACAGCAGCACCCATTTCAGAGGTGAGCAAGAACTGCCTCACTTGTCCAAGGGCCCTTTAGCCCTGCTGAGAACTGCTTTAGTGCATAAGCAGGCTCCTGGAAGAACACCAAAGTGTTTCTAATGAAAGACATGAAGGCCTGGACAAATTGGTGAAGATGGTACAAAATGATGCTGCAATTCACTGCAGAAGGCTCCTTCCCTCCTGAGAAAAGACCAAAGTCCTGAGCTACAGGGAGAATCCACTACAGCACTTTCCATCAAAGATAAAGTCACAATTTAGAGCTAGACATTCACCTTGGCCATGTAATTAAATAAAGACATCAGCAAGGGCTTCAGCAGAGACAGCACCCTAACTTTAAAGACAAAAAGGTGGATGCAAAACCCTTGTGTGTGAAATGGCAATACTGATTGCAGACTGGATGTGAGAGAGCAAACCACCAGCATGACTGAACAAGGGTGTACATGCCTCACTATTTATGATAATTAATATTTGAAGGTCAAAGTGTGCCTTAGATGCAATTTGCTGCATTGATCTCAAAACTCTTTACAAAAGGAATATTGATTCTTTACAGAAAACTTTCCCTGCCTTTGGCATGTGCAGCCTGATTGGTGGAGGGAGCTCTGCACATGGATCCTGAGTGAACACAGCCCACCTCTGAACATGCCAGCCATGCCAAGCATGCCAGCCATGTTGACCTAGGAAATGTGAGATTACTATAGCCCCCCAAATGAGTTTTCAGTAATTACTCAAAGGCAATAAACTATTTTTTATGAACAGAACACAAGACATTAAACATTTCATTAATGACAGCTTTACATTTCTTTGAAGTCATTATGATTAGAGACTTATGCATTATGAAATTGCTTAGATTTTGGTTTCTCCTTCACTGGTCACAAAACCAAATCTAATATACATTTTTTTTTCCTCGTGCACATTCCCCCTATGCAGTGTGGTGCCTCCAAGGCACACATTTCATTTTTATTAGCTGGGCAGTGTGAGTCATGCTATTAATCGCTATCAGGAGCAGCACATCACCAGACTGTCCTTTGCTGCACAGCCTATATTTAGAAAGGGAATGAGACTGCTGCTGGCTTATATAATGATGCAGCTATTTATAGATCTCCATTATACCTAGAGAGCACCATCCTGCCATCTGAGCTGAGAGCAGCCAGCCTGACAGAGGTATGATTATAGATTCGTCATCTTCCCTACCTGTCCTCCAGACACAGTTGCAATTTTGTTTACCTTGACAGTATTTCTTTTTATTCCACCTGCATTAAAAATACATGTAAATTCCTCTGTTCAGACAAAAAAAAAACAAAAAAAAAAACAAAAAACCAACATTTTAAACCCTGTGATTACTTGTGGAAAGGTAAAACAAAATACAAAACAAAAACTAAAAATCCCCTACATTTTCATTTAACTTCCTTTTCAATTGCATGAAACTCATCAAAAGGACTTAAAAACACACCCATATGTCTAGTAGCATTGCACTAAAATTTTCAGATTCTGAGTTTTTTCCGCAATTTCTTTTTTCTTTTATACTGATTTCTAGTGGCTATGATTAGAAAAAGCAATGAGAAACATGACTTTTTGTTGGGCCTGAGCAAACATAAGGATGGGGGAGTCAAGCATTTGTTTTGGAGGTAGAAATGTGTTTTTTGCTGTATCTAGCATGTCTCACAACAAAGCACTGGTTCAGTCCTGCACAGCAGTTAGTTCAGATGAAATACATTTTCAGACAAATAGTTACAAAGCAGATATTAAAGGCAATTTAAGGTGAGTTAGAAGGCTCAGGGCACAGTCCCTCTATTTGCACATCACAAAATTTACACATTTGTAAATTTTCTTGAGCTGTAATTTTACCTGTAGAATAGTAAATAGAGCAGATTCCTGCCCTGGCCTCTTGGTGCCCACAGCACCACAAGCAGGAGGCTCAGCCCTGGCTGGAGCTGCTGAAGCAATAATCTCACTGCTGCAGTTAGCTCACACCAAGGCACAGTGTCATTCCACAGCAGGCTCTGGTTGTGGGAAAGCATCAGGCTTGGAGCTGGTACAAACCAGGGAGGAGTGTCAGGTGCACCAGAAAGTCGTGCTGACATGCAGAGGGACACTACCAGGCACAAAAAAGGGGCTTTCCAGGAACCTGGTGGAGTTTAACCAGGGAAAGTGTAAAGTCCTGTTCTGGGGAGGAAAACCCCAGGCACCAGAACAGGCCAGGGACCATCTGGCTCACAGGCATCTTTGCAGAGAAGGATGAGGGGGTCCTGGGGGACACCAGCTTTGACAGGTGCCAGCAATGTCCCTCCTTGTAAAAAAGGCCAACAGCACCCTGGGCTGCACTAGGAAAAGTGTCACCAGCAGATCCAAGAAAGTGACTCAGCCCTGGTGAGACACAGCTGGACTGATGGGGTTGAACTTGACCATCTCTAGAGGTGTTCTCCCACCTCAGCTTGTCTGCAGGCCTGGGAGGGCTGTTCCTCAGCTGCAGAGTCACTTCCTTCACCTTTAAGGTCCCTTCCAACACAAACCTTTCTGTGCTCTACGGCTGCTGGACAGAACAGTGTCAGCACAGGACAGTGGGTTCCAGGCACAGCTTGCTGGAGGAATCCATGGGAGCCATTGGAGTGGATCCTCTATGCAGTGACAGACAGGGTAAGGTATGTCAGAATGGATCTGTGGGACCTGAGGTGCCAAGAGCAGAGTTACCAGAGGTTCTCTGGTTTTCATGCTGTCAGATGCCTGCCTCCAAGAGGGACACAACACATGCTCTGGAGTTGTGCAGCTTCCTATCAGTAAAGCAGCCAGATGCTTGCCCTCCTGTGCAATAAATCACCAGTTAAAGCTCTCCACCAGGCTGTGGCATATTTGGATCTGTCCCTTCCTCTGCTCCCAGGCATTTAAAGCCATGGGGCATGACTGAGGGCTGCTCAGAGTCCTGCTGGTTGAAGCCCAATTGCACACAAATAGTCAGGAGACACCAGTGACAAGCTGTTGTGCTGGCTAAAAGTAATCAGCTCCTACCTGAACAAGTCAAATGCATTTTCCTCCAGCTTCCTGATTTTCCATGCATTTGTTTCTCCCCAGCCCATGGAGGTCCATGCACCAGAGTGAAGCACAGGGAATCCCAGAGCAGTAAGTCCAGGTGTCTTTGTGCTGTCTTTGCTGTTGATTGTAACTGTGCTTGGCAGGGTGTAAAGTCCAGGTGCTGCTTTTGAGCTGCTGTGTGCAGGCTGGGTCACCTGATGCCAGGAGCAGGGACAAGGCAAGCAGGGAACACACCAAGGTCTGCATCTGGCAGCAAATGTGCAGATGTCTAATAAGACAAGAACTTTTCTCTCTCTCCTTTTCTCTTTTTGATCTTTCTTTGGTTTTCTCCCCCTCTTCTCTCATCAGGGTGTTAAATGTGTCTCTTTTAACTCTATTCAGATACCCAGTGCTCACAGAGCTGGCTAAAGTACAATACCCTTTGAAGCTCTGTCACAGCTGATTGAAATCTGCTACTGACTCAACAGTTTTCAGACAGATACAGTCACAGTGCAGTCACATAAACATCAGGAAAACAGGATTAAAACTATTTCCTTGTAGTATCAAAATAGTTTATTTATGCTGCTATAGTACTAGTTACCTATACTATATTGCTATTGCCCAGTACGTATGGCTAGAGGTGGTTTGTGCTAGATTTGCAACAGTCCATGTCATCACAATGTGTCATCACAATGTGTCATCACAGGCCACTGTTTAGAGCAAGCACAATAGTTCCAGCTTATTTCATCATCATGTGCTATTTGAAGTGCTTAGAAGACTAACATAAGGCATCAGCCTCTTTACTGCAATTACAAGCAGCTTGTTGCTGCAAATTGAGATAGGTAATGATACAAAAACCTGATGAAATGCCACACATTTTGTTCCTGGCCAGGGTTGCATTTCTCTCAGGCCACAGGATTTATAAAATTCCCTCATCCCCTTTAGCCTGTACATGCAATGCATGCATAAGTACCACAAGAGAATTAAAATATAAAGGGGGCACCGTCAATGTGATGGCCATTAAAATATGGTCACTGACCAAATCCCTTAATATACTGAGTTACTGCTGTTGGCTTTAAATACCCTTTGGAGAGGATTAACTGCAAAGCATGTTAAACCAAGGGCATATCTCTCATCCTCAGCTGCCACAAATGGGATGTAAGTTTCGCATACAGAAGAAAGGAGAAGGATTTTGACAGCTGGAGATGCTTATCTTCCCATACCACAGGGAAGGCTGGACAAGATGCTGCCTGCCACCTTTCCAGGCTGACATTATCTACACATCAGTGAAGGTGCTGAATGTCAGTCTGTGATAACTGGGGAGCTCCTGCTTCCATATGCAGAGGAGCTTGCCACCACACAACAGCAGCAGATAATGTTCTTTGAAGTGGGGCAGGGCATGCAAGGCACAAAGCATGGATTCAGAATAGGCACCATCCTCACAAATTAATTTGAGGACTGTTTATTAAAACATGCAATAACACTGCAAATGCCTGTGTTAGCTGGCAATCATTATCCATCACATTTAATTAATCCATTGATATTTAACTTACTCTGAGTTTCCTGTTAATATATAGAATCTGATTTATTGTGATGGGTATTGAATAGTAATCAAAATATTCCCACTAAGACAATGGGTCAAACTGTTGTGGAAGACAAGAACTGTTGCTGAAATGTAAGAGCTTTTTGGTGTCCTGGAAGGAATTCAGACCAACCTGTCCTGTCTGGAGGTGGTACAAGCCCAAGCTGTTGAGCCACTGCAGAGGGGGTGGTGCCATTTGTCAACACTTGATGCACACTTCAGGTCCAGAATGTCTCTCTGTTTAGAGAAGAAGCTTTTCCAGATCCTACAGAGAGGTTCTCAGAATACAATGATTAAAAACTATAATACCCCCACAGGGTTATTATTTTGGTGTAACATTGCCCTGTGGACCCAGTTTGTGTGTCATGCTGTATCTCAACAGTTGTGTCCTCTTGTGCTGTAGGGCACTGCTCGTGCTTCTTGGTCAGGGAACTCCTCCACCAGCAAACATGTGCCTTCTCTGTCCAGGCAGTCTCTTCCAACAGGGATGCTTATGCAGAAAAAGTTCTCAGTTTTTCCTCCTCACTGTGTATTGTCAATGTGAGACACCTGAGACCAAGCTTCAGAGAGGCCAGGTAAGGAGTAACATCCAAAACTTCTTTTTCTGCTGCAACATAATGAAATGAGGGTAAGGCACAGGGTAAGGGCAGGTAAGGGGGAACTGAGCTCTCTAGCCCTGTGATTTACTCAGTCAGTCACTCAAGGAGAAGAATATTCAGAAGTTGCTCACTGTTCCAGTGATGCATTTTTACAACCTACAACAAATTGCCAAGTGAACAGCTCTATTCCCATGTGAATGGAGGCAGGTACACTGAGGTGGGTAGCAATTTGGGTGTGCAACCACATTTAGAGTGCAATTCACCCAATCATTTAGGTTGGAAAACACCTTTAAGATCATTGACATTGAGTCCAACCATTAACCCAGCTCTGCCAAGTCCACCCTTAAGCCATGTCTCTAACACTACATCTACACATTTTTGATATTTTTCCTCCACTGTCCAGGGTAGCCTGTTCCAATGCTGGTCTACTGTATCAGTGTAGAAATTTCTCCTAATAATTTCAATACAGCCATGCTGTTGATATAGGCAATTGTCCCAGGAGAGCTCTTGATCAGACAAATGTTGGTGTCTGTTACAGGTGAACCCTCTTGCTGACTCGAATGAGTAGAGTCAAGATTCAGGTACTTAAGTGCAGCAAACCATTATTAAATGATTCTGGTGGTCTGTCCTGTCTCCCATCAGGAGGCTGAGGTCTTCCTAAGCTCCACATCCCCTCAGCCAGCCCTGTGTGGGTGTCTTGGCTGCCCTTGGTGTCTCAAGTGGTGTCGGAACTCAGGACATCCCTCTGGCTGCCCTGGATGGCTCAAGACCCTGCCAGGGGGCTCAGAGACTGTGGCACAGAGCCCAAGACACCTGTGACTTTGATTTTGACCCATGGAGCAAATTATCACCTTTATATGAAGATTTACAAATCAAAAGAGTTTAAGCAGAATAATAGTTAGTTTGTCACAGGGTGAAAAATAGATTTTTGGGGTTTTTAGAATGGGGGCTCAGGGTCCCAAGATGGAGGAATTTGGCTGTGCCCCGTCCTTCTTCTTTCTTCTTCCTAGCCTCCATGCTCTGGGTGATGTGACACTTTTGGATTGGTTTAAGGTAGAAGCTCACTGTCTAACATAGGTGATAGGTATTGGGAAGTTATGGTAAATAATGGACACGCAGTTTTTAGTATAAAAAGACAACACCATCTCTGAGGCGGGCAGTGTGCCTCAACCCAACCTGCCAGACAGACCTCAGCAGGGCAGGAGAAAGAATTTTAGAGTTAGAAATAATAAACAACCTTGAGAACGAGAACAGAAGAATCCTAACTCCTTCTTTGATGGCTGGGCTACGAAAAGAGACTTTCTAATGCATCTGGGAGTCACTCTGACACCAGCAGAAATCCCGAGAAAGTGGCACCAGGATGTGAGGCTGGGGAGCTGAACTGGAACCTGGCCTCCCATTGTTACAGTCAGGGTCTGGGTGTGTTTGTCACTGGCAAGCCCTTGGTGACTTCCCTCTCAGACTGAAGGACTTTTGCTCCCGGTGTGCAGTCTCATCCCGTGGCCACTGGAGCTGACGGGTGCCGGCTAGCCGCTCCCGGAGTGACCGGTGGAGACCACAAATCCCACCACTCCCAGGTTCTCTGCCAGAACCCCAAGTAGTGGCTCTGTCTGTGACGTGGTGACGCAGGCGAGAGCAGGACTGTGAAGCACTGAGGTGAAGGGAGGAAGGAGCAGACACAAGTATGGGTGCCAAGGCGCTTTATTCACACAGGCAGGGCCAGTAATGGCATCAAAAATAACCATAGGGGAGGCACTGATAAAGGGGATGGGTGTGATGGGAGGAGACACGAGGGACCAATGAACGATGCACAAGGGAGGAGCGAGGGACACAACTAAACCAATAAGAATGGCACAGGGGAGGGAAAAGGGTCAGGGGACAAATTATATCTTAAGTAAAGGATGATTGACATAGAAAATTCTCGAAATAAAGGGGGGGGGTGGTTACAATGATGGACAGGTAACTGGCAGGAGGAACAAACCATTATGAGGGAGAACATGAGGGGAACCGAGGGTCAAACCAAAATCTTCACTTATAAAGAATAACCAACTTTACAATAAAACCCGTATAGAACACACAATGCTACACTGGTGTCCCCAGATGGCAGACGTAGCACTCAGACCCTGCAAGTCTCTGGACTCTGGGTTTTAGCTTTGGCTTGCAGATTAATGGAGCTACAACAGCAAGAGGAAAAAGAACAAGCTTCAACTCCTCATGAGAGCAGAGCCTGAGGTGGGGGGAGAACAGGAGTGAATGGGGCAGAGCACAAGGTTTTATTGCTTTTACATACCAGGTCTCTTGGCAGACCTGCTTTTCTTTAATCACTGTTGAGTGTATTCTCAGTGTAATGTCTACAAATGGTCCCTCAAATGTATAAACAATTTTTTTTTGTATAATAGACACATAGGTAGTAAAACAGTGATTACTCATTCCTGCTTAAGTGCTGGAGGGAGCTTGAGTAGTTGGGAATAGCTGCTATAAAGAGTTTGAGGTCAGGATCCTTTGAGATTTTGAAATATTTCACCAGGTTTTTAACTAGCCTTAGTATACTGTCTCTCCCTGTCCCCAATTAGTGGGCTTTGTATTTCGGGATTCTGCTATGCATAAAAGTTCTGCTTTACCTAAAGGAAAATAAAACTGCCCTTTAGCAGATATATTGCTTTTCAAAGCAAATTGGTTTCACTATATTTGGAAGCCCATATGTGCTGAAAAAAGCCCTTTAACTGAGAAGAGTTACTCAAAGCCCATAAAATGAACACAGAGTAAATGTTCATGAGCTCAAACCAGGGAGCTGTTTCATTGAACTGCAGGAGACATAATACAACTGTAGAACATTGTTTTCTCCTTTTCTTCACTTTTTGTACATTGCTATTCAAAGCAGGTGCTATCTAATGGTAGAAACACATTTTAGATCTATATCCCATCTGAGGTGTTTACAGAATTGATACAATGCAAATTAGACAAATTCCAAGGCTTCCCTCAGCTTTTCAGCTCCCTGGTTTTCAAGTCTCCTGTCATACTGCAGAGCTGGTTTGGAAGCAGCACATCCTTCTGTGGCACTGGGCTTGGGGCACTTCTTGGGTCCATATCCATGCCTCACATTTTGCTTGAAACCTGGGAGACCAGGGAGGGCCCAAGGACAGTTCTGGGCTACTGAACTTCAGAGAATGCCCAAGAGCTGGACCCTGGTACCACTGATGAGCTCTCAGATCCCTCACGGTGAAAGCATTCCCAGAGCTGGGGCTGTGTGGGTGTTTCTTCTTAACATCTCAGGGATTGGAAGATAGGCAAGAGCTGAGTTGCCCTGGGATGGGAGAGCTCCCAGAAAGTCCTGGCTGGGTTGTCCTGCACTGTGCTTCACAGCTGGGCTCCTCCAGACACAGAGGGACATGAAGAGCCTTTTGTTTTGGGGACAGAGAAATGAGTGTGTATTCACAGGGGAGATTCCTTAATGATGAAATCTTTACAAAGCAGATCAGGACTGCTCCTTTGCAGAGACAAGGAACTTGTGAGCCACACAATGTGATGATAAAACAACATTCCACGTTCAGCCCACATTTTCTCCTGCCTCTAGAAGCATTCTAGTTCTTCTGTACACTGCTCATTGGCTGAGAAAGTGAGACACAACACCTTCCTCCCTGACTTCTAGGATAATTTATTGCTGATACCAGAGAAAGCTCAGCTTCTCCTGCCCTTCCCTTGCATGTCCCTATTCCTCTGAATTATTGCCTGAGGTGCTGAGACAAGCTCTCCTCCCTTTCAGTCCAAAAAAGGACTTTCTTACCAGCAAGCTACAGCTGAAGCTGTGTGGCTTTCCTTTCTCATTTCATCTGGAGCTGGTTAGGGACAAATAAGGGTGAGGTGAGTAGCTCCTGGGAGCTACTGGAATAAGCTGCAGGGGAGAAGTGATATTTTGTCTTCAGTAGGCAGAGTAAATAAGAATACTGCCCTAGATGGGCAAGTTAAACCTGGGATAGCTGGTGAGGTTTAGCTGTCACAACCATCTGCCTCACCTCTCTCCTGGAAGCTGCCTCTCCAGATGAATGATTCATGAAGTGCCTCAATTTACAGCTTGGCATACTCATAGGAATTAAAATTAATGTGCACTGGCTTTGATACATTAAGCTGTAAGTGCAGCATTGCAGAGACAGAGGCACATCCCAGTCAGGGTGTGCCTGATGTGATCAGGAATACTTGGCTCTGCAAGGCGTGCAGGATGGCTCCTGAAAAGAATAAACCTGTCAGCCTTCCTAGTGACATCCATGTCAAATATGTGCCAATAAATTTATCACCCCCAAGCTATTTTTTCTGTGCCTTCAACAAATAAATTTTTTTTTCAAGACAAAAAAATTTGAAATATTTTAGATTATTTGGTTGAAAACTTGTTTCCTCAGCAAAATTAGTATCTTTTTTCTGTTTCTTTCTGAAATGTTTTAAGATCCTGAATTGCAATTGTCACTAAATAGAACACCTCTAACAGGCAGTTTTTACTAACACAGTTGGCTTTGGTTTCATGCAAGGAAATGTCATGGATTGTGATCATGCTTATCAAGAAAAATGAACAATTCTACTCATCACTTCCATGTTATCTGAGATGATCTTGGAATAAATTTCAGGCTTTTAGTGGCATCAAAATCCATACATCAGAATCATGGATAGGATGTGTGAGCTGAATTAGATCTCCAAAATCCATGCTGGGTTTGCTCTGCCAGGTGTGCCTTGGGAGGTCATGGCTAAAGGATGTGGTTTGTTCCTTTCCAAGGTACCCAGGAGTGAACTCAAAACTTTAAAAGGCTTTGGGAGGGCAGCCCCCAGGGTTTCCTGGGACTTGGAGATAAACCAGGCAGTCTCTAACTACGCTGAGCTGAAGAGAGAGGACAAAAGAGAACTTAGGAACTCTGAAATAAAACCAAAATAATAAAAACTTCCTTTGACAAGTTATAAAGACAAAATCAAACAAACATTAAAAAAAATCAAGTCTCTTAAGAGAATTGCATTTATACCCAGCTGGTGTTGTGAATGATTTAAGGACAGATTCCAGTTCCATTGCCTTGTTTTCTTTCCTTCTCCTCCTTCCCTCATTCCCTCCTCTCCCTGCTCCCCAGACACGCATGCTGTGCTCTCTGCAAGCCAAGTGTGAAATAGCTGCCTTCACTCATGTGTGACCTGCATCAGCCCTCGGGGAGCCTGGAGGGGAGGAAGTTTCTCCTCCTGATTGTTGAATGCACAGGGTCATAGGCAGGACCTGCAAAGACAGCTCTATTGTCTCACCTCCTGTGCGTGAGGCCCACAGGTTCCTTCGCACAAATACTGAGAATTACACACCAGGGCCTTGGAGTTGCATCTGTTCTGCTCCAGAGGCAGCTGTGTAATGCTACAGTGATGGTAAATGCTTCAGGGCTGTGGGAGCTGGAGAAGAAAATCCCCAGGGATCACTGATAGGGGATCACCTTGCCCTCTGCAGCTCATGCTCTCCCATAGGTTGCTCAGGATAAAGTAGAAAATAAGCAATCCACATGTCCCTGGTATAAAATAGGAGTCTCCTTTTGGTTTCATGTGCATGTCTGAGCCACCTAAAACATGCCACCTCTTTATTATTTTGTATGCCTCTGGTGTACAATTGCTGTGATTGTGAGGACAGGGTTATTTTTTGCTTATGATTGATTTTTCTAAAAGAGAAAGTGGTGGTAGCTCTCCTGTTACCTACTGCTGCTCCCCAAAATGTGAGCTTTTCTAATATAAACCAAATCTTGCAGTGACAGGGAGCTGAAGCAGCCCAACATGGCACATACAAAACTGATAAGTAAATGGAAATTGCAGCTTTGCTTTTATCAGCTTGCAGACAGCTGATTCTTTTTTGTCTTGGCTAGCAGAAGAACCTCACCTCTCGTCTGCCACAATAGATCTGGAGGC
Source organism: Ammospiza nelsoni (assembly GCF_027579445.1). NCBI lineage: Eukaryota > Metazoa > Chordata > Aves > Passeriformes > Passerellidae > Ammospiza > Ammospiza nelsoni. The sequence goes on from NC_080634.1 coordinate 105,582,103, forward strand.
TAAGAATAGACATGGCAAGTTCCTCTGATAGGCTTTAGTGGTGTCTCTTGAGAAAAAACTGGCAACCACCAGTCTGTCAAGTTAAGTCTGAGAGAAAGGCAGCCCAGGAAGCACAGGGTGAGCATATTGATGAACTGTTCAGCCTTTGTGTAGGTGCCACCTGTTGCTGGAGAGGTTTTGCTTTTCTCTCCTGTGATTGCGTCAGTGTGCGATGCTTTCCTTGCTGCTTCCTTCCTCCTCCTCAACAAACAAACAAACAATTAAGTTTACAGCCATGCTTATCAGGAAGGCAGGGTTGGATTAGCTTACAAAAAATAAAAATTTCATGGTGTGCTGGAGACAGACACGGAAAGCAGAGGAGCACTTTGGTGTCTGTGTTTGTGCAGTGCTGTGAGCAGTCAGAGCGTGTCACCTTGACCTCAGCAATCAGCAGGAGCCTCCTGCAGCAGAGCTCTGAGACCATCATCCCCCCTCTGGGGCTGCTGACCAGGGCTTACAGCTGGAGGACTCGTTATGGTTCACCCAGCTCTGGAGCACCTAGCTGATAGGTGTTCCCCAAGTGACTGAAAAATGTGCAAAAATTATTGTTGTTTAAAAAAACAGCCAATGTTAATTTCCCTAGGAATTACTATGAGCCCAAAGAGCACTTTCACACCTGTGCTGTTGAGAGCAGTGTGTAAAGACCAGCTTGTGGCTCTTGGGAAATAGCAGTGGCTACTTTCTCTTCCTTTTCACCTGCAGAGTGGCAACCCCCTTTTTAAAGGCTAATAAATTAAATTACATCTTGACTTCAAAAGAGCAATGTGAGAATGGTCAGTACTTTGCTTTTCCATAGGAATGTTGCCTAGGAAACATCAGCCTCTGGCAGCTGTATGTTGGTAAAGACAGATTCACTTTGTGTGTGAGGAGGCAAGTCAAGAAAATGTTCCTAAAAGGAAGGGGGTGCAGGCAGACAAAGCCCCCCTGCAGCCTGTCCTTGCTCTCCTGCAGCTGAGGCATGTCACTAACAGCTAGAGCTGCCAAAGGACCTTGGGATGTTCCTGGCACTCCCTGGTACACTAATTGCTAAATTAAGGTGTTCCAAGCCTCTCTTTGTCTTTGGAGCAGCCCTAGAGGCACATGAGACACATGGAGTACAACTGAGATGGATCTGCCTGTGCCATGGAGGGGGCACAGTGGGGGGATCTGAGGCTGACTGCCCTGGACAGACACAGAGGTAATCCTTGGAACACTGCTCTGAGGCAGAGGGATGGCATCATTAAAGAATGAGAAGTGACAGAATCAGATAGTAATGAAGACCCTGTCAATACCAAGATAGCAAAGGCACAAGAAAATAAAAGCTTTAAGGGGAACAGGGCAGCTCTCAGGAGGGAGGGAAGAAAAACCTCACTCTTCCAAAGGTACAAGAGCTGTAATTAAAAGCATACTGAAAACAAAGCACAGCAGTTTGGGAACATGTTGAAGTTGAGATGATACTGTCAATAGAGGAGGAAATAAGCCACCTTTTGTTCTTTCACAAAAGCTGTCAGAAACCTACCAGATGAATCGGGAAATAATTTTCTATATGACAAAACTTGAAAAAAATAAGATTTTGTATAAAAACCTAGGGAAAACTGGAACTAGTGAATGAAGGACTTCAATACAAGCTGAAAAATAACTAGATATCAAAGCTAGCTGAAATCTAGTGGCATGCACAATGCCAGGTACAGTACTGATTTCCTTGGAGGACAGGGTCAAGGACAGGTGCTTCTATAATTTCAGAATAAATACTCTTTTCAATCCAGCACTGCAATTGCTGTAGTGTCTCTGCATTTTCCATAAGTACAAATACAATAATTCTACAAAGCCCATTTCTCTTCACTGCTCAGAAGCACCTCACTTGTTCGTTTTTTGGTGTATGTACTAGTTGTACATACATGTAGTAGAGAATGAAAGATTGAGGTGCTCTTTAGAAAAACAGAGGTTGAGATGTGAAGTTTTTAAATCCCAGGACCTGTTTTTTTGTTCAATTCTTTGCTTTAAATCCAAAAGACCTGGGCATCTTCCACCACTTCGAGAACTATGTCTGTATTCTGCAGCCATATCAAATAGTCCCTGCAGCTAAAGCCAGGGACTTGGACCAACAGAAAGATTCCCAAAACCTCATAGAAATTTAAAAATAGAGACTACCCTCTGTCTTTTCTTCTGGCAGGATCTCATGATCAATTTGTCTAATTTAGGCTTTGCAGTCCTCCAGTGGTGACAGGGTTGGCTGTCCTTCTCATCAGGAAACATTACTCTATGTTTATCCTAAACTTCCCTTGCTGCTGTTCAAGCTCGCTGCTGTTTTTCCCAGCACTGTTAGGGAGGGGGGAAAATTACTCTGTATTTTGATTCTATATCTTGAACACATAGCCAAAAATAATTATCAACTCATTTTTCAGCCTTCTTTTTAGTGAAACAAACATCGCTTACACAGCATCGTCATCCATTTCTCAGTATATTCCCCCAAGTGATCCCACAGGTTTATTGACGTATGCTGGATATCAGCAACTAATAAAATAGGGGAATTATTCACCCAGCTACATGGGTTTGTTTATCTATTTCCTCCTGAGTCTGATCCTGTTCTTTCCCTTTGCAGGAGGGCAAAGATCTTCGATTGCAGCTGGCAATCAGTGGAAGTGTTCTGGCCCAAGGCTGCAGTGTTGGGGTTATGCTCCTTGGGAGCTGTGCACTGGTATCAGAGACAAAACCCAGCCAGAGATTTCTCTGCACTAAACAAGGTGCTCTCCCAAGGTCACCGATTGCATCTGTCAATCCATATCATTCACCTTGAATATTAATGCAAGTGACAGTACACTGTTATGAACTTGTCCTATAATTGCTCCTGTTAGCCCAGGATTCTTGACCTGCTGGACTTCAGGGGATGCTTGGATTGTTTTAAAAATTGTTTTTTTGCCATCATTATAATTTTACATTGTGGGTCTGGTTGTGTTAGGCAGTCAGAGATGATCTTCAGGCCATGGATTGATTTAGCAATGAGTGCAGCAGATGCTCTGAGAAGGTGAAGTCTCTAGAGGGGATTTTTGAAAGTGATTGTATCTTCCTCCTGGCATAACTTGCACCTGAGCTCACTGTGGGAAGAAGGAATTCATCAGCACCTGTTAAGGCTCAAATAGAATGGAATCTGCAATATGAATAGTTCATGTTATCCATATTGGCAGATATGGCCCCTTGGGGCAAACTCCCTTTCACTCAAGACTGAATCTTTGCAATAAAGGCCTGGTGGAATATGCATATTTCTGGATTATATGGAAAGTCCTGAAAACATCCCTGGAACAAATGGACTCTACTTATGTGGGCAATGAGTTTAGCTGTGTCATGGGCATCAGTGGAGAGTCCTTTGTGCTTGCAAAGGTCATTAAACTTTCAGCAGTTCCTATCCAAATGTAGCAACAATGGGAATCCCCTTCCTAGGGAAGGGTTTAAAAAAACATCCCTCAAAGAGTTCCATGCAGGTGTCTGGTAACACCTCTGGAACAGGGAATAAGGAGCTCTTCCCTCGTTACAGACCAAAAAGACCTCGTGTGGGCTACAGACTAACACCCACTTCAGTGAAGTGAGAATGGACATGCTGGGAAAGAACAAAAGGCCATTCAGCTCTTTTTGAACGTGTCAAAGAAAAGATTATATGCCATGAGAAATAAACTGTGAGGATTTTACATGATGTATTTTCTCAGCTCTCAGCAACCAACCCTTGGTTTAGGGAAAATAGTAAGAAATTGCAAACATTCAGAATACAGTAATAAGGAGGGGTGGACTGGAGGAAGGCACACAAACCAAAAGGAACGTGGTGCAGGACATTTGTAGTGAAGACACAGGTGGCATGTGGGTGTTCACACTTGTGATAGACATAAAATCATAAATTGGAATAAAATGTGGGACATGTTAGCAACTGAAGGGCAAACCTCTCTGCTAGAGACCAGACAAGGGACAGGAACTGTGGATTACAGGCAGAAAAAGTTTCTTGAAGAGGGGCTGAGCTTTGTTGGATTTAGTGCATAAGAACAGATGCAATGAGAAGAGTGTCTGTCTGTGAAGGACAAGGGGGAAAGAGGAAGGAGAAAAGTAGGGTTAGGAATTGGCATGAACCAGCATGGCTCTGCTGGCTCTGACAGTGCTCTGGTGGAGCTCTCCTGAGTCAGTCAGGTATGTAGGAAGCATTGTTAGTGACTGAGGTTGTATAAAGAGATAAAATAACTTTATACTGACAATTATAGAGACTGACAAGGAAGGAGATCCATGCATCTGTCTGTTTGGTCAGAGGTGTTACCATCAACTAAATATGGGCTCTGACTTTGGGATGTGGAGAATACTGGCTTCAGTGGAGCCCTGCAAAGAATATTAAATGGTAACGGAACAGAAGCAGCTTTAAATTGAGGCTGGAGATTTTGTTCAGAATAGACTCAATAATCCAAGTTGCTCTTCTGCAGTAAAAATCCTGACTGGCTTGCTTCTGAAATTCCCAGAATTTTGTGACCTGAGGATGTTGAGACATATGAAAACTGAAAGTGATGGGTCAGTTGATCATCTGAATTTACCTGAATGTAAGGGAAAGTCTCAAACCACAGTGAAAATCATTTGTTCACAGGAATGTGTATTGAAGTCACTTTTTAAAATTCTGTTTTTAATAGACAGTGCTGCCATTTATTGATTAGAAGGGAGCATATCACCCTGTTACTCCTTGACATCCCATAACACCAGGACACTCAACTGTTTCTGCATTAACAAGAACATATTGAAGAAATATTCCAAATGAAGACTTTTTGGACGATTTTCCAAAAACTCCAAATAAAATTATAATGCTCTACAAACTATCAAAAGCATTGATTTCCCCTTAATTTTAAACAGACTACGATGACAATAAAACATTTTAACTTTACATGTTCAATAGCAATATTTTTATAGAGAATTCTCTAATTAGCTTGTGTGTTTTCTATTTTCTGCTTAATGGTGACAAATGGCATTTAATTCAGGCCAAAATTAATATCATCACAGAATTATGCTGACGAAACCACTGGTTTACATTTGAACTTCACTATTTTCTTCTCAAAGAGGGGAAATATATTTCTGCCTGACACACTGGGTCCTATCTCAAGTCAAGACACATTCATTGAGTTTTAGGGAAGAAAATACTAACAGTTTTAATGTTCCCATTCTCAATTTGGCAGTGGAAAATAACTGAATTTTTATGGGAAAAGGTTGGATTTATAGTGAATCTTTGTTTCTGACTGATGATAAAGGAAAGAATGATGTGATTATCCTACTTGATAGTGTTTAGGGAAAATAATGATGCATCTGTCTCTTTGATGGATTCTTGTTTTAGCCAAAGCTGGCAATACAGAATCCTGGGGATATTATAGCAATTTTCATTTTCCAAAAAGGCTTTCCCAGTAAACAATTCTTCATTGTGAGAATGAGATATCAAAATACATCAGGCATGCATGGGAGAACATGTGTGTTTATATGTGTGTATTAAAGAGCAATTTTGGATTAAAAAAAAATAAGGCAAATTACTGACAGACTATAAATCCATTAAAATGAAATTTTAGGCCCTTTGCCTGCAAAATGGTTAAAAACAACTCAATAGAAAGCCTTGAGAAGCACCAAGAAGCACCTTGAAGCACCTTGAAGTCAAATTTTTCTGCAACCTGTGAACGGGACCATGTCCTGCTGTGCTCTGGTGTAGCAAACCAAAAAGCATTTGAATTCAGGAACCACCACAGTCATTCTAGGATCTTCCTATTGATTTGAAATGTGATATATTTTATTCTTCCCCTTCTGATTCAAGTAGGCTGTGGGTTATGGAAGGTGAAGGTACTATAATTTTTGAGAAGTTAAAGGGGTTTTGGCAAAAAGAAGATTTGCAGAAGGATAATGCAGCTGAAGATTTTCAGACAAGCAAAGCACTGTATGTTTTGATTAAAACAGTTCTCAGTGAAATCATTAACATTGCTAATTAAATTGTCACTTTTAGATTTCATGATCAATAGTTGATGGAGATGAATGGGGAAAGTCACACCTCTCCAGTCTTTTGCTCCAGGCATTTCAAGATTTCCTTCACAACCACAGAAGTTAGTAGCTGCTTCCACAAGCAGCAACAGCAATGGGATCTGGGTTCCTTAGCTTTGCATTTGAAGTCAAATGTTCCAATATTGATTAGAGTTTGAGAGTCTTTGAATGTTTGGGGGCACTGGAGCCCTCCAAGCACACCTGTGTAGCTTGGCCCCTCTGCTACCTGGGCAATGCATACTGAAGGCTTGTCATCCACAGGGTCATTTCAGGCTTCTCTCTCTCTCTAAGCCAGCCACTTATTTTCAGGAAATTGTTAAAAACATATATATTTTTATATGGTTGTCTTTATGTTAAATTTGGATACTGTCCCATCTAAAATGTATTAGAATCAAGTAAACAGGTATTTAATATACTTAGATGCACACAAGAAGCTTTTCTCGGCAGGCAGGGTAGACAACAGACCATCTCCCCAGGTAGGAGCAATACCTGCGCACACCATTTTCTTCCCACTGAGAGTTAGGGCTTTCTCTGTTTTCTGCCAAAAGTTTTGACACTGGATGATAAACTCACCACTGCCAGAGAGGCAGCCCTGCCTTGGGGACAGTGGATTGCATGCCAGCCTTGTAATCTTCTATTTTGTGGTTTTTTGAGTTTTGTTTGGCATTCAGGGTTGTTAAACTCCTTCTCCCTCGGTGCACTTGTGCTTAGTGCCTGTGTCCTATTATTTCAGTTTGCCACTAACCTTTTGCTTCCTCTCCTCCCCTTTTTCTATAAAACCCATGGAACAAATCAGATAATTGGGAAAGAACTGACTACTGTGCTGACTCACACCCATCAATAGCTCTCTTAACAAACTTGTAAATGGAGGATGAGTATTACTGCTGATGGTCCACAAGGAACAAAATAACTGCTCAATATTCAGATCAACAGCTAAACAGAAGTGGCAATGGGGAAAACCCAAATGCTTCCATTTGCAAATTGACTCAGCTAATGTAGAGCACTTCTAAAGAAAGAAGGCAATTTTAAAGCTTAGTCTTAGGCACTATCTGAATTTAAGCAAAAAATCTGCACATGCCTCACTGCAAAATGCTCCCATGAGATAAAAGGGTCACTGTAAAGATCCATTATTGCACTTTCTCCACCTATTCAGTCACTGTGAAGAGGAGGTGAAAATGACCTCTTGCTTTCTGCATGGGAAGTGAAATTTCCTCACTTTTAGCTATGCATTCCCAAAGGAGAAATGAAGTAATGTGATATTCAGAGCAGCAACATTTAACATTTCAGCCTGGTTGAGTTCACAGCTGCTGCCCTCGGTGCCTGCTCTCACACACACCAGGCAGGAGGGCTGGCTGGCACTGCAGGCTCACAGCGGCTGCCAGGCTGGGGGAAATCTGCCTTTCCTGCTTACACAAAGGACTGAAGAACAGAGTTCCTATGTTTAGTCCCTCAGGCCTAGGTTTAGGCTCACCTCAGGTCAAGCAGAAAGTTCCTGTTATCCTCTGGGAAGATGAATATCTTCTTTCTTGGAGTTTTCCTGTGTAACGGCTGAGGTGGTGGATGTCCTTTCCAGCAGCGACTGGAGACCACCCTGAGCATGCACAGCTTGCTCATTGCTCAGTTTCACTGCTGGATGAACAACCCTCCTGGGTGGGGGAAGTGGAGGAAGCAAAGAGAGAGAAAATAACTCTGCTGCCAGTAATTTAATGCCTGCCTGCCATTAGTGCCTTCTCAGAGCAGGGAGGGTTTTTCCTCTCACAGGGAGGTTCCCCCAGGCATTCCAGCTTTGTGTGCATGGATACAATGCCAGGCTACCTCAGGGACCAGGCCAGGGGTTTGAGATTTACCTAGCTGTGTACTTGCTATGTAATTTAGGATTAGGGGGGAATTACTTGAGTGGCAAAATGTCAAATATAGAGACTTAAAAGTTCCTGAAAAGGCTGTTGTTTATTTATTAACTCTGTTGTTGTTAAATGTATTGACTCTGCCTTTTACTCTTTGCTAACTATTCCACAAGATGAATTAAAATCACAGAAGAATCCCAAATTCATGTTTGCAAATAGGTTTAGATATCACATGGATAATTACATTATTTCTACTAACTTGAAGGAAATGTTAAAATGAGAAGCTCATCATCACACATGAGACGCTATTAATTATTTCAGATATAACCCATTGCTTAATGAGATCCTTTAGACTCTGAACATAGCTTCTGTTTAATTCAGAGCTTTAGTCCCCCACTGCAGTGTAGTGAACACAGGTGATTTCTGGGGTCACACAGGACTGGGAGTGGCCCCATAACACAATAAATTCCAGCAGACAGTCTGGATTGCACCACATCATTATCACTGCCCCACAAAAAGTGGAACCCAAGTTTTGAAGGATGTCATGAGAAGACCTTGGTTTGTGAATACCAGGTTTGATCACACTATGCTTGGTTGCAATCTGAATCAATGATATTTGTTAAATAGAGAGTTTTATACAGGGAAACAAGGGACAGGAGTTTGCAACTTCTTTTCTTCCTGGAGATTTTTATTGAACATTTTTTATTATGATTGTGGGCTATATTGAGCAATAATTCATTATGGACCTGATCCAAAGACCATTTAAGTCAGTGAAGGAAATCCCATGTAATTCAGAAACCACCATTCACTGCAGAGGGTTATGGATCAGCTCCAGCACCTATAAAGTCTGTTCTGGAATAGCTCATTCCCAGACTGTAGAGTAGCTCTGTATCAGTGTGATCAGCACATTAATACTGGAAATTTAATGTTTTTTTCTCTGTTTTGATTAAGACTTCCATGTAAATTTTCCCATCTGCCTTCATTAGATATGTTAAGAGAAGCAGCTGTGATCCCCAGGGTTGACTTGGGTTTCACAATAACCACAACCAATGATCTGCTAAGTGCCAGAAGGACTCCATCCTTTACCCCTTTCAGACTGCACCTGGAGAGCTTGCATGGCAATAATTTTTTTTCCCATTAAATAAGACCTATAGATTCATAGACACCATTAAAATAGTGGTGCTCTGGATGTTTCCAAGATCCATGATAATGTAGAGATCCTTAAGGTCCTTCACAGGAATTCAAGGCAAACAGCCAGAAAAAGAAAAAGAAAAAAAAAGAGAAAAAAAAGAGAGTTAAAAGTCCGTTCTTCTTTGTGCCACTAGGAAGAAAAAGAAAATCAAATGCTATGACCAATAAATATTTAAACCTGTAGAAATGTTCAACAAGTGAAAACAAAAAAGCTAGTATAGGCTGAAATTAAGCCCTCAGCTTCCTTCCCCACCATATTGCACACTAGCCCTTGTTGAACTGCCTTTTTGAAATTTCCACATCTTTTATTCTTCACCACCTCCTCTGCTGTGTTTCCCTTCACCTGCACATCATGCCTAATTCATCACTGGCTGCATATGCATTCATCCAGCAAGAGGTCAAGTCCTCAGTCTGCTCCTTGGGACAGAAAGGTTTATCTTTCTTTGGATATGAGGAATATGCACACATTTTTTTCCTCCAATAAAAGAATAAATATACAAGTCAACCTTTAAAAGAGTGCTGTATTTTAGAGGAAAATACTGGCTAGTTTGGACTTTAAAGTAAAAAAATGTGTGATAAACCTGAAATTTACTTTAAAGACATCTTAATACAATTTTGAGGGGCTTCCCCTTTTAGTGTATCTGAACAGAATTCACAATGATACTTGATAGAAGAGATTGTCACTTCCTGTGTGGTTGGTTATTCACCAGCCTGCCCAGTAAAGACAGAAAAAAAAACATTTAAATATCATTCTAAGAGACCAAGTGGTTTCAGAGGAGAAGGGAACTGAGCTGAATAGTAAACTGCAAGAACCAAATTATGTCAAGCAGTGGAAGAGAGCTGTGTGAGGAAAATGTTGTTCCTTATGCATCTGTGCATGTTGACTGATGTGAGGTAGAAAAGATGTCGTCCCCTTTCTAGTTTGTTTTTTGTAAGATAGTCTATAGTTTTGCTGTTCTTCATCTGGTTTTGCAACATGAAGTTTGAAAAAAAAATGTGTTTTATAGAACTGCAGGGGTAGTTTTATATAACATTGCTCAGCACTGTAAATTTGACTGCAGACCTAACATTTTGGACCTGTTCCTACTTCAGTGCTAAAGGAGATTGAAGCACTTAAGAACCTTATATATATATAAATATTAGGCTTAGAAATCTCTGCCCTTAGAAGGACTTCTTCAGTGCTGGGGAGGCTGTTTATTTCCTTCTTTGCATATAGAGCCATGGATTCTCCCCAGAGACCTGGTGCCTGCTCTCCCAGCAGCAAAGAGAATACTACTGAGGTAGTTAGAGATCTCACCCAAGAAAATGGACTTTTTGTCTCCTCTGTGTAATTTACAGAATTCAGTCTTAACTCCAGTCAAACTAGTGGAATATGGGCCTGGGTGTGCCACATCCCAGGTAATGCTGGAAACCAAAACACACAGCAGGGAAACAGAAATTTGGGAGAACCACACTGGAGGGACAGTTCATTGTTCTGAGATGTTTTAGCTGGTATCTAGGGACCAGATCTGCAAATACCCATTTTTACAGGCCTCTAATATTTCCAGTGAATCCTATTCTCTGTGCTTGCATGACTGGACAGTGTAGCTCAGACACAGAAGGGGAGGGACAGCTTCTTGAATTTCTAGAACCCCTGTAAATGATTTATGTCAGTGAAATGGGGAGACACAGAAAGCTTGTGGGATCCCCAACCCTGGGAGTGTTCAATACTAGGCTGGATGGGGCTCTGCGCAACCTGCTCAAGGGAAAGGTTCCCTGCCCAAGGGGATTTGGGAGAAAATGTTCTTAAAATCTCTCCAAACCCAAACTGTTTTATGAATCTACAAATTGTCTGTGCTGACCAGATCTGCTACAGGGCATTAGGGAGTCACCTCTGGATCCAGCCCAAGCAGAAAATCCAATGTTCTGAAACTGTCAGACTGAACTGCAGATGTGCACGAAGGAATCCATGATGTCCAGTCAGAGTTATTAGAGGGTAACTCTGCTTGGGCTGCTATGTGTCCACAAACTTCAGAAAAAAGTATAAAAAGTTATGCATGTTGACAAAATCTGTGTTAGGGCCTGGATACATCCCACATAATGCTGAGTTACTCCGCAGGAACTCACGAGTTCTGAATGTACTTGTGCAGCAGCAGAAGTCTTACAAAGTGCTCCTATTAACTAAAATTACATTTTCTGCTATCTGACATGAAAGGGGAGACTTCCTCCAAATTATCTTCACTTCTGATAAAACACCTTGCAGCTTTCAGAAAGGTGCAGAATAATATAAAATTCACATCCTGTTCAAAATCTGAGACCATTAACTGAGAATGATTTCCCAGAATAGCTGAGAGAGTGATCACTCCTCCCGGACATTCACGCACAAGAAAACTCTTGTGGAGAAATAGATTGTCAAATCACTGAAGAAGGACTGGATATGGGCAGATTAGATTTGAACTGTGCACCTACAACTTTGAAACAATACCCATATGGGTCCTGAGTATGGCTCATCCCACTGTGGGGATCCAGGAGGCAAGCTGACTTATTTCTCACGGATGGAGTTTAATTTTTCTTTTTTGCAGCTAAGTGTCACTGACTAATGAAAATGTATCAGCACAACCCTTGCAGGTTATTGTTCCATGTGGCTGTACTTCTTAGCTGGGAATTTGCAAGCAGGTCATGGCTGAAAGCAATATGAATGCACTTGGCTATTCAAATATTCAAAATATATCATGCTATATTTATTGGAAACAAAGTCTGACAAGATTATATGTATACTAGGAACTGATAATGAAACATGGCATTGCATTGGCACTGGCTTTGTCAGCAGCAGAGAAATTACAAACTTTAAATATTTATACAGTAAAATTAAATGCAGCTATTGGTGTTTCCAAAAAGCATGCACTGCAGTGCTATAGATAGAAATGAAGAATAGAGTTTTGGAATATCTCTAACAGGACAATTTATCATTTGTGCAGAATAATTCCATGTCTGTGGAAACAGGGTCTTCAAGAAATTAGAAAAAGACTTGCAAAGAACCAACAAGGTCTGAACACAAAAAATGGATGTTCCTAAAGGCTTAAATACACAATGGAAAATGAATGTCATAAGTAATCCATTTTTCTGCATTGCTGATTTATTTATGTTGATTTAAAAACAGTAAGTACACATATTTCTTTAAAATGCTTTGGAAGGCAATGATATTTATGGTCCTTCAAGAGATCATCTACTTATTTTCTTTTAATTAATTTAATTCTTTGAAAAACTATCACTTTGATGTTTATTATTTTTGGTGTGAGAAGATGAGGAATAAACAGAGCAACCCTTAAACACAGTTAATGGTGTTTCATCTCAGTTGCTTTTCTATGCTGGGAGAAATCCTGAAGTCCTGCCTAGAGCATGGAAAAGGAACCCTGGGGGCATTTAGGACGTGGGCCCATTACACCATTTCCTTCAGCAGCCTGATGGAGCAAAGTCTCCTGTTGCAGTCCCAACTTCACCAGCCATAAACCCAGAGACTCCTGTAGGGCTGGGATTTCTCTTCACTTGTTCCCCACGTGGGATGAAGACATGGTGATTTCTGCCCAGAAATAAGAAAAACCTGCTTTATTGCAACACTAAAATTAGTAATTTAAAGTCCTGGGAAGCTATGCATATTGATTTGGATTGTCTTCAGTTGTCTTGTCCAAGTTGTTGGTGTAAAATTTTAGTAACTTTTTGAGACAAGAGCTAAGGATATGGTGTGGAGTACTGTGCCTCAGTTTGTTTTCTGCATTTCTCTTTTGGCTGCTTGTTAGTGTGAGCTCACTTGAACCAGTTGAAAAGGTGAACTGAGAGAAGGCCTCCTCCCTTCTGGGAGTGATGGCCACAGCAGTGTAAATCAGAATATTGCCACTGAGAGGTGCCTTCCTTTTCTCTTGCCCTGCACAGGCTGGGACCAGAACATCCAGCTGAGACCTAACCCAGCAAAATGAAGCAGTGCTGAGTCTGAAGCCAAAAGAAATCCCTGAACATCTCAGCATTCCACCAGGTGAACTTTAGCATCAGTTCAGAGAAGGATAGAACTGGGTAGTGGGATACTCTCAGGTTGTATCATCTTAAATTGCTGGGGGAGCCCAAACTTGGTGTTCATGCAGCTATGACAGTAGAGATTGTTGCCTCCTTAGCTCAGCTTCAGCAGAAGCATCCATGTGGTAACCAGGATGGATTTCAGAATCTAAGCATTTGGCATGAATGATGTATGCAAAATGCTATTTTTTCCCCATCACTGTATATCTTGACTCTGAAAAGCCATTGACAAAAAAAGAGGATGCATTGTACAAGGGTTTCTTATCGCTTGTCATGAATTTGACAAAACATGTCTTGTGTATTGCATTTCATCACCTCAGAGATCAGACCCTTCCTGAAGGCTGTGGAAGAGCAAATCCTGCAAGCTGCAAAAAGGCAATGCACCCACACTTGTGTTGCATGGTCCTGAGGCTGTCCAGGCACTGGGCTCTGTGCTGGCAGGAGGGATGGGCATGGTTGATCTGTTGGTTTTAAGAAAAACAAGTTCTATGCTTAAAATCACAGTCATGATTTGTGAGCTCCCATCCACTGGTAAATGTACTGATATCATGCTGTATGTCTCACACACCACCAAAAGCTGCTGCTGGACCCGTGCATATCAGTGATCCTCAGGTCTTCAAAGTTCTAGGCAGGCCAAGAAGCTTATTTAAAAGTAAAGGGACTTGTACTGAGCTTCATAACCTCTGAGCAGAATTTAGTCTGTTGTTCAATCTCTGTCTTTTTTTCCAACTATAAGCTTCAAGGCTTGAAAAAAACCCATTTTTTTTCCTTACACAGGCATAGAAATGCTATTGCTAAACTTAGTGCCTGTGGCACCACATACACACCACAAAGGAACAGGAGCTCAGGTTAATAGAACTGTATGGTGCCTAAGTTGCATATTTTGCTTCTTATCTTGCAAATAATTTAACAGCTTGCTTTGGTTTATCTTGGTAGATGATGATCATTTACAATTCTGAGGGTGGATGCCCTTAGAAGATGAAATATTCATTCTACATTTTCTCCTCAAAATTGCTGCTCAGTAAGGGAAATACCATAGTACTAAAAAAACCCTGAAATGGTATTAGAAACATACTTCTGAAAAATTTGGCTGATTTCAATTTTTAGGCCTAATCTTCCCTTTGCATTCACATTTGAACCCAGCTGATGGATATTTTTCAGCCAGGACCTGTCTCTACTGTTTGCTCTTCCACAATCTAAGCTATCAACTTGATTATACTGAGCATCAAGCAGAGAAATCCAAGGAATTCAGAAGAGTTTATGGTCAGAAAATAGCACTCACACCAGCAGCTGCAGTAATTATTTCTGTTGCACTAAAAAGCTTAAGTCTTGTCTTCTAAATTTAGTAAATGGGAAAGCCCAGGCAATAAGGAAAAATATATTTGCATTATGCATATTTTTCATGTGTAAAAGATTCTCTATGGGAAATGCTGTGGTAGAACCGGTCATGAATACTTAAATGTCTTTTGGGAATTTGCAGTCAAATGTCTTTTCCATTTTAAGAAAAATCCTTCTTGGTTGAAAATGCCCCAGGATGTTTGCCTGATCCTGGACTGGGGTTTCCTTTTTGCCATTAAAGTGAAATATCAAATTACAATTTACAAGTAAATTTGCAGTCTGTAGTGATAGCAATATATCATCTGATACAAAGAAGCATTTCCAGAGCTCAGGGAAATAGCTCTGCATTCTTAAATGTCTGAATATTTCAAATACAAGAGTGTCAGCAACAGCATTTTAACCATACTTCCTAATGGGCAGTGGCAGGGGGAAGTGAAAGGATATTTCACATCCCATATTTCACATCACAGCAAAATCGAATACAAGCAGTGGAGCATTCATGCATTTTTTAGTACTTGCCATTACTCTGCAGAGAATTTAGTTTATTAAGTAATGGTTCATTTCAAGAAAAGTTACAATATTTCATATCAGATGTTGTTTTTCTGCAGAATTTTTCTGTTTTGTGGGGTTTTTTGGTGGTTTTTTGTTGTTGATTTTTGGTTTTGGTGGTTTTTTGTGAGGAAGGAGTGGAATATTTATTATTTTTGTTTGGGATTTTTGGTTCGTTGGGTTTTTGAGGGTTTTTGTTTGGTTGGTTTTTTTTTTTTTTTTTTAGTTTTGTTAGGTTTCATTTTGTTGTTTTTCCTTTGTTTTTTTGCATTGTTTTGGGTTTTTTGGAGGAGTGGTGGTGAGGACACACACACGAGCAAACCCTTGTCCAAGCTGGATCAGGGCATTTTCAAAGGAAAAAAAAATAGGATAAATACAATCTTAAACTCTTGGTAATATTTAATCAGAGACCACATTTCAAAATAGCCCTTCAAATATATATATAAGCAAATTATAAATGCTTATACTTTGATAATGAAAATTAATAGATTATTAACATGTTGCTCATCTATGAGAGAAAAAAATACAGTGATCAATATAAAGTGATAAGGTGAGTTTTATAGGTAATTTTATTGTAGAGTGTTTTTACTTTGACAGGCATAATGAATTAATTTATTTTACTGCCCAGTGCCGTAGATAAATGTACTGAAAAAAAGGGCAAAGAGGACAAAGAATAGAAAATCTGAATTTCCTATTCCTTGAATTTTCTATTCCTTGCCTCCTGAATTTTTTTAAATATACCTAACTTATGATGCACCTGTCACATTTTCTGTTAAAGAGTTGAGCTTTTTCCCTCTAGTTTTGTAAGGATTAAGAGCATCCCCACCACCTGGTGCTGGTACCTTTACTGTGGTACTACAGTACTCACAGTCTCTGATGTCAGTAATTTAATGTTGAACATAGGACAATAACTTCCAGTTCTGCTGAGCTTGTTTGTCCAAACAGGATGCTTTAACCCAATTTGGATGCATTCAGTGGAGAGGAAGAGAACATGCACAAGCAATACTTGTCTAAGGAGCTGAGCAGACCTGCATGGCACTGACACTGAAGCACTTCCCTGCCTTAATGTGTGTATACAGATTTTCTAAGCCCTTGCTTACTAGGATGGTTGGCTTAAGCTTGCTTCCAGGATATGATTGTAACAACACTCCAAAACACAGGAGTCTCTCAATCTAGATCTTGAGTGACTATGGACCATTTTAAAGTGGTTTAGACACTTTGAGTTAAATTTTTAATGGCATTGATGGTGCTCTGTGGTGTCTCTTAGTCAAACCCTTTGATGATGATCTGCTTGTATTTCTCTTTCAATTCCTAGTGCTTCTGTTTCCAGCACACACCTTGGCTTTCCCCAGCAGCCCCTGCCAGGGGCAGTTTTCTCAGCCCTCCTTCATCAACAACACCCAGCAAAGCTGACAGTGAGCAGTAAATATTTATATGACATCAGATTTCAAACCCAATATGAGCACAAGCTTTCTTAGCTGAGCTTTTACCAATAGCCTGAGAACTTTTCAGGGATGCTGCCTGCACATCTCTTGGAGATTTCCCATTCTTCCCCCTTGGCCAGAGGCAGAGACATTTGTGACACAGTGGCACAAACCTCACTTACCTATGTAAGTTTTCTGTGGGATTGGGTTTGGTTGGTTGGTTTACCTTTTTGGCTTTCAGCCAGGTTGCTTTGGGGGTTTTTTTGCACTTGACAACCATAAGGAAAATATTGTCCTTATCCCCTTCCTTTTGGGAGCTGGAGGAAGTAAAGCACTTTTTGGGTTTTTTTGTATGACACCCATCAGCAGTACCAAGCCATGTATCACAAGGAACCATTTTGGAGTAGCATGGTAGTTTTTAAGTGTGAATTGGTAATAGAGGTACATGTTGCCTATTTTTTTTTAATGATGTGAGGTTTCAAAGCAAACTGATGAATTCTATGTGGCTTTCTATAAATCCATGCCTCATGCTCTCTGGAGTTTCATCTATTTACTTTCCTCTGTGCTGCCTAGCATAAAAGCATCTTTGGTGTTGAACAAATGCAAGCAAATTTTACTCTTAGATGTTTCTCTAGGAGTGTGACAGAGAAAGATAGAAAATTAGCAGCCCAGATCATGCTATGAATGATACATTTCACATATCATTACAGATCAGTCATGTCTCTTGTATAATTGGGTCACACAAAACAACACAATGAGATAACCTAAGTCTATCAACTTAACATCTTGGCATATTTCTATTTGTTTCTTTATAACCTGCTCCTGAAACTCATTCAAATTCAATTAGGGTCACTTCTTCTGCTTGATCAACTTATGCCTCTTTTTTCTGACAATAGTAGTCTGTGAAGAAAACTTCAAATGAAATATTTATCTAAAAAATAAAGGTGAATCAAATCTTTCAATATTAGCATGTTTATTTCCCCTCTAAAGGAGGGAAAAGGCTTAGGTAATTTTTTTTCCATCTCTCTTCTTGAAACCTCAGCATAGTTTTCACTTCCTTCTAATTCAGAAACTGGTTATGATATATTTTATTGCTTCTCCCTACCGAGGAAGCAGGAGTCTGGGTGCAGAAAGAAATCTGCAAATACGCAGGCATGCTATTCTATTAGATATTATTTTAATTTATAGAGTTTATGTTTTCATCACAGCTGTTGGCTAATGAATCAGTTGGAAACCAGGCATGCTTTGCTTGAATCAATACCATTGTTGCAGATATCCACCTACTAATTCAGCCAGTAATTTTCAGTGGATATAATGTTCATGACTGATTTGCTTAGCATGCCAAGGCCACTTATCTATGTTAAATGCAGTGATTTCCTTCTGGTGAGTAAATGATCAAAATGTTTTATGCACAACAGTAAAGAATAATGAATTTTAAGTATCAGATTTGGATCTATACCTGCTGTTTAGTAAAGCAGACTACTGAGATATACTTACTGGCTCATGAGAGTGGTACATATATTTGTGATTTAACAATATTTTAAGCTTTGTTAGTCAGAGAGAGCTGAGGTCTCATTCATGCAGATGCATGCACATTAAATCTTCCATAATTTACCATATGTGGTAAGTTTAAACCACAAAATCATGGTAAAAGAACTATTTCATCAAACTAGTTCATCACAGGATGTCTGTGTCATTCAGTGCATTAAAACAGACTTTGTTCACTTATGGGCAATTATTCAGCATTGTGTGTTCCCTTTATTGCTCAGTGTATATTCCAGCCATATTTATTGCACACAACACAGTCTTACTTTTCAGACAGATTTATTCAAGTTCTCAAAGCTTTTCTATGGCTTTGATACCTAATTTTGAAGCCCACTAGATGTTTCCATAGGCCTTCAACTCATTTTTATGGAAGATTTCATGCTATGTGGGCCCAAAATAATAAGAGATAGAAATCATCCTGTAGAACTGACTTCTGCTTGTAATTATTTCCCAATCTGTTAATGTTTGTGCCATCTGAAAACAGTACCAGCAATGATTCATACTTTCTTCCCTGTCATAGGTGAGAATATTAAAAAGCACCAAGCTAAAAGCAAATCTTGGGGTGATTTGACTGTTGACAATCCCTTTGGGAGGTGATTTTTTTCCATTAATCCTGTAATTTGATAGGTATTGTTCAATCAGTTTAACAATCCATTTATAAAATGCTACATTTTATTTCATGTAAGGCTATTATTTTGAGCAAATAGTATTAGATCAAATACTTTTAGAAATCTGTTGCAATCTATCCTTTCTGCCAGTTTAGAACTTCATCTGACTGAGAATTTTTTTGAGTATTGCCTTCGAAAATCAAATAATAAGTTACAATTTTTATTGAGATTCTTGTCAAAGTGATGACATAAGCGTGATTGAAAAAAAAAATCTCAAAAGAAAACTTATAGTGTAAATGGTGTGAAAATGAGGTTCAAAAGCTATTGAAATTTATTTTTTTTCCATACCCCCTAAAAGTAATTTTCTTTGTTGTTTTCCCAGAAAAATGGATATTTTGTTCTTTCTGCAACCAGCTAAAACAGGATTTATGATCAGCTTTAAGCAATTTTATGAAAAAAAACCCAAAGTATCCATGAAAAATCAGCAATTTTTTCCAGGAAAGGTCAAATAAGAAAAGATAATTGATCTACTCAATTATGCATTAACAGACCTGTTCAACAAAGTAATTTGCAAGTGCCCTCTACGTATTATTGGTTGCTAGGGCTCACCCAGTTTATCAAGAACTGACTCAGATAAAGGAAAACAGCAATTTTCAGTCTCCTAAGCTACTCTGACATGCCATTTGTTTACTTTTTTCTGGCATGAATACATGCAGTGGGCCTTGAGCAATTCCTGTCTGGAACCCTTGGACTCAAGGTCAGCATGGATTGCACCTCATCTTTGGGTGTCTTAGGATCCCCAAGAATGCAGTGCCTGACCTTGGGGCTGAGAAGGAGGGGAGACTTTAAATGGTGTCTGTCTGTCTGCTCCTGAGACCTCAGTCCTTCTCTGCCTCTCTCCCAAGCCAAAGGAAGCCCAACCACTGCTACCTTTCAGAGTGGTCCCACAGCCTCCTTGGATGGGCGCCTGGGGGAAGGGGAGCATTGCACACTGCTGGTTTGTGGGACATGATTGTTTTCTTCCATTGGTTTGTGCGCCTGCTGTATCCTGCTGGAACTTTGGCTGCTCCAGTAGCATCACCAACTGTAACAGGAACACAGCAATGATGATTATATCCTCTCAAATCTGATTTATAGCGGCTAAATCCAATTCTATTTAATTTGAAGATTTTATCTGAGCTTTTACTTGCAATCCAGAGACTCAAGAAGCAGAAAATGGCTTACCATTAATTATGAATATCTGTGAGAAACAGAAATCCAATGACAAATTGTGCTGCCAACCCCCCTTTATGCCTAGTACACATTGGTCATGCTTATTTTGTTCCCACAGAGTGGTTTGTCTGTCATATTCCTATCAGCTTCTTTTATGCTTGCTTTTGGATTTATATTATTTTTGATTAGCTCATGTTTTAGATCATTAGTTCAACAAATAACCTGTAGCCCAGTGACAGATAATCTGTGTTGAGTGAGCATCATTCAACCAAGTCCTGACAATTCCCCCTGATTTAGTTTTTAATAGTCATTTTAAACACTTTAAGAAAGAGTTAAATGAACATGAAAATTGTTCTCAGTTTCAAATTTTGTAAATCCATCATCTATTAGACACCCACTCTGGGCTCCATCATGCTAATCAATCATTTTGGGTAAGTTATTACATTTGCATTACATAAAGAGATAAACACTTTCATTTTTCAAGTGCTATTGTACCTGTTATTCTTTCTTGCGTGCACAGACAATGATCATAGGAATAGGTTAATACCAATTTCTGTTTAAAAATTGACCTTTGAATGCCATTAATTTATTGATTTTTAAGTTTCCATACAGTTTAAGTTGCACAAATGGATTTTAAATCACCTACTGACCTGTGTTTCTCCTCTAAAGTCCTCTAATTTTCTGGGAAAAATTGGATTCAGGGCAGTAGAGTCTTAATGGCAAGACATTCTTTGGGTATTGCTCAAAAGTGCTAACCCAAAGAACAATGTCCTCCATCAGCACAGATGTCCTATGGAGGAAAATCACCTAATTATAATGCTGAGGAAATGGTTATCTTATTAGGGAAGTTTAAAAAGATTCTGAGTACGTATTTGCAGACTTGTAATGTTATATTCTATAGTTTCTTATCAAAACTGAGAGGAAAGGATAGGAAGAATATTCAGGTGGGGGCAAGTATGTCAGCCGCTAAGGTCTGTATCCTGATAATAGAATCACAGAACAATTTAGGATGGAAAATATCTCTAAAATCATTGGGTCCAACAATTAACAATTCCAAGTCCACCATGAAATCATGTCTTTAAGTGCCACATATCTTTTAAATACCTCCAGGGATGGTGACTCAACCATTCCCCTGTGCAGCCTGTTTTGATTGTTGGCAACCCTTTGCATGAAAATATTTTATCCTAATATCCAACCTACACCTCTCCTAGCACAAAGTGAAGCTGTTTCCTCTTGTCCTATTGCTTGTGCTTTGGGAGAAGAGACCAACCCCCATCTCACCACAACCTCCCTTCAGGTAGTTGTAAAAAATGAGAATATCCCCCTCAGTCTCCTTTTCTCCAGGCTGAATACCCCCAGCTCCCTCAGCTGCTTCTCATAAGACTTGTGCTCCAGACCCTTCCCCAGCCCCATTGTCCTTCTCTGGACACACTCCAGGTTCTCAAGGCCCTTCTTGTCATGAATGGCCTGGAACTGGACATGGGATTTGAGGAGCAGCATCACCAGTGCTGAATACTGGGGGACAATCCCTGCCCTGGTCCTGCTGGCCATGCTATTGCTGACACAGGCCAGGATGTCCTTGGCCTTCTTGGCCACCTGGCCACAGCTGGCTCATGCTCAGCTGGCAGCACCCCAGGTCCTTCTCCATTGGACACCTTTCCATCCACTCTTCCCCAAGCCTGGAGCATTGCCTGGGGTTGTCAAAACTCAAGTGCAAGACTTGGCACTTGGCCTTGCTGAATCTTACTCAATTGGTCTTAGCCCATTGATCCAGTCTGTACAGACCCCTGTCTGCTCTGGACATACAAGTACTATTTTCCTTGAATACTGTTGTTCTTCCCATTTGAATGGCTCTATGAAGATGGACAGAGAGGGCAGGGTTCAAGACAGAGCACCTTCCTCAAGTTGCACAGGGGGCATCTGTATCCATGCATTATATATATATATATATATATATATATATATATATATCTCCAAGTGAAACCATACAATAGATACAGCATGCATACAAATTTCACAGGTACAAATGTGTACATCTAACACAGGGTATGGGTGGGAACATCCATGTATTGCACAAATGTATGTTCCCACACCCTGTGTTAGATGCTGGCCAGGTCTGTGAGCATCTCTAAAGGCAATCAAAAATCAAGGGCAAGGATAGGCCAATAACTTCAGGTTACTAGGCAGGCTCATGCTGCAAGCTAAAAGAGAGAAGTCATTAAAATCTCTAATTTTCTGCTCTTGGCTTTCTGTCTTTCTGTATCTGAGATATGCTTATCTCTTTTGACCGTGTAGACTGGCTTAGTGTGTGCTTGCACATCAGCTGGGGGCACAACTCAGCCTGTGTTTGTGGGACTGCCATGAATGAGTGCGGTATTGAAAGGTCAGTCCCTCAAGCATTTAATGAGCCCACAGCTCACGTCAAGAGCCTCATGGCAAAGATGACATTCTTCCTGAGAGTAAGAGATGACTACTTTGTAATGCTTGTGACCATGCTGTGCCATTCCCAGAGCTGTACCACAGGCCAGAAAATAAGATAATGGTTTTCAGATCCAAGGCTGAGGTAGTCCAGTGTACAAATGCCCTGCAGATCCCAGACCAAACTTGGGGCCACCAAGCCCAGAGGGTCTCAATGACCTCAGAGGTCTTTTCCAACTTAAGTGATTCTGTCATCACTGCTCCACAGTTTCAGCACTATGATGAATAGTTTTCTGATGAAAGTCTTGTTTTAAGCACTAAAGAGAAGTTTCTGTTTACCAAACTGTAGGCCCCCATCCACTGACCATAAACAATCCAAATGGATGTGTGCATGGCTGGATGAAGAGCAGGTGATTCAGTTCAAAGTGTGGCAGGAGACATATGTATATTCAAATGGGATGAATCAGGACAATAGAATACTCTGATGTTATTGCTAGTCAGCTTCTACTTTTGTGAAAAGAAGAAAATTTCTCAGACACAAAAACCCCAAAATTGAAAAAATATATTTTATTATAATTGCAGTTATTGTCTCTAGACAATTATATTTTATTTTCTTGCATGTTTTCCTGATGTTGCTTGTTCATAGATGTTAACATAGTAATTTCAAGAAAGTGGCATAATATTAAGCTGAAGATTTTGAAAGCATTAAAAGGTTGCATCTTAGGAACAGTATACTCACTGGAGTTTGTTTTATTTGAAAGCTTGATTCCTTAACAGCAGTTATTTCTCTGTCTTGCCTTAAAATGTGTGAGTTGTGCATGATTAGTAGATTCACAGACATTTTCCTTGAATAATCTTTTTTCTTCTAAACCTGTAGAGCAAATTTAGTGGCTTTTCAGTGCTTTCTTCCCAATTTCCTGTCACTGGTTTTCACTCTCACTGAAAGTGGAAGACAAACCATTACAGATGCAAATCTCCCTGTAAGGCATATTTCATTTAAGATGTATTTCTCTGGCAGGGAGGACATAGAAAAACATCTTCTGAGAGACATTTGAAAAAGGAATCAAACAATCCTGTTGTGAATCACCAAAAGCAAGTGCAATCTGTTCAAAATTTAATAGAAGTGATGTGCACATGCAAAAATTTCTTTTTGAACTTCAAGCTAAACAGCATTCTCTGCTCCTGCTCAAAAAATGACAAGGGCACAACCCAAATTGACACAGTTACAAAGTGAATGTGCTTAGGCAAAACACTTTCTTTTTCTGAGTGGAGGAAATTTGTTGTGTGTGTCAGA